>NW_025091323.1:5423709-5855270 GCF_907166805.1 Alternaria atra | reverse complement strand
CCAGGCATCCTGGTGAGTGGTCCCTCGCTTTCGGCCTGCATACATCCGCTGCGTCGACGATCAAACTTGATACAAGGGGCGTTTACAAGAAGGCAAACAGATCCAATGAGACTGCAGATTAGGCTACAATACCGAGAGTACCGAGCGTAGTGCTGCTTCAAGCGATGTGCACGGTTATTCTTGTCGCAAGCCGTCGTCGCTGCGGATGAGTCCTCGATTGCGATCGTCACTCTCAACAATCCTACGATCGTGCACGGCCCTCAGTCAGTGGAAATGGCGAGCTGTAAGGGCTGAGCGGCGACCCCGGTTCAGCCGGCGCTGATTTCGTGGTCAAGGACGACATAATACATAGTATCGGCAATTTGATAGGGTCGCTATCGATGAATGCCACGTATTGAAGGCGTCATGAAGGCAACCAGGCAAATGATTTGCGTATTCTTACGACACCGCCGTGACTTGGTGCGAATTCTTGACCAGGCCCTGCGTTTACTGATGCGAAGGACACCCCAGCAGACGGCCCAACAAGGCACAGGGGCTCTGGATTTAAGGGGGAAAGAGTCGCCATAGAAGTCAGGTTGACCGGAGAAGGCAAAGGTTCTGTTTCTTATTTGGTTCAGTACTGTCAGCCATACTTCCGGCTAGTCGCATGAAGCTAGGCAGACAATCAAGAATAACGGGCGGAGCATAAGTTTCAAAACTATTAGATAGAGCTGTTTGGATAGCGGAGGTTACCGACCAGGCTCATGCAAGACGACAGGATACGCTATCCAAATGGGCGGTCATGCAGCTGTTGGTGACCACATATACGAGCACTCTCTTCGGCCTCGACGGAAGAGTCCTGCTGCATGCATCTATACATCATCTCCGCGTATCCAGCTGTCTAGTCATGTGCCTGCAGCCGCTGTTCACCCCGACGGGCGTCTATGCCATGCGGCGCCTCTCACAAAATCGGGAATTACAGTCACTTGATGCCTGACCCAAGTGTGTCCTCTATCTGCCTCAGCAATCCATGACTTCCGCAGTTCCTTCCATTCTAGGCAGTATGATGACAGCGAGAAGGCAGGCGGAAATTGTCGTTTTGGTACCTTCGCCAATGGGAGGAGCGGGCGCTGACCAGCGACGCCGCGCCATGCACCGTACCATCGGCAAAACACTCTAGCGTCGCAGGGAAAAAGCCTCGCTTGCAAGGTAGTCTAGTCTACGACCACTAGTAGAATTGGGAGCACAAACAGCCCACAGACCGACTACGGCTGTGCCTTCTCTTCCACCGGCGACTGTTCCTTCGGCGCACGAAATCGAGAGTACCACCAGCGCAAAAGCGTATCGACAACTTGCGGTTCACTCACCATACCAACGACCAAGAGAGCGATCTTTAGAGTTTCTACCAAAACTCATTGCAATCGCGATGTACCGCGGCTTCTTCGCAGCACAGACTCGAGAGTCAAGGATCTCGGCGTCGAAGTAGAAATTGTGCTCGGATTAAGGTTGGGGAGCGACGTGGTAGTTTCTGTACGACATTTGTGAGCAGGCAACAGGGAGGTCCGGCATCGCCTCGCACCACGCCGCATGACAACGTGGCTCCCATCATCGCCAAGTTGCGACCCTCTGAATGGTTCTGGGATTGCCCATCTCGGGATGCCGAGTATGGGTTTGAGTAACAAAGAGTCCTTTGGGTCAAACGGGCGGTGAGGTGAGAGACGAAAGACTTCTGCGTTGTATTGAAAGTACAGGCTCCAGCAGTGAGTGGCTGCCCACTCGGCTCGACCGTGCACGTACCCGCTTCAATGGCGCACAAGGAGATATTTATAGTCGAGCGGCATGCAAGGGGCGCCTATAGAAATGCGAAGAGGCATGTTGGGCAGTTATTTCTGGTCATATCGTAATGAGTCGCTAGCGGTGTGTGACGCGAAGCGATCTGTACAGTTGTTCTTGTCACAAGCTGCCGTAGCTGCGAGTGTGTCCTCGATTACGATCGCTACTCTTAACAATCCTATGACGATGTGCAGCCCTCAATCGGTAGAAATGACGAGGAGTCACAGCGGGACGCCAATCTTGGATCGCCTGTTGGTCATTATGAATTTTCAGACAAGGCTGCAGCTGTGTGACGCACATGACTGCACCGCTTCTTCGACCTCCAACAGAATGTAGCTAACGAGACACGATTTAGCAAGCCATTGCTTGCTAGAAATGAGGTGCATGATATCGAAATAGTGCTGCATCAGCGGTAGGCTGCTGACACTCCCCGCAGTTTTGCCATGAAAGACGCATGAATGTGGCCTCAAAACCAATCAATTGAACTTCAGCAACTGATTTCGGCCTTCTAATACAACGCAACCTAACCCACTATCAAGGATGTACCGCCTATCTTGTTAACGTCAGACAACTTTGGAACGACTGTCAAGGTTCTTTTGTTGGCTAGCGTAGAACGCCCGGTCAGCCTTATAAATAGGAGGCCCCATGAGAACTATCAATGCGTACAGCTATTCTCCTCAACACAAGTGAGAACACATCCACAACTCAGACTCACAAATATATATAACATTCTTACATCTGTCCTTGATTACCTCCCTCTACAACCTTCCACCAGCTGTAATTTGGCTGCTCACGCGTTCTTGACAACAATGGTTGAAACCTTGGCCCCTAATGCTGAAAAAAATGCCAATAAATTGGCAATATACCGGTCTTTGCTACTCGGTATGAAGGTTCCAGCTGTTCAAATCTATCGATTAATTTCGTGCCAGATGTTTTGAAATTTTGGCCAGGAGTACAGCCGTTCTGGGCAGCTGAGGGCGTCTACCTCGTAGATAAGGATCATGTGATCATTCATGTAATCGAGGGATTACTTGTGTATGCAGCTGAGGAAATGTTTCTCTATGCCAGTGCCTATGTCAAGGAGAACATACTGAGGGAGACCAAAGGTGGGAATAGTTCTAAGGTATGATCTTACTCGATTTCTCTTCCCATGAGAACGACTGCGGCTTACATGCACCCACAGCAGGACTCATCGAAGGATGGAGATGATGCGACACTGTATGATGCCTAGGATTGAGTGGAAAGAATATGTTCAACCCTCCATTATGAGGCTGGAGAAAACTTGGATCGAAGGATTGCACAGCCACTGCCCATATATCAATTTCGGCTATCCGATTTGTCCCAGGACTTGGAAGCTCCGTTGACCAGTCAATATCTGAGCAGCGGAGAGTTAATTAATTGGAGGAAAGTCACTAGTGCAGCCTGGAGATCTAAGTGCAATCTATCAGATGTGAAAATGTAATGATGTCGTCACACACAAAGTCTTCGGTTGGTGCACTGTGCTTCACAAACGTACTTCCGCTGCAAAATGCTATGCAGAGAAATCTAGACGAAGAGACGGATGTCGGTATAGAACTCGTAAATTATTCTTTGTATTCCTCACTGTTTATAATCCGTGCCGTAGCCAGCCATAATGTGTCACACTGGGCTGCCACGGTCGTGCCCGCGCAAGTCGTCATAAAATTGTGCAATCTGTCTATCTCTCGTAGCCAGTACAGGTTGGACAGGGGCGGTATACTGCGTGCTGACAAACCAAGCAACGCTCCAGAAACCCGTTTCGTCGTTGCGGTTGACTAGCTTTAGCACCGCGTCCAGGCCCGCGTCCCCTCCGGCTGCACCATCCGCGCCTGTACAGGGACACGGGCGGCCGCTATGCGCCCTGCAGAGTCCCCGCTAGTACACTTGCAACTTCCGAAGCGTTGGAGTATGGGAGGTAATCTGCAAGAGCGTGGAAGACTTCACACGCAGGAGAAGCCGCACAGATAGCACGATGAATGGGTTGCGCTCCCGACGCGCCGGCTGCATCATGCATGACCTTCAATCAAGCTCAGAGGTTCTCTGTCTCGCACTTCACCGCTTGTTGGACCCCAACGGTTCCTGTGCCAGTCGAGATGCTCCGAGATGAGCATGTTTGTGATCGGTGACCGCAGTTCCATAGGCGTATCGGTCTGCAAAAGGATGCGATAGACCAGATGTGATACAAAACGCCACGGCCTGGCAGTGGTGGAAGTCACGCCGTGATTCTCCGCCCGGCCGGGTCATAGCCAGCAATGTAAAGGACGAATCATGGTGATATGGATAGCTGCCGAAGTCTTCTGTCTGTTGGCCGTATGGGCCAACGCGCGGAGCCTAGTCACAGACTCAGGTTCACCAGCGAAGATTAGCAGTAAATCCCAGCATTACGTCTGGAGACTGATCACACCACACAGCGACATCAAGCAGTTGCTCTCCATCTCCAGCCTCATGGTGCTTTAGCTTTCTATACGAACACGTTGTGGATACCTATACAGCATGCATCGAGAGCAAAAGAATCTGCATATGGGGCTACAGTTCCACGTGACCACAGCCAGAGATATCACAACGCGTTCATTGCTACTGTTCTCTTCTTCTCCTCACTCTCTCAGGTTTGCCCTCTTCCGAGCGTAATGGTTAAAGCAGATTCTTTGGCACTGCCTCGCTTACCTCTGGGGGCCAATCATGAGATTCGAAGATCGTGTTTGCCCAAAACCGGTCCGCTAGATGACCAAAGTATTCTCACCAAATTCGTGCAGCTCTCAAGTCGTCACTGATGAGACGGCAGGGTTCAATGGGTGGCCTACGTACACGGTAGGTCTTGCCATGGGAGCCGTTCATATAGTCCAGACGCTTTCATTCCTGCTTCGTCAAATATTCGATGCTGCTGTCAAAGATAAAGCGGAAGAATCGGCCAAGGCATTGAGCGGCGCACTGCGTTCGCTCCGGTTCGAAATGAGCTTCTTCACCACGAAGACGATAGCCTACATCACGCCCTTACAGTCGAAACGAAGCACAGGAAGAAAAGCAAGCCCCTAGAGCTTCGATAGTGCAAAGGGTATCATGGTGGTCTAGTTTTCTGGAGTCCTGTGAACGTTAGGGAAGCTCGGGCGCGCGAACGGGTAGAACAACAAGAAGACGGAGCTGACAAACTCCAAAAAGGCACATGCAAGAGAGCTAGAAGAGGCTCACAATTGTACAAGAATAGGATAGCAGGGGAAGCAAAGGCGCTGCGGGAAAGTGCGAAAGAAGCCCGAGCAAAAGAGTGCAAAAGGGCGGCTGAAGAAGCTGGCCGCCCAAAAAACCGAAAAAGAGCGGAGGAGTGGTAATCACATTGCGGGGTGAGGGGGAAACCTGCACCGCCAACTCCATCCGCAACAATACGAGCCCGATCAATAACAGGAACAAAAAAGATATTAGAAGAGTACAAAAGTTTCGCATGAACTTATGTAGTGTTATACCAGAAGATTGCGCGATAATCATGATTTGCGGTGGCTCTACAGCTTCATATTTGACTTCACGTACATGTGGGTGGGTGGCTCGATTTGCGTGTCGGGCAGTAGGAAAGAGAACTTGCATTGACCCGCCTCTGGCAAGAAGCCCCTACGTTGGACTGACGATGTTCTGGAATGGACGCCGCATGCTACTCAAGCCTTACCTAGACAAATCGGCGAGCCGCCAACGGCTGCGGTAAGACAATCGAGGAGACGCGCCAGCAAAGCAACGAAATGAGTCACTGTCGAAGAAAGAAAAAACAGATGCGGATGTTTGTGGAAGATATACCATCGGTCCCTTGCCAAAACGGTTTTAAGCTGTGTACTCGACGAAGTAAGCCCGGTGGTATTTTACAGGGTTTTTCCAACAGACGATCGTGGCATCATCGTATCCTGGATCTTTCGCGAACGCCACTGTGAGACGTTGCCCACACTTCAGTATTGGAGGGCCCGATCCGTCACCCACGATCGAACAATCTGCCTCTGCGAGAGGCGAAATGAGCCCCGACCATGTCCCGCTTGGTGTAGGAGGAGGAGTGTCGATATCGCTTACTGGGATACCTGCGCGAGCCGTTCCTTCGTAATGAGACACATTGGAGGGCACAAGGTTGCAGGGATCGACGGCAATGCCGCGCGGCCCAAAGTATACGCCCCAGCTATGAGCATAACTGAAGACATTTTCCTCATAGAGAATCTGTATCGAGTTCTTGTGCTCCGAAGAGCGAGCGTGCATACGCTGGTTCTTCAACGCGCTGTGCAATTCTCGGTCGCGTGACTGCAGGGGTTCCGCCGTTTCTGAAGTACTTTGGTGGGCTACCTGCAAAGCTGGCCGTCCGGGAAGTATAGGGATTGTGCTGAGAACGAGGCAGGGTAGCCACAGAAAAGAACAGAGGCGTCGCATCATGGTTGATCCAGCTGTACGGAGACAAGGCTAAACCGGGACGGTGAGAGGGGTGAAATGGAGTCTTACACGATCATTTCTGAGAACATATCTGGTCGACGAAGGCTTCCGCTGACGATGACGCTGACCCAGACGCTGACCCCGAGCTCGAGAGAGCCTACCAGATCGACGTTCTCATGGTGAGGAGAATCGAAATGTGTTTCGATCAGGGTTATTCGTTGACATACCATACTCAGCACCATTGTGCTGAGCCAAAACGAGTTATCTGCTGACGGATGATAGTGCGCTGTATCGCCAGGCGTGAGGCCTCCGTGAGCCCGACACTGGGCGACGATGTGAGTCAAACCAGCTTCCATACAGCCACTATCGATTGCAGATTCACCTCTGCGGGCAGCATTCCACAAAACCAGTCATCGTCAAATCGACGGCTGAACAATCACATCGACTGTTCTGCAGCAGGCATCTAGCACTACGTCATATACAGAAGGTGAGACTGCTCATAACAGCTGCGTGTAAGGGTGAAGCTGCAATAGCTAGTGGCTGTAACAGAAAAACGAGTGCTTTCCCTTTTCTTACAACGGTCTCTCTGGCTTGTACCTGGTTACAGAACCAAGACCACTGCCTATCGTGGGATATCGCCCCGTCTCCACCCCATTCATCTAGCACTAAAGACGCAACAGGCTATTTTAATTCTCTGCATGCACGGAAACGCTGATTCTAACATGAAGGGCCTCGAGAAAGCCATGCAAGACGTACAAGCCCATGCTCAAGTTCCCTTATTTACTCTTCTTAACTATGATAGGACGAGGAGGCGCTATCTTCCACTGCGAACAACGCGAATTGTGCGACACCACTAGATCCCAATGGGGACGTCGTATTGAAATGTTTGGGACAGAGCACGGCTGTCTGCAACGGGTTTCGCGTTTCGACCCACGTCCTTCGGCTCGCATCTCCTGTGTTCTTCCGCATGTTCAGCTCGTCTTTTTCCGAAGGGCAGCGACTGCTCGTCGAAGATTGCCCTGTGGTAGAACTCGGAGACGACGATCCCGAGCTCATGGGGCTGATACTCCGGATCCTTCACTATCAGGGCAGCCCTGCAGATTACGAGATGGAAGCCGAAGCATTGGCGCGGCTCTCTATTCACTGCGACAAGTACGACTGTACAAGAGCCTTGGGGCCCTGGGTACCGACCTGGCTGAGAAACGTCAGAAAAAAGGACAACTCGGCCCAGGCACTGAGGTTCCAGATCCTCGCTGCCTATATCTTCGGTGACTCGCTCGAATTCAGAAACAAATCGCGGACCGCCACCCTGCAGCTAACACCCTCGTCCGTGGCAGCGTGGGAAGAGGAAAAATTGTTCGCAATACTGCCGTCAAGCGTCACGGGTAAGCCATGGGAGACCTTCAACGAGCTCACTATCGCTGACACTATCTAGTATCCATGACTAAGCGCATTCAGCGGGTGTTGGACGAACTCGAAGCCGTAGTGCAAAACATGGAGCTGGCTCTGCGTCAAGACACGAAGGTCTATGACACCTCTCAGCTCCTGTGTATTGTCTGTGGCCGCAGCCTTCCCAACGGGGCAAAGAAGTGTCATGTTTGTCACAACACAGACCTCCAGGGGAGGCTTTGTACGCACAGGACAAGGGTGGCTGAATACTTCGATATACTGCGCAAGACAGAGTTATGGCCGACGGTAACCTCATTCACAGAATGTTCCGTATCCGACGTCTCGTCGCGTTTCACCCGTGCTAGGAACGACGCGAAACACATATGCGAAGCGAACAACTCCTGTCCGCTACTCACGACCTTGGATCTGATGATCACCAAAGCCAGTGAAGCTCAAGACTGGGCGAATGGACTGTGCCTTCGCTGCGTTCACAACGGCGAGGATGAAGAAGGTACCGTGTGCGCTCATATATAGTGGTCCATCTCTCGCAGCGTTGTTTTTATGGCAGATCTGTGCCATGCTATAGTAAAGGCAAGAAGGAGATCGCACACCTCCGCAACCTCCGCTACTCGGTTGAGAACCATGGGGCGTTGATCTTCTCACTCGACGCATCAGCCTTCATGGCACTTGCAACTGTCTGGAGGCGTTGTATTGGAAGTTCTTCTACCACAAACCTGGTCAGGTATCTAGGCGAGTAGACATATCTAGAGAATTGTAATACATCAAGACAAACCGCTCTAGACAATCTCTCTATTTAGGCTCGGGCGCATGAAGCTGTTGTAGGCGAGCAGTGGCGAATGTTCGCCTTGTTGACTTATATCCTTACACAGGGCGATGGAAGGAGTCGCCTCGTAAGCGATGAGCACTGAAAACACATTATACGCAGGTGATTCATGTTTTCGAACAACGCAGACCCTAACGTAACAATACGCGCCGTTCGAGTTGCATTCGGCGGTTGTAGGCGGCGACGACTATGGCGATTTGCCGCTGAGTGCCAGCAACGTCCTCGATCCCCACTTTTGGTCTCCGGCAATCCTTCCAAAGACAAGTCAGCTCTGAGCGCGGCTGTTGGCCGCTTCAATACCGGTTACGCGTTCCTTCACGGGTCTAATCGCCCGCAACTTAGTTCACAAACTCTAGAGCACAGCCCATCATGGTATTGTCAGCCGATGGTAGAGAAGACAACAAGCGCAATACTATATGGGGTGTGCTACTCGTTCCAGTCTTAGGTCGTTATTGCTGCACTTTCTCCCATCACAGCTTTGCCACTGTCATCGCAGGGCCGGCTGCGCGACCACTCGTAATCGCCAGCGCTAGCTCATCTACCACTTCCAGCACCCACATGCAGCCTTCGTCACTGGTGAGCCACCGTATGCCCCCCTCCAAACCAGCACTCGGATCCGATCTCCAAGATCCGTCCTCCCACGCCTTCTTCAGACCATGGACATGACCCTGTAGCTGTCGACTGGACGGCCGACTTGCCCGCAAGCACGCAATAGCACAGAGGCTAATCGTTATCCGTCCGACTGTTGGACTGCGGTGCCGCGCTAGCAGCCCACCGTAAACATGGCCTTTAACATAGTTGGCAAGATCTGGATGAGCGTTCGCCAACTTGCGCTCGATCACCCTTCCCTTCGGATGGTGAATAGCATTCCACAGCTCCTCACCCTCCTGATTGATGGACTCGATGTTATCAGCATCTGCGCAACACAACGGCGTCGTGCTGAGGGACGATCTAACGGCTGGGGGCAGAGAAGCACGGAATGCAGCGAGCATGTCCATGATTTGCGGGATCTAATCGCCATCAGCAGTCAGCCTAACCCAGAGCAGATGTATTTGTACATACACAGACAACAGCTATGCCTCTCAAGCCAATTTCTCGCATGAGTTCCGCAACGGCGACGCTCTCTTCCAGGTTCGTCGATGCTGTTGCATGATGATAGAGCGCCGTCATCGACGCTTCAGAGCCCACGCCAATCACTGTCGCTGTCATGAGAGCCAGCCACGACGAACGGCTCAGTACTTTTGCTCTCGTTTCTTGTTCCCGTCTGTGAAACACGCGTTGAATGCGTAACGTATCCACAACAGCCGGCGCGGGGGGTGCGGCGGCTCGATCATCGCCTGGAGACGGCGCGATACTCTCGGCATGACGCAACGTTTTCTGGGTGTAGCAGTAACGCTGGGGACATGCAATAAGATATAGGACCGTTCGTGTATGATTCTCGCTCACTGCGCAGAACCTTATGCCGAGCTATCAGCTGCGTATGATCGTACGTGCTGCGGTAACCATTATCTAGTAGCTAGCTGCGGATCGCTGTGACGACAGTATCTAGCGCTTGTCGAAGCGCTCTGCATCAGATTCTCTCACTGCTACTGTTACAATCCAGTACTGTGTACTAGTCCACAGTCTCGCGTCCGACGTGGTGATGCTCAGCATGTTCACCGTGATCATCTATCACTAGGTAGGCTGTTGAGTCTGGCTCCGAGACTTGATTCATAGCTGCTTACCAGCGACCATGTGTAAGCATGTGCAACTGCTGAGCATGATGCGGTGAACAATACCGGTGGTAGACCATACGAACTTTGAATTACCCTCTCGAGGTAGGTGTGTTCATTGTCGTTGCAGGCTGCAAAGACCTCGCTGTTTCAGGACCCCCGGTAATTGTTCAGGCGGTCATACATCTCCGTTCAATCACGGCTCTGCACTTCACACAGCGAGGCTCTCCAGCTGAATTCATCACACCTGTGTCGGCTCTCGTTCGATCTGCAAGTGAGAACATCACGCTGTGCCTTCAGGATAGAGGACATGAATTCTTGGCCGCACTCTTTGATGGAGGCTTTTGGGCGTCGGTCGCTGCATCTAGTAGCATTGGCCAGAATCTAGCAAGACAATTGTTAAACAATTTCGTTGAACATGACACTAGACGCGCCATCATAGTAGAGGTTCAAGTATACTGCCATAGAGTAGACTAGACACGAATCGTTATTAAGCCGCACGAGCGATAGACAGGCCTATATATATAGAAATGGCCAAGCCTTGGCCCACCAAGGCCTCCAGCCTGACAACAATCAGTTGCGCCAAACTATGCCTCGCCATTATAGCGACAGTGAAAGGCAAGCTTGCTGCTGCTGCGCAGGCTACTTTGAACGGGTTCATCATTCGCAGTAGTCTGATAGCCTGGAAGACTTGCCTGCTACTTGGGGGCATGTCGGGTCGAATTCGGTTCTATCCGTTGATCATCGCTCGTAGAAACGCGCACAGCGGTGTCCAACAGAGTTTCCATGTCCAAATCCATTTCGTGAATCAATTGTGCGACTACATCTGCAATGTCCTTATCGATCCACGCCTCATCATTCATGGAGTGTAGACGACACTCAAATACCTCAGCGTATACGATCTCTTTGACAGACAAACTCGCGTATTGGTAACCTAAGTTCTGCAAAACATTCACTAGGCTCTGGATCCCCCATCTCAGTTGTCTTCTTGCGGCCAGTAGGCGGACGTCCGTGGATCTCAACCCTACTAAGCGTTGCGCCCACAGGTAGACATAGCTTGAATCATTCGTCGGTTTCCTAAAGCCAAGGTTGAGAGCTTTCTGGTAATTGCTCGGCATTTGATGCCACTTGCGAGGACCGTTCATTATCCCGTGCGACTCAATCTGGCCGGGGAAGAGAAGTTCCGTGAAAGCTCTATCAGCCTGTTCAGCAAGCAGGTTTTCTAGCTGGCCGAAAAGCGCTGAAAATTGCTCCGGGACGGCCATCCTCGTAGTAGGCTTACAACAAAGCGAGTCGTGGTTTTGCTGGCTGGTAAAGGTTTGTGTTATCGAGGTGCGATGTGTGTTTGCACTGCAGACCGGCAACGGGAGTAGCCCCACCTTCCTGATGTTGCTTAGCGCCGGCTGTCAGCAGCTTTCTCCGCCAGGCGTGCATACGGACAGTTGTGTTACAGATCTGCTTACGCTTACATACAGCCTAGGAATCTGGCCGTGTACGCTCCCATCGCGCACTTAGCCCTGTCCCGCTCATCAGGAACCTCACTTCATCAGGGCCAGCTTGCCGCAGTGCTCGCGGGGTCTCAGGACCCCACGTCAGCGTCTACATGTGAGTGTACGGCACTCTGGCGACAGTGTTTTGTTGCACCGTTCCATTCCCAGGCGCTTACATGTGCTACCATGACACAGCAGAGCAAGTGAGGCGACACTGCAGCATGCGCCCAAAAGCAAATATGGTGCCATGTGCGAAAGGAAATTCGCCCAAGATGTGCTTACGCTGACATCACGTCGGTTGATGCCGTTCATTCCTACTTCGCCAAAGCACATTGACGCTATGAGGAACCTCCTTATTAAGGTTGCCTTGATGGCCTCTAGGGAGTTCATGCGGGTATCTTTGCTGGTCAGACAGGTTCATCCCGCAGCCATTCCTTCCTACCCAGACTTCTAGACACTCTTTTCCACGAACATCACCCTGCAATTGAGCGACGCGGGCGTTCTCGACACACTCCTTGACATACTTTCATCGCCATGAGGTATGGTGTACTCACCCTTCTTCTCGGCGTCTTCGCACTTTGCGCCGTCTCCACGCCTCAGACCGGACACGACAGCCAATCCACAGCCCTGTCTGATCAGGTCCTCATTCGCATAGCATCAACAACCGCCTCTTGCGAAGGTGCAGGTTTCCCCGAGGAATGTGCGGATGCAACACGAGCAGCGAGAGCTATCAACACGGCTTTCGAAACATATGGAATCTCCTCGCTCGGCGAAAGGGCTGGCTTAGTGGCCTACATGCTTTTCGAGTCAGACAACTTCAAGTACAGCAGAAACCACTTTCCAGGCAGGCCAGGTCAGGGCACAAGGATGATGGGGATGCCCCCTGTTGTCAAGCTCTACGCGGAAAGCGTCGCTGGCGCCGATGCTGTCGCGGAGGCTGAAGCCGACGGAGGGGACGCAGGCCTGGACGCGGTGCTACGGCTGGCCAACTGCAACGACGAGAAGAGTTTTGGGATGGCGGCTTGGTTTCTCAGCACGCAGTGCACCCCCTCCGTTCGAGCTGGGCTAGCTACGGGAGAGGTGGACGGATGGCACGATTTCTTAACCGCGTGCGTGGGCACTACCCTGGCAGCGGAGCGTGACACGTTTTGGCTGGCTACAACACACGTTATGAACGGCGAGGAATAGAGAAGAACACGTTACAACTTCTATACCAATACTAGTTTCTGCGTCTATACATTCTTGTCCAACGTTCTACATACTAACTTTTGTGTGTAACAATATTACTAGCATCCTCATCTCTTAAGGTTAGTTTAGTCTGGCGATAGTTTTGGACAACAAGCTGCGCTAACGACTTAACGTAAGTTGTAGGTCTCACTGTTCTCTGAACCACTTAATACATTTATGTTTCCTAGCGTTTAGATATCGTAAACAACTATGCATAGGTGCGGCGACTACACAGCGGCCTAAAAGGCCGTTAAACTAGAAATAGGACGGTCACAGCTGCCCCCGCACTAACGTCTTACATCCTAATTTCGTCTTCTCTTTATTCTGTGATCTTCTGTCTAAAGAATCCTATAGTTAAAGCCATCTTAGATCGTGATAGCTAGTAAGACAGCGGATGCTTTCGGGTATCGCGAGTCGATAGTTTATTGCATGTGAGCTTTTACTTGTCTGTATCACAAACTGACGTACTCCACAAGTAGTGCACGCACACAAGAAAGCCTACTCGTCGTAAAGAGAACTTTAGCAAAAAGCAACATAAAGAAGAGTATGTTCTCGCAAGTAAGAAGATCTACAGACGCAACAGTTCGAGCGCAGAATCATTACGCGAATGTTAGATAATGTGTAGTGCAATGTCTTGTCAGCACGTTTTGTTATTCGCTTACGCCCGTAAGCGAACCGGCTAGCTCGGTTAGGTCGACCCTCGGGTGACGCTATCCTAACGCCTGCCTATGTAGCAGCAACACTACACTATAGCTATAGTGCTAATTAGAAACAACCGCTGCATCGCACACGGCTCCGTTACAGCGCACGTTCGTTACTTAAGGTACTGGCCTAGCGGGTTGTAGTGCTGTGCAAACCCTGCACAGTCATAGATAGTTCCTATAGCGAGTCTCGACAACCTACTTCTATGTAACTTCAAGGACTAGATAGGTTAGACGACTAGGGTTAATAGAATCAACGAAGACACCTTTTAGTACGACTACATAGCTAACAAGTGTCCTACAGGGTAGCTGTGTGCGCGAGCCACAAACCAGACGGTCAGCACGATGCAAGATACGTATGTCTCGAATTAGGGCACGTCTGAACATCACTATCAGCATCATAGTACTGTAACAGAAAACGCTTACACCTTGTTCTAAGTAGTGTGAACAAGAGCTGCGCAGAGGTCGAAGCCGCCAACCGTTAGCCAAGCCCTTAGTCTAATACTTCAACCCACTAGTGTCTGTAGAAGCGAAGAGACACAGTACGTTAGTATATAGGCTGCGCAGTCTTAAATGTTACTACAAAACTATCTTACTTACTCTCAAATTCTGCAGGCTTACAGTAGAACAAGCGAGAAGTTTTGCGTGTCCCGGTCTCGACTCTACTACCAGTATCCGATAGCAACGACATAGCACACGGTAAGAACGGACGGGGATGTGCGCTTGTGCTAGTGCCAGGTTGCATGCCATAGAACACAGTAAAGACGGCCTGCTAATATATCTAGGCACAAATCTTAAGAGCAGTAACTAGTCCCTTAAATAGACAAAGGAAGAAGAGACAGCTGTCCGCCAGAAATTGGACAGGGTAATCGTGCCGCTTACCACATTTCTCTATCTACTCTGTTTCCTCGACAGGTACACGATGTCTCCGCATCGAGTATAGAACTCGCTAACAGTAAATGCAGAATTAACGTTAGGAATGCTAGAATCCAAGGCATAGCAGAAGAGCTAGGTCTCAACCAAGGCTACCGCTAGAATTAGGTAACCTCCATCTTCTACATTGTGTATATATTTATTGAGGTGCCGAGCAATACTCTGTTAAAGAAGCTCGGCCCCAAGTTCTACCTGCCGCTCTTAGTGTGTAGCTTTAGGCTTATCTCGCTGTGCAGTGCTTTTGTGCAGAGCTTTAAGGGACTGCTAGTTGCTAGAGCCTTTCTTAGAGTATTTAAGGGGGGTGTTATGCCGTAAGTCTAGGCTATGCTCGGTGCTACCGCGTCTAACTTGTCACATCTAGAGGTCTCGCCTTCTTTATATCCTGCTTCTACAAGCGCGAGGAGCTCTTATTCCGCATCAGCATCTACGTCTCTGCTGCGTCTATAGCTAGAGCCTTTAGCGGCCTGCTCGCTACTGTGTAGGTAGCTTTAGGATTCAACGTACACATCCATCGCTTATGTGCATACAGTCTGTCTCGCATTCCTCCGTAGGGCGCCTCTTCGATAGTCATCCATACCTAGCGTAACATATTCTTCTTCGAGGGCCTGTTCACAGTACTAGTCGGTTTCCTTGCGCTTTTCCTGATGCCGCGAAGCCCCGAAGAATGCTACTTCCTGAGCGTTCGCGAGCGTATGATAGCCTCTGAGCGGCTTCTGGAGGACCATGGGGCAGAAAAGGACGAAAATATTGCACGGGCCCACTTCGAGAGCGCCTTCAAAGATATCAACAATTACTTCTGCGCTCTAGGATTCTTCTTCATCAACATCACAGTGCAAGGAATATCGCTCTTTCTGGTACGGCACCATCACAAATAGGAAGGGACATAAGACGCTGACAGTACCCCGTAGCCTACTATTCTCAAAGACCTGGGATGGACCGCCACGAAGGCGCAACTCTACTCGGTACCTCCCTACGCTTGCGCCTGTCTTATCGCCATCGCCGTCGCGACCGTCTCTAATAAGACAAAGCGGCAGGGGATCTACCTTGCCATCTTTACCCTTCCCGCTATCGCTAGCTTTTGTATTATGCTATAGTTAACTGAGTCCAACGCACGTTATAGGGGTATCTTCTTAATCACAGTTAGATCCTTCCCCAGAGGCCCTGGATTTCTTGCATAGGCAGCAAACAACGCTAGTGGACTAGCGTTCCGCGCCGTATATATAGCGTAGGTAGTAACGCTAGGCACAGCTAGTAGTATTGTTGCAACCTAGTTAGTTAACCTAATGTAATAGCTCCCTTTAGTATTAAGCTAATGCATTGTAGGATATACACCGTCCATAACGCACTAAGATACCCTAAGGGTTATAAGGTTAATCTGTGCGGTCAAATCGGCGTGTGCCTCTTAGCATGCTTTAGCATCGCCTTCTGCAAGTAGGAGAACAAGCAGCGCGACCTAGGCAAGCGCGATCACCGTTTAATCAACCTTACCCCAGCTAAGATTAAGAATCTTAGTAACAGACACCCTAAGTTCCGCTTTATGTACTAGGTACGCATAGTTACGTGTCCAATACAATCACTTTTATATAGTGTTTCCCTTTTGCTGCCTGTCGTTAGTGCAACATTGTAGTTTAGAAGTTAACTTACCTGATTTTTGCTGTGCGCGGAACGCTCGACACAACTAATTCCTTTCTTAGCTAGCTTCCGCAGGTTGTCTGCAACGCTCTAGAATATCGCACGAGGCATTTGATAAACACTGTACTTTACAGCCGCTTTACCTTAGGCAGACCTCTTCTCTTACTACCTCACCTTGCGATTAAAGAAAACAATTAGCAAAACCTTGTCAACTGTTACTACAAGCCATTTCTCACTTAGCCTAGGAAGACTCACAACACAGCATAGTTTTAGTTACTAGCAAGGCAGAGAGCTGCCGTGTCACGAAAGATAATCCTGCTTTGTTCTACTGTCGATGAAGGTTAAACACACCACTAGCACATGCTATATATCCGCTCTTAGACGCTAACGTCCGTCCCTAGGTAATAGGACACCCTGCGTGGCGGGACGCCACTAACACTCCCTAACACAACAAACGCAACAACAGGTTAGTAGAACAGATATTCTTAGAATAGTAGCCTTAAGCTATATAGTCTATTCTCTTGTAGTGTCTTTTAGGAATAGATCTCGCTTACTGCGCAATACGACAATATAGCATAAACGTCACGCGACCGCTACGCTAACGTCTAGACTTGTAGCTATGTAGCCAAGTGGTCGAGTAGCTAAGTAGCTGTGCAACGCTTTTGCTATGCGCTTTAGGACACTAGAAAACCAGCTCGGATTGGGAGCAGGGCTAGGTTTGAAGTCCCCTAGCGTTTAGCTCGCGACAACAAACACACCTAGCATCAGAACCGCAACTAGCTTCTAACACAGCTATTGTGCAACTTTAAGACGCGTGTAACGCACGACTATAGCTAACGCGAAAGTTGCTACGCTACAGAGATAAACCATCGCGCCGCCCTCTAGCTCCGCAGACCCGCCGCTGCTCCCTCGTCCAACCCACCACGTTCTCGAGCTGTTAAGCATGTCGCGACCAATACATATACTAAGCCGTAGCTAAATACTGCTTTAGCTCGTAGAAGGGCACAACAAGTTAAGAAGCGTCTAAGAAGAATGTGTACAGGACTTACACAGCGGGCATAATAGGAGACAGACTAGCGGGCATGCTACAGAATACTAAGATCCAAGTCTAGGCTTTAGCAAGCGGAGCGGGTGCTACTAGAAGATCGCCGTTGCTTAACGCACACACAAAGGTAGAAAGGGTCTACATATCTTAGCAGACATGCTATCAATCAAGTCAATTAATCTAAGGCAGCCGATTGAGCTTGATTAAAGTTTTATAAGGTCGCAATTAAGATTGACTTAATTGAAGCTGTTTTAGAGTCGTAATTAATTAGAGATTAATGCTCTTAATTATGTTTAGTATGCGATCTAGAGCGATCTTATATAGCTACCTCTAGTTATTGTTCTCTTACTCACATATATTGTAGATACTAATTATCTCCTAGTTAGTAAGACTATCTTCCTAGTTATAAGGAGGCTTAAAACCTGCTCTTCTCTAACTCTAGGTACATTAGATAGCCGCTAGCAGCTGAGATCCGATCTTCTGCCTGCAAGGCTCTAATAGGTCGCTAAGCTTGCTGAACAGGCGCTCACATTAACAGCTGCTAGCTAGTATAGTAAGCAGATCGATAGCTAATCGCGATAGATTTGGATATCGCGATCGCAGGCTGATCTAATACTTGATTAGATTGCCCTCCTGCTCAAACTGCTCTTTTGTCTACGGTAGCTTATATCGCCGCTAGCGATCAAGCTTATCTATCTTTGATATATCTACCTCGTTTGCGGGCTCGACGTTAACAAGCGCAGCAATTGCGTCGTTAATACCGCCTGATCGCGGCAGCCTTAGGCGCGTGATTAGCTGCGATATAGGCTTGTATTGTGCCTATAGTTGCTGCAACTCTGCCTCGTTTAAGACAATCTAGTAAGGCTTGTTACGCTAGCTGTTTAAGCAGTAGTTCTTGTAGTATAGGTGAAGGCAAGTTGCGCTATAGTAGGCGGGCGAGGCATTAAGCTTAGTGTAGTAATCGTTAGCCTTGCGCTAGGCAGCATTAAGGTTGATCGCGAGGTAATCTTCTAGAGCCTCAGGATGAGCGTTAAAGTCAACATGATCGTAGGTCCTAAGTATCGCCTCGTAAGCTCTAATTACGTATTTAAATACTAGGATGACATTATATATAGCTCTAAAGCTTCCTTGTTTGCCGCGCGCCTTAAGGCGTTTTGTAGCCTCCTTAAGCGGCTTTAACACCTTAATATACTTAGTTATTACTGCCTAATCTACTGCTTTTAGTCTGTTAGATCGCATCTAGGAGGGCGCGTTAGGCAGCTTGTTATCGCGCGATTGCGCATATGCGTTATCGCGCGCGATGCGATTAATATAAGTGTTAGCGTATAGGTTAAAGGTTTCTAATAACTAAACTGCGCGCTTAAAGGCGTCGTGATAGCTGTTCTATCGCGTGACAATAGGCTTAATTAGCTCTAGTGTTGTTTCTGTGTGCAATTAATCGTTAACTAAGCGCTAAAGCGATGCGAACAGATCGTGTTGCTAAGGCGTTTTGATGTAGTTAATGATATTGACTAGTACTCCTAGCGGGCCGTCTCTTCGCCAGTCTCGCAAGTATCGCGCCTCTATATCTTGCTCGTTACTGCTATCGCTGTTGTACGCCTCCTTGTCGAGTCTAAACATAATTGTCTAGCCTATAAGATTAAGCGTGTGAGGCGCGCAGCGGAGGCAGTGAAAAGGAGCTTTGAAGTCGTATAACTCGCTAAGCTTAGCGACAGCTCGATTGTTTAAGGATGCGTTATTAAGGACAAAGTAGCCTAGCTTAGAACGATTAATACTAAACTGCTGCAGCGTCTTCGCAACTATATTAGCAATCCTATTACTACTATAAGCGCCTGTAAGCTGCGGTAAGGTAATAGGCAGGTCCCTAACGTTACTACAGGCGTTAGCGTAATAAGTAACAATACTAAAGAACCCTCGTTTGCTACCTCTTGTCGTCTACCTGTTAAAGCTAATATAGATTTAACTTATAGATTGCGACAAGTTGTTAACAACCTGCGGCTTAAGGTAGCGATAAAGCCTTATAACAAAGCTCGCGACGCTAGTACAACTTACCTATAAAGCTTCTGCTGCCTCTAGACTAGCGTATGCTATTATCTTACGGAAAGCTAGAGTCTTAAACTTATAGAGAGCGTAGTTGTTATTAACTAACTAGCTAACAGCAGCGTATTGAAAGCCTTGTACATTAAAGTTTCTAATCTTATTAGCGACCTCCTGCGATACAACAACACCGCTATCGCTTAATAATCGCAGGGACGTCTAACCTCGAGGTAGCGCAGCCTTAGCAAGCTAGCCCTAACAGTTAAGGCAGTGGCTAACTCTGTTCTGTGCTATATAAGTTATCGCAGCAGTTGTTAATAGCGTTACCTCTAACGCTTACTTCCCCTCTAATCTCTAATGTTTATAGCAATGCCTGCAGATCTAGAAAGTCCTCTGCGGATCAGCTATTAAGGCGACGCGATAACCGTGCTCAAAGACCCAGCTTTTCCTGCCCTTAAGCGTCCTCAGCGGCTTTATAAAGCGCGATATATAAGCCTAATTAAGGCTATCGTATTTATCCTTAAACTGACTATTAAGCTCGCCTCTATTATAGCTATTAGACGCCTCGGTTAAAGCCTCTGTAGCAGCTCGTGAGCCCTCAGTTAGCGGATCGATCGCGTTGTCGGGCAGCAGGTCGCGCAGCTGCGATTCGAACGGAGCCTTCTCTGTAGCTTAACTAGCTGCAACCTTAAGGGCTTTGCGTGGTGAGGTTCGTACAGGCAGCTCAGACTGCGATTAAGAGTTGTCGTTGACTTTGACGCGTTTATTTGACGCAGCAGCGCGATCAGCAGCGCGTTTAAAGGCCTTCGGAGGCATAACAGATAGTAATAGCGCGTAAGGAGCCTTAGAGATAACAACAATAGGCGCTAATATAAGATATAGGCTGATGTTAAATGTTGATACTACGTCGCAGAGTAAGCTAGTTAGATCAGAAGGTTGCTTACTAATCGAAACTTAACACCACTAATATGTCACCCTATTAATATTATCTACTGCCTAGCAACCTTATTAACTACCTTAGAAATCGCCCTAGTATTAGTACCTGATCAATCTAATCAATCAATTCAATCAAAAAGAGGGCTTCAATTTGTTCTTAATTAGAAAAACGCTATGGGCGAATTGATCTTGACTTGATTGAGCTTTTGATCAAGAATCAATCAAGTCAATCAAAAAACTTGCTTGTTGGCATGTCTGACTGTAAGGCCTCTCGTACCCATTGCCTTCTTGATGCGCGACTGCAACACCCACGGGCTTGTACATCTCAGCCTGAGACTGGTAGGTGAGTCGCGCGTTGAAGTCTTCCATCTTGCGATGGTTGCGATACAATAAGTATGCAGCTGCTGCAACAAGGAATGCGCCAACGCTGATGCCAGCGCCGATGCCAGCCTTCGCGCCTGTCGATAAGCCACCCCTATTGGGGCGGTCCACAGTGATGATCGGGCTGGTGGAAGTAGCCATGGGAGACATTGAAGACGTCGTGCTAACAAAGTTCGGTGCCGGGCTTGGAGTGGCCGTGGTGCTCGAAGTGATGCGTTCATACGTGACAGTCGACGACATGGCAAAGATCGATGCGGGCTGGTCAGTCTCGGAGGTGACGGTTACCGCCGCGCCCGTGATACCACCATCCTCTCCAAATTCATATAGTTTCATTCCACATCCGACGGGAAGGCCCCAGTCTTTGACATCCTGCTCAAGTACCGGTAGTGGAATGGAATACGTTCCATTCTGATCGATGTCGTAAGTGTAACCTGCAACCTCTGTTAGATTGATCACAATCGCTAGAGGTCCTTCGTAGGAAACATACTGTAACCGGGGCCACCACCACCTTCATAGCAATAGAATTGCAGCCTGTTGGCGAAAGTTGACCAATACGACACCTCCACTTAATCATTGATGTTGGCATACACACTGTCTGCTGGGCGCGGGTAATAGAAAGCGCCCGACATTTTGTTGATAACCTGAAGCAACGTACTCAGTACAAGGTAGAGTGCCTGAGTTCCAAGATTGGAGAGGGAAGTGCGGGGAGGCAGGATCAGGTAGGCGAAGAAGACGTGCCTTTGTAGAGCACCTCAACTAACCTATTCCCATGCTGCATGTTTCTTGTTGCATAGCCGAAGGGTTGTTTGCGAGCTGAGTCAACGCCATGCGAATCGCGATGCAGAGTGGCGTAAGGCTGGTAGCACCACATTGCAGGCTGACCCCCGATCAGCACACAGCAATGCGCCCAAGACTAACTCGTTGCGTCTACCGCAAACGAGATCGCATTGAGCGCAATGACACAATCGTTTGTCGTACCATGCACCTTATTGTCGACGACATGCGGGGTGTGTTCGAACGGTGTGGGGATGTTGGTGAGCGTACAGCCTGGTGCGCAAAAGAAACGTCCGAGCGTCGGCAATAGCCTACAAGAGCTGGAACACTTTCGCGCACCTCCAAGCTGCCATGATCCGCACGCATAAGGACAGTAGAAGTTTACTGAGTAGCGAGCTCGAAAGCGTGTCGTTGCCAGGATATTCTTAGTCGTTTGCTGTCCACGAGAGCGCAGACTTCAGGTAGGCTGAGGTTGGGCCTCAAAGCTGAGCTGCAGCCGAGGAGGCGATCACCTCACATGCAATGCGCCGTATGCTTGGCGTCTTCGCTGAATGGTGGTGCGGGTGCGTGGACGGTGAGCGCAGCAGTTCATATGAGCTTCAACCGACGTACACCAACCCTTCTACTCTTCACTTGGTCTGCGATCTCACCATTCATGTGCCCATACACAAAACCTTCACCCACGACCTGCCATGCGTCTTGCGACGCCTCCCTCCTCAAAACGAGTGGGATGCTGCACCCGAATAGAACACCGACAACGTCGCCAGGCCTTGCGCGACACGGTGCCACACCAACATAGCCTTGCTCGGTGACCATCAGTCGGCGTGCTTTCTTCCGTACAGTATCGTGGAAGCGCGAGAGAAAGGTGTCCAGCTTGTCGTTCATTTGGTGCATAGGATGTGATGGTGGCCGATGCAGTGTCGGTGGTGGCGATATAAATCCAATAGGTACCTGTCTCACATGATCCTCCAGAGATGTGCTGCCAAAGATCAGTTGCCTGTTGTGCTCGAACCATGTCGCGAAGCTCCAGTCGACTGGATCGCCATCGATACATGCATGGCAAAGGTAGAGAAAGTCGGTGATATAGTTTACAGGCGCTTGGAAGCACAGGTACTTGTCCTGGCGGTCAATGACCAGAGAGCGTGCTATGGCTTCGAGCCAATCCATGGGTGACATGGTGGTTCTCGGTGCGGTGCGTTGCTCTTGTCGGGGCTGCATCAACTCGTGCCCAGCCTCGCTACAGACGAAGCTTTGGCATCGTAATTCCCGTCCGTCAAGTCCACCAAGCCCGTGAACTGTATCTAACACGGCGCCATTGCAGTACAGGTCTTTCAGGTCGTTGGAGAAGGAAACTGCTGCTTGTTTCCCGAGTCGCGTTCCAGGAGCGTCATATATCGCTTTCCAACGCGTCGATCGTAGCGGTCTGAAGTTCCCAATGTGTTCACAGGCACTTTGGCTTGCCATGAGCGGAACAGGAGAAGCAAAGTCGGTAGTTGTCCTCCAATCCGGAGCCCAGGTAGGTGCTGCGTTTTTGGCATCCAGATCGCTGACCGCTGCGTTGCGACTGAACAAGTGTGTAAAGCAAATGATGTCAAGCGATTTGTGAACGTTCCAAAAGGATCGAACAAGCCTCGCGAACTGATGCGCAATATCGGTAGTGTATTCCGCGGGTCCTATGAGGTCTCGATCTTGTTCAGTGATGAGACCAAGAACAGAGTATATGCGATCTCTACTGTCGGTTGCGGAGTGGTTGCCCAAGTATGCCATGATGGCGATCAGGTTGATGCCGATTGAAGCTGGCTTGGTATGCCATTGATGGATGCGACGTCGGTTGAATGCGCCGTCGAATAGCTTTCGCGGTACAAGCTCATGTTCGAATTCTTGGCTGATGGTGCTGCAAAGGAAAATACTGTAGATCGCACTCTTGAACCTGCCGCGGCTGATGCTCGCCATACCACAGTAGAGCTTCACCTCTTTCGGGAGTACAAATTCTTGCAGAGTCCACACTCTCGTCCACCAAGGCCTGGCTAGCAAGTTGCTGACAGCAGCGCACTTATTGGTGAATTCAGGGTTCTCAAGCTTCTTGCGCATCGCAATATCGTCCCCATTAAACGCGATCTGTAAAGTGGAAAGATAATGCATGAAGTCGATCGCATCGGTGCAGTCGCTGGTATCGTCTTTCTCTTCGCCTAACCACACGATCGCTCTTCTCGCTTTTTTGTAGATTTCCGCCATGATGCGCACTTGCTTCTCACGTTCACGACTGTCACCCAGGTTGATGCAAAGAGAGTCGATCCACCACCAATCTGTGCCTTTAAAGTCGCCATGGTGAGTGACCATCTGTAGGAAGGGTACGAGACTGTCGAGTATAGGGAGCCTTCCAGTCTTCACATTGACTGTCACTCCCGCGTACTTACGCTTACCCCACACATAACTGGCTGTGTAATAGTGAGGTGCACCGGCGATTGGGAACTTCCGCAGCTTGCCAATGAAGATGCCATCTTCAGTCTGAGAGAAGCGGAGGAGGCGGATCGAAGTCTCATCAACGGGATCCGAGAACGCTGAAGCGCTGGCCGATGATGGCGTGCCAAGTTCCATAAGGGTTCATGATGCAGGAGATGTGTGGATGGGTGGGCGTGACGGATGGTGCGCGAAACCTCGGGAGTGGCTCGCATAAGCTAGCCCATAGATAACCTGGCCACCCGGGTAACCTGGCCACCCCACCAAAACGAGACACCTACACAAAACACGCTATATCTCTCAACAACGCTTTTCAATATGGACGCTCGTGAAGTAGCCTTACAATTAGCTATTAGCGATCTCAACACAGGTGTTTATTCTAGCCAGCGAGCTGCAGCTAAGGCGTACGGTATCCCTTGGTCAACTCTCTCGACGCGCCTAAATGGCGTCACTAACAGACGCATCAGCTATTAGCACTAGCAGCGGCTGACCCCTCTACAAGAGGATTTCCTCGTTAACTAGATCCTCGAAGAGGACGCTCGCGGCTACCCCCCTCCACACGCGCGCGCGCGAGAAATAGCAAATCGAATCCTGCGTATAAATGGCGACGCTCAGCCTGTCGGCAAGCTCTGAGTCTCCTACTTTATTAAGCGCCAGCCACGCGTCGCCTTAGTTATCAGCCAGAAGATCGACGCTTAGAGAGTTAAGGCGGCTACGCTAGATTAGCTACGCGCGTTCCTTGAGCACTATGAGCAGACGCGAGAGCGCCTTGGTATACAGGCAGAGAATACATATAATATAGATGAGACAGGGATCGCCCTAGGCGTATGTACGAATACTAGAGTCCTTGCTAGAGCATTAAAGAAGAAGGCTGACGTTAAGTCGCCAGAGAATCGCGAGTAGGTGTTAATAATTGAGTGTGTGTTAGCGATAGGGCGGAAGCTACGCTGCGCGGTCATCTTTAAGGGCTAGAGCCTACAGACAACCTGGTTCCTAGCTAAATCAGTACCTAGCTAGCTCTATACAACGTCTAAGAATGGATGGACCTTAAACGCGATAGGTCTTGAGTGGCTACAGCGTATATTTCTCCCTGAGACAGCGCCAGCAGATGGTCAATGCCAACTCCTAATTCTTGACGGTCATAGCAGCCATATCAGTCTAGACTTCCTCCTGCTCTGCAAACAGCACAAGGTCTACCTCCTCTATCTACCTGCGCACTCCTCACACGTCCTACAGCCTCTAGACCTTGCTCTATTCTCTGTTATTAAGTTAAGTTACTGCTAGCAGATCTAGGACCTAGCCTCGCTTGACAACGCAGCGCCTGTAAAGAAGGAGCGCTTTATTACCTGCTACTATCAAGCTAGAGAGGAAGGCTTTACAGAGCGTGTGATTCGAGCTGGCTGGCGAGCTGCTGGCCTCTGCCCATTTAATATTAATCACGTGCTTAGCTTATCGCAAGTCTCGCAGCAGCTAGCTACACCTCCACGCCTAAAGCGACCTCGATCACCTATCGAGGCCTTCCTCTCTACACCCTAGGGCCCTCGCGATATCTACCTTGCGCAGCAGGACATCCAGAGTCATGAAAATCTCGGTCGCAAGACTCGGCTTCTGCTACAGAAAGCAGGCAAGGCGCTGGCAAGTGCGAATACGAGAGCAGCAGGGCTAGAAGCAGAGAAAAGACGCCTTGAGGCTGAACTAGAGATCGCTCTCCCTCAGGCCCCTCGCAAGCGCGTCCAAGTAGACCCAAATCAACGCTTTGCGGAAGTTGAGGATATCATGGCGGCAATACATAGATCGGCAGCTACAGCAGCCCAGCGAGATAGAGCTACTATAGAGAGGGCTACAGAGAGGGCTGCAGCAGCTACAGCAGCTGCAACTCTTTAATCTATGTGTAGCCAATAGCAATTGTAAAGCGTTGTTAAGAGATATAGCGTGTTTTGTGTAGGTGTCTCGTTTTGGTGGGGTGGCCAGGTTACCTGGGTAGCCAGCTTATCTATGGGCTAGCTTAATTGAAGCCCCACAATCGCTAATTCTTGGCGCCCCCCCCCCCTCTGCGTGGTTGCACTGTGCGAGTGACACCACAACATCGCAACTCCAGTGGAGATGATACAGTCAAGGGAATGCTCCTACTCCAGACTCTGAGCCCCTTCTTCGACCGCTAGCCACGCCCACATGGCAGAACGAAGCCTCCGGGACTGAAAAGCAGCATTCGGCACATCACTGTCAGGCACCAGGCTACCGTGTCCGTGCACCCAACGATCGGAGTCAACCAACGATCAGTGCACAACATCTACACCAAATTTCAACGCGTAATAGCTCAACAACCATGCTAGGGATTAATGATGCGCTTGCAGAGATTCGTAAATTGAAACTAGGCGATAAACTTGTGTATACAAAAATTGCGCTTAAGCACGGTGTTGATCGTAATACTCTATCGCGTGCGCACCGTAGTGTGCAGGTCCCTTAACGCGACGCGAACGACTACTAACATAAGCTCACTCGATAACAGGAGGAGGACCTAGTGCAGTATATAGAACTACTCTCTGCGCGTCGCTTACCACCTACAAGAGTTATAGTACAAAATTTCGCCTCTAAAGTAGCCTAAAATCCTTGCTCTGAGAGCTAGGTTACGCGCTTCCTACACTGTTACCGCGACCGCGTTATACTACAATAGACGACGGGTATAGACTCTAATCGCCACAACGCTAAGTCTAGGTATAAGTACAAGCTGTACTTTGACCTGCTGCAGCAGAAGATCACCGAATACGACATTAAGCCAGCGCACACATACAATATAGATAAGAAGGGCTTTGCAATTAGGCTGCTAGGAAGGAGAAAGCGCATCTTTAGTAGGCGTTAATATAAGAAGAAGGAAGTTAGGCAGGCTCGTTAAGATAGCTCACGTAAGTAGGTGAGCCTATTAGCAGCAGTCTGCGCGGATAGTACAGCTCTACCCCTAGGCATTATTTTTGC
Organism: Alternaria atra; assembly: GCF_907166805.1. Classification (NCBI taxonomy): domain Eukaryota; kingdom Fungi; phylum Ascomycota; class Dothideomycetes; order Pleosporales; family Pleosporaceae; genus Alternaria; species Alternaria atra. The sequence goes on along the minus strand of NW_025091323.1, from coordinate 5,828,517 downwards.
GTCAAAGAACTCTACAATCTAGAGTTATTGGGTAGCCGATATTGAGGCAGGAACCCACTTAATTCACGTGGCTTCTTCGCCTACAGGCTAGACGAATAATGATATTAGATTGGCCTAGCTTAAGCAGGTGTTTGACCGTTATACAAAGGCAAAGGCGCGCTAAAGTTATAGGCTTTTAATAGTAGATGGCCACGGGAGTCACCTAACGCAGGATTTTATTAACTACTGCGATTAGAATTGGATTATACTTGCTGTGTTACTACCTTACAGTACACAGACGCTACAGCCGCTGGACGTAGTCTGCTTCAAGCCACTCTCCTCCGCGTACGCCTCCGAGCTAGATAACTACCTCTAGAAGTCTTAAGGCCTATCGCCATTAACGAAAGGTGACTTTGTAAGCTTATTTTGGCCTGCCTAGGTGACTACATTCACCAAACAGCTCGTACAAAACGCCTTCGCTGCCACAGGGATAGCCCTAGTTAACCCTAACGTTATACTCGATAGATTCGGCTACACAACACCTACTAACTCAGGCTCAGTTACCTCTAGTTCCACGGCTTATTCTGCACAGGATTAGCTTAGAGCTTGCACTACACTGCGTGCGGAGGTAAAGGATCCTCGCAGTGTAGGTGCGCGGAAGCTTGGCCAAACTATCCACTACCTATCAACCTAGGTAGAGCTCCTTCACAACGAACTTAATAGCTTGCAGCAGAAGCTATACCTAAAACAAAAGCGCCAGAAGCAACCTAGCAGGCAATTAGACCTGCAACAGCATTAGGAGTACCACGGCAGAGCGATAGTGTAGTCACCTCGAGCTATTCGGGAGGCGCGCGTCCGCATAGCAGTTACTAAGAAGGAGAAGGAGGCTGACGAGCTAAAAAAGGCAGAGATAAAGGAGTTAGCTGCTGCTGACAAGCTATATAAGGAGAAGATTGCAGCAGAGAAGCGTGCGCAGCGTATAAGGGAGAAGGAAGCGCGCGCGCAGGCTAAGGCAGAGGAGCGTCAAGCTATTGATGCCCGGAAAGCTGCTAGAACCACTGCCAAACAGGCTCGTGACTCTACAAAAGCCTTACAATTATCCCAAAGAGGCAAGCCTACAATTTCAAAAGCTTCTGCAGTTAAACCAAAGCCTGGGCGTCGTAGTGTAGGTGCGCGTAGTCACCCAAAGCCTGCGACGCCTCCTCCACCTGCGCGCACCCACACCACCCGCAGCGGCCGCACCGCCACTTTATATAGAGAATTTATATAGAGAATATTGTTTACGTAGGCCTAAAGAATACTCTATCAAAACACCTCGCGATAATAACTATTGTACGTGGCTCTATAGCTTCAATTTTGTAGTAGGCCTCAGGGCTCGGAGCGATCGTTGGTTGACTCCGATCGTTGGGTGCACGGACACGGTACTCCGGGCCCGTTCGGGCCGTTATGCCAAGCAATCGCAGTATATTAGCCTACCTACCGCTGTTGTGGCTCGACAGCGGTTCGTCTCTAGTCTTATAAGGCAATATACCTCTACCTCCACTATCGCGGTGCATCTCGTATCTATAAAGACTCTATTGCTTGACAATCACTCTGCTGCAACGCATCTTTCCTACAACCATGTCTCTCCCTGTCTTGTACTATACAAGAACCTTAACACTTGAACTTTCTCTATTCAGTCCAAGCCGTAGATCCCACAGGCATATTCTAGCTGCGCCACAGGACACATCTGCTAATGTGTCGCTAGCCTCCGTACAGCACGGTACGCGCACGGTCAGGGGCATGAAAGGATTACACACGCCATGTCAATACAATGCGTCCTGAGCCGGTCTATCTACCGCTGACCCATCCCCCATCACTATATGACATTTCTCACTGAGCTGGAAAGGTAGAAGCAGAGCGCTGGCGTGAACGTGGAGAACATCAGGTATAACATAGAGGCCGATGCGATCGTCTAGTATACTTGGTTATCGCGGAGATTGCCATCGATCCCATTCATCTTGTGAGGCAAACTGCACGCCTCGTGTGCGCCATGAGCACAGCAGAAAGGGTGGACAATCGATAAGGTCATGCTGGGGAATAGCTAGAGAAGCATCGGGGTACCTTGCTTGTAGCCCAGCGCCCACACGGTGGACAAAGGCTTCATCAGGGGCATCTAATTGCGGTGCGATGAAAGCAAAGCGCGGTTTCTTCGCCCGAGACAGGAAGACGCGCGCAAAAGGCGGTATCGCAGGATATTTGTTCAAGACGTCGTCAGGAATTAAACCATCATCTTCCGTTTTGTTCCTCTTCTTCGGTTGCGGTTCCTCATCGCCACCATCTTCTTTTCCACCAGACGCTCCAGCAGACTCCGATAACCGCGCAGTAACCGCATCCACCGAACTCTTCCAAATATCAAGTACCTGCCCCAACTCTGTCTCCGTCCACTTGGCGACTCTCCAGCCCTGCGTAACAAGCCCATCCCCATCGTCGAACCCAGGGTACTCTGCATCAACAACGAACTTCCCCGACTCGATCGACAGCAGATGAAGCTCCAGAACCGCATCAACATCACCCTACAAGCGTTCGCGGGGCTTATCAAACGGGTCGCGCACAAAGCAGACTTGATGGGTAGTTCGACTATAAACAAGGTCGCCAAGGTCATGCGCCGTGCCCTTTTACAGCAGGATAAAATCCCCATCCTGATCTATACCTTCCCACGTATCCGGCTGCAGGCCATTGGGAGCCGAAATGCCGATGGGAAACGGGGTAAAGGCTAAATGCTGATGGTCTCCAGGGATAACGATGTCGATGGCGGATAGAAAAGCTGTGAGGTCATCGTCAAGTTCGATGTCGAGGCCCGGCGAGGACGCATCCAAAGAGTGGGCGGCGAACCAGTTGCGTTCTAGTTTTGGCTGGTGGTGGGGTAGGAGCTTAGAGCTAGCGTGCGAGACGATGGAGTTGTGCAGTTCAATGCACTTTTCAACGTCTATACCCATCTTGCGACTGAAGCTGTGTTAGTGTTTGGTCGACTAGCATCAATGAGACAAATATACTCTAATCTTGCTACCTCGCTATTAGGGGATATGGGTTTTTTCTAAATACCGTTTCTACCTGGATTTAGTTACTGCACCGAAATCCAGGAGTAAGCTTAATAAGATCTTCTCCTTACACCCTTCGTTCGTCGCGCTATCCCTGCCGCAACATGTGGATGACTTAGCGTCATTGACTATACGAAGTATCTTCCTTACCTCGCTTGTCTCACAGTAATCATCTTTGCGCATGAGCCTTTTGGGATCTTATCGCAGCAAATCAATTGCGATTACTCAGATTAAGATACGACACGTTCCAAAGCATGACTGTTCAAACTGTGGTTCAACACTCGCATCGGGCGCTGCATGCGCCGAAGTAATTTCTTGAAGCTGCAGTAAACGCAGTAGATACAAAGATATCGAGTTCTCGCGATGTTTGATCAACATACCCTCCACCTTTCGTGTTCATCGCCTCACCTTGGCAAGCCGTTTTGAACTCCTCCTCCAATGAATCTCGCGGGAAGTTCACTCATCAATAGCACCGCTCAACCAGCCGAAATGGTCGACGGAGTAGAGCCAACCATGGGAGGCTATTATCTATGGAACTACCTCCCCTCCATGACCGCATTGTTCTCATGGCGGATGTTTCAAACCAAGATTTGGTTTTGTATCTCTTTCGCCATCGGTAGCTTTCGTAAGCTATCTCCCTCAACTCAAGACTCATTTTAGAATGAAGTTGATGCCTTGTCAAAGTGGAACTCGCTGGATATTGCGCGAGAGCCTCTGTTCACAAAAAGACCAGCAAAACCATGCCTTTTGTTATCCAAAACGTGTTCATCTTACTTAGCCCTACCTTCTCTGCAGCATCAATCTACATGTGTTTAAGCCGCATCATTCGCAGTACGCAGGCCCACCATATTCCCGTAATTGCGCCCGGAGGTTGACCATGATATTCGTAACTGGAGACGTCCTCTCAATCTGGGTCCAGGGTGGTGCTTCTGGCTTATTGGTCATTGGCACAAACGCAAGATTCGCCGAAGGCATCGTCATTACAGGTCTGCTGATACAAGTTATCATGTTCGCGCTTTTCGCAGTCGCAGCAGTCATCTTCCGAAACCGCATACGAAGTCGCCCTACGCCCGAGTCGTATGATACGGATATCCCTTGGAGGAGGACCTTGTGGGTGCTGTTCATCGTTAGCTTCCTGATCATGATCAGATCTGTCTGCCGTGTTGTGGAGTATGCTATGGGCAACGATGGGTATCTTCTTCGGCACGAATGGGCTATGTACATATTTGACTCGGTTCCAATGTTTGCAGTTACAGTCCTGTACTACCTATGGTACCCGACCATACTGATTGATATAGGGGTCGAACTCCAGAGCAGTGGCATGTAGTAAATAGTGTACGCATGCGACATCTCAAGATTACGGAGTATTCGGCGAAACTTCTTCCATAATGCGTCTCGCCCTCTTCAGATCGTCCGATATTTCACAATCCCAAATCCAATCCATCCTCGATAGCGCATTGCCCCGCAAAGCTTCCAGATCGTCCCCTACTCCCTCCCCTTCAAACTGCCACAGCTTACCAGCTTCCTTGCTTGTAGTCACTAATCTTTGGCTGCGTGGTCTTCGAACTGCATCGTACGCATGGAACGCCTTCACGAGTCGTTTCTTCTGATGGCATTGCGACAGCAGCTCGCTGAGCACATAAACATCCTCAACGCACATGCCAGCTCCAGCTCCCTGTTGAGGTGTTGAGGCATGCGCAGCATCCCCTACCAGACAGATGGGAGGGTTAGTGTTATAGTAGGTCGCTGCAGGAAGGTGGTAGAATAGTGCCCAGACATCGGGCTTCTGCATGCTCTCTATCACCTTACGCGTGGAAGGTATGAAGTCTTTGAAGTTTTCTAGCATCTCTTCGCGAGATGTCTGCACCACCCAATTCGGATCCTCCCATGTAGATCGTGAGGCGAAGGCAACCACTGTATGTGTGTCAGTTAGATCACAAGAAGCAGGAGAACCAATGTACCATTGAACAACGTCCCATTCGCGATGGGGAAACTCAAAATGTGCGCGCCATAGCCCAACCACATTTGCGGCGTTTGTGGTATCTCATCACCCAGGATTTCAATAGCCTTCATCATCGGAAATAGGCCGCGATATACGTACTTCCCCGAAAACACTGGCTTCGCTGCATCCACATCGCCTAGCACAATCTGTCGTACGCGCGACTTGATCCCATCGCAACCCAATACTGCACTGTGCTGCGCAGAAGACCCATCAGCAAAGTGCAAGACCGCATCTCCAGAGCCGTCCCACGCTTCCGTAACTCTCAACACCCGCTTCTTGAATTGCGCTACACCATCGGGAACTAATTTGACAAGCTCGTCGAGAAACTGAGCGCGATGAACTCCACCGCTCGGTCCCTCTCTTCCTGGTATGGTGAAAATTTCTGCTCCCAGTTCGACACTCTTCTTCCTCTGGTCTCCTACTCTTGCTGTAAACCATACTGGTGGGTCGGTGATAACATTTCCTTTGTTGCATTTTTCGAAGGCCTCAGCAATGCGAGGGTAGATTAGCGCCATCGTGCGAACCGCGGCCGGGAAGAAACCAACACCGGCCCCAATCTCACCAAAAGCGCCTGCACTCTCGTAGAGTGTAACACTGATGTGCGGACATTTGTCGAGAAGCGCAATCGTCAGGGTAAGGCCCGCAACACCACCGCCTACTATCGCGATGCTCAATGAGCTTTGCTCGGCCATTACAATAGGTATGCGTTTCTGTATTATGGTAATGGTTGGACGTAAAGAGCTTGGAGGTAGTAGTTAGTCGGAACACTTGAAATACGAGATTTGAGTCGTAGAGCACCCTGCAGCTGTTCATGCGGGCTCTAGGCTACTTAAGCAACTTGATAGTGAGGGGTAGTAAGACGACCCGTATCTGGTGGGGCGTACGCTTACCACGCAGGTACACGGCGATAGAATAGAGCGCACTCCAAGGCCCCGCGCTCTGGAACGTAATCGTCTCTACTGCTACATGCTTACAATGTGCCTCCCGTCTAACACCGAACTTGCATCATGCTAGCGCCATGTTGATCCAGACCGAAGAAAGATGTGCTAGGTAATCCTAAGACTAGGAGCGATATGAAGATTGATGCAAACGTGCCCCACTATCGAGATGCGCACACCATCGAAATGCGCACTCTGCCAAGCCCCCACCACTTTCAACTCTCTATTACAATGTCTCAACTACCAAATCTTGAACTGCTTTCTACTGAAGACAGAGTCATCCAGGCTATCCAAGCTATGAAATCTAACGCGTCGCTTACCCAGCGACAAGCCGCGCATCGCTACGATATACATGAAAGCACTCTCCGCAATCGACGCGCTGGGAAGGCTTCACGACGCGATACTCAACCCAACCGATTAAAACTCTAGAGACATGAAGAGGAGGCGATTATACAATATATAAGGAAGCTTGACGCGCGAGGCTTCGCCCCTACGCTTAACTATGTGCGAGAAATGGCCAACCAACTACTAGCTACACGTAGTGGTAGCTAGGTTAGAGAAAACTGGACCTACAGGCTTATACGCCGGAGACCTGAGATTAAATCTCAGGTAACAAGACAGCGGGATCACTAGAGAGTCCTCTGCAGCGACCCAGCTATTATTAGGCCCTAGTTCAATCTTGTACACAACGTTAAGGCTAAGTATAGGATTCTAGATGAAGACGTCTATAATTTTAATAAGACTAGCTTCTAGATAGGCGTTGGAGGGTCTGTTAAGGTAGTAACAGCCTCTGAGAGACGTCTCAAGCCACTTAGTGTTCAGCCTAGTAATCGTAAGTAGGCAACGCTAATTGCTGGCATCAACGCGATAGGGTGGTCTATCCCACCCTTTTTTATCTTTAAGGCAAAGAACTATAACTAGGCCTAGTATTACAACCCTAAAGATTGGAGGATAGGAGTTAGTAAGAATGGCTAGACAACAAACGAGCTTGGTCTTGCATGGCTGCAGCACTTTATCCAGCATACAGAGGCTCGCACAGTAGGTAGTCACTAGCTGCTTATTATTAATGGCTATAAGAGCTACAAGTCGCTCGCCTTCCAGGATCTGTGTGAGGAAAGCAATATTATCACCCTCTGCATGCCTCCACACTCATCGCACATCCTACAGCCACTTAATATAGGTTGTTTTGCCCCGCTAAAGCAGGCGTACAAGAAGGAAGTTAGGGGCTTGGCAGACAGCCACATCTACCACATCAACAAGAAAGCCTTCCTAGCTGCCTTTAGGCCAATATTTGACAAGGCGTTCTTAAAGAAAAATATCTTATTAAGCTTTCAAGCAACTGGCTTAGTCCCACATAACCCAGATGTGGTGTTATCTAGGCTTAAAGTACAGCCTCGTACGCCAACACCACCTGCATTAGGGCCTACCCCTTAGGAACCTAAAACACCAAGCAACGCCTAGGAGATAGAGGCTCAAACAACGCTGATTGTCAAGAGGATAACAGATTACAAGGAATCATCACCTAATTCTATCATTGAGATGGTGTTGCAGGTCAAAAAGGGATCAACTTCAAAGGTGCACTTACACACGTTGCTTGAGGCTAGAATAGCCAACCTTAAGGAGGCAAACCAGGCAGCATCTGAACGTAAAAAGCGCAAGAAAAAGCGAATCCAGAAGGGAGGGACCCTATCGCAGGCAGAGGCAGAGGATATAGTTAAGCAAAGGGATGTTAAGATCCAGTTAGAGGTGGAGAGGCGTCAGGAGAGGGTGCGCGCAGGTGGTAGTGCAGGAGGTATCCGACGCTGCAAGAACTGCGGCGAGGCAGGACATAATAAGCGCACATGCAAGAAATATGCAGCAGAAGTAGAGGATTAATTCGAGCTATTAAATGCGTAGATAGCTTGTTGTGGTGTTGAGTTATTCGCATGCGAACATGGATTGCTGTATTTCGTGCGCATTTCGATGGTGTGCGCATCTCGATAGTGGGGCACGTAACTATCTTTTCTTCGAAATAGCACTTCTGCACGAGCTCAAGCGAGATGTCTATGGTTCACATTCATCACGGCTGACTACTTGATGCCTCCGACTATTACGGCCTTCAACCCCTTACGACATCGACATCGTGAGTCACCCTAATGCCCTGCAATACAAGACGTTCACTTTTACTACTGTTGCTGCGTCACGGCTGGCTTGTGACGAGCGCGCCCGCCTTCGAATCCTCCACGATGCGCTCTTGACTCTCACTCGGGCTGACGTCGCCGAGAGTATCAGCCTTACCCCTCGCTCCGCTGCGCATACCTCTCATGGCAAACGAGTCATGGTTCACATTCCCGGTACGAGGACGCGAATTCCTCAGCCCAAGACCATTTGATCCGCTGTGTCCGTACTGTTGATACGCGCCACTCGTACCTTTTCTACTTCGCCATTTCTTTGGCCACAATCCCCCTATGCTCTTCCGAAGACTGATTAAGCAAGCACATATCACCCCTGTAGCTGCTTCGATGAAGCTCCATAGATTCGTAGGTGCTGACGCCCAGGTAGGCTCTTTGGTTCTCAGACTTAGGGACAGCGTAGACATCCGAAGCGCGGTTATGAGGCAGATGAAGAAACCCATCGAGAAGAGGATCACGAGGCCGATGCGCGAGCCCATGGACATGTTCAAGCCAAAGATGACAGGCATTGGTAGTATGAAGATTGCGAGGTCTGCAGATGTACGAGTGCGAAGTCAGTGCATATCTTACATGCACTTGTACAGTCACAACTTACCAGTAAGGAGATTGAGGATGGCGTTCGATCAGCTTGAGAAGATGTCAGTGAGAAATCAGTTTTTATCGTTGCGTTACCTACCGATGCCAGAAGAAGTTGATGCATGTGCCCGGTATGGTTCGATTATAGACGCGAGGCACTGGTGTGCATTGGAAAATACAGACAAAAAGGTACGAAACGGTCCAGCAGACTGATATCGCTCCTAGTATCATGCATACTTGTCAAAAGCGTTGCATTGGAAATACACGGTAGTACAAGGCCAGTAAAGCCATCTTGTTGAAGCCATTTGTGAGAGTGTAGAAGGACTGCGTAAGCCAGAATGACTGTCAAGGAAGTATCAGCACATTGCGATGATCTTCTTGTCGATCTTTTCACTCGCCTTGAGCGCCTCCGTGACACTACCACCAGTTCGTTGGATCTCGGCTGTGTGCGTGCCAAATCCGTACGTTGTGGATCTATAGATGAACGCCGCGAGCAGGACGAGCCAGATCTTACAATTCAATTAGCACGGGCAGTGTTTCGATTGGTAGATATTCACGTTCGCTGTAATCACAAAGGCATCTTCCAACCCCAGCCAGCCCCTACTTGTGATTGTATTCGTGATTCGCCAAGTCAACAGCAGCGTCGAGACAACTGTCAACGTTACAGTCACCCATTGCAAATCTTGCCGCTGTCCTTCGTACGCGGAAAAGATCATCGTGGGTGACGGCCATATAGCTCTTGCGTCTGCGAAATCACCAACCCAGTCAAATGAGTACGATCGTGAAGCTATGAACCATGCGAGTATACTTATAGTAGATCTTGCAGTGTTCGCATGAGGCTGAACATGCTCAATTCGGGAAGCCGATACCGCGCATCAGTCATCCGTCCTCTCTCGACCATGTATTGCATGTCTCATTTGAATCCTGCTCGGTGGTTTTTGCGGCCGCTACCAAGCCCGGGTACGAAGTAGCTGAACACCAGGAGCTCGGTGACAGAGCAAGCATCTCTTCATGAAGCGATCTGGGTAGCGGAAATCATACCCTGCAGGTAGCGGTAGCCGCGGTTTGTGTTGCATCGCATACGCGCTGCGCATGCATATGGGTGAATATTGGCATATCCGCTTCGTCGCCTCGGAAGAGCATAGCAACTCGAACAAGCGACAGAGCGATTCTGTAACGCCTTGGCTGCTCTTGGCCCTACCTTCCCCGACGAGGTACCGGAAGAAAGATTGTGCTGCGTTTGAACGGATTGCGATCTGCGCCGATCGATCATAGTGTTGCGGCGATGTTGTTGGTCCGGTCGTTCAGTCCACCGATCAGTGTAATGCCATGCTTACCGGCATCCATTGAACTCCCGCTCAGTGTCAACCTCAGCTCTGTCGATATGCTAATCATCAGACGCGGCGTTCCCTCGGTCATACTCTTGCGGTAATGTCTTTGCGCCGAGCAGGAAGCGGTTTAAATGAGGCCGACGCGAAGGTCTGGAGCGTTGTTGGATGTTTGATTTTGCGGGCCGCTGCGGCGGGGGAGAAGGCGCCCCTGCCGGGGAGTATCCAAGCTTTCATTCCGAGCTCACTAGCTCATAATGTCACCAGGGTCTGCCGCAGCACTAGTATCGAGATAAGCCTCGTGCCGAAGTCGTTCATATAACGATAGGTCCAAAATCCGTGGTTCGTATATTCAGTTCGCAACTATGCCTAGCAACATCCAATCCTGCTAAAGCGCAAACCCGCCCCACGTCGGCAACTTTCTCACCCCATTTACGTACGTGGTTCAATTTACTCATTGATCCAATCATGATCGCATCGCTAAGGAATTTGGAGAAGGATCGTAAACGGTCCGTTGATCCTTCTCAACAGTGTGCTGTAGTAGCAGTCTATACAGAAAAGCTTGGAGACTGCTCGAGTCGTCAGTTGAGGTTATTTTTCTCAACTTGGGTTTCTCCCGGTAATCAGAGCTTCCAGACGACGGCACTAGATGCCGGGATGAAGTATACGTTGACGGGCGTAATTATACGACCTGTAGTACATAGAACTTACAGCGGCTCTTGTCCTAGCGCGTTCTGCATACAGCCTGGTGCTGATACTTGACGTCGAACTGCCGCGAAATAACAACACTGCCTACACCTCCTCTGTTGTTTCTTCAACTCCGGCATGGCAGATACTAATTCTGCCGAGAAGGGCATGCATGTCCACGACTCACCACCAGTATCACCAGCAGGTTCGACGACCGAGCATGGCTTTGATCGCGCTGCTGAGCGGCGGCTGCTTCGCAAGCTTGACCTTCGCATCTTGCCAGTACTATGGATACTGTACCTAGTTAACTTTATCGACCGGTATGTCAGCTTCCTCCTCCGAAGCGTTCTAAAGCTAGGTTAACATGCGTCCCAAGAGCCAACATCGGTAACGCGAAGATTCAGGGCATGGAGACAGAACTGAACCTCATCGGCCAGCGATTCAACATTGCCGTTTGGGTTTTCAACCTCGGGTACTTGGTAGCTGGCGTTCCGTTACAAATCGCCTTCAAGAAGTACGGACCAAAGAGTCTGTGCGTCATGATGTTTTGCTGGGGTATCACAGTCATCGGTTGCGGACTGGTCAAACGATGGGAAGAACTCGTCGTATGTCGCCTACTAGAAGGCATCGCCGAATCTGCGTACATCAGTGGGGCCGCATATTTGATCGGCGCGTACTATTCCAAGCGTGAATACTTGACGCGCTACGTTTTCTTCTGCACAGCTGGTATCGTTGCTGGCGCAATCAACGGGTTTCTATCATCGCTCATCGCCAAGATGGACGGCACGGCTGGCTATTCTGCTTGGAGGTGGTAAGCATGCGCACTAGCTCATTTCCATCGAAAAGAAGTTGCTGACGCAAAACAGGATCTTCATCATTGAGGGCTGCATTACTATCTTCGTCAGCATGGCTTGCTGGCCTGTCGTTCCTCCATTCCCCGAGAATTGCAAGTTCTTGTCTCCCGAAGACAAAGCGCTTATGCTCGCGCGCATTCAGGCTGATGGAGGCCATGTATCCGACGATGAGATCTCCTTCAAGAAGGCCTTGCACTTCCTCAAAGATTGGAAGATCTGGGCTGGGTAAGCTAGGTGAATCTGAACGCGTATGCTACATGACTGACATTCCGTTAGAGTCGCAATGAACCTCGGTGTCACGGAGAATGCAAACTCACTTTCGAACTTCCAACCGACGATCCTCAAAGGGCTGGGCTACACCGCAACGCAAGCACAGGTTCACACCATTCCTGTATATCTCGTCGGCGCTGCCTTTTCGGTCATCTTTGCTTACATGTCCGAGTGGTTCAATCGGCGATATATGTTCTACGTCCTGGGCTGGGCCGTTCTCGCATTGGGTCTCATCGTGGAGATTGTATATCCTTCCAACCCCAAAGTGCGCTACACGGGAATGTTCTTCATCGCATGCGGGTGTTACCTCGCTATGCCCATCTCCATCATTTGGGTGTCAATGAATTGTGGAAGTGGGTACAAGCGCGCAGTTGCCATCGCCGCCATCATCAACTTCGGCACCGCTGGAGCATTTGTTAGTTCAAACGTCTTCTTGTTCAAGGAGGCGCCCCGGTTCCGCACCGGTTTCAGTACGGGTCTGGGTTTAGCCTGCATGGGAGCCGTGGCCGCAACTATTACTTGGTTTGGCTGCCGGAGGGAAAACAAGAAGCGTGACAAAGCAAGGCTTCAGATGCCAGAAGTCCTCGACCAAAGCATGGAGTTAGGTGATGAGTAAGTGTGCCAGTATGACTTGCATATGAGACATACACTGACTTCGTAAACCCACATTTAGGCATCCTGACTATCGTTTCGCTTTGTAGGCGAGGTACAAAGTTCTGTTGAAGGTGTAGAAGAAACGAGTGGCAGATAAGAAAAGATAGCTGGACTGTACACAAAACAACAAATCCACAACGCTTCAAACAAGGTCGCCCTGACTAGAGACCGCCTTTCCCATCCAGCAGTAGATCAAGGGAAAGGACTATTCTTAGGCACATCATCGTGAGATAGTGACCGGACCAGATTGACCCATCAATGCTATCATGCCCCAACTCAGCAAATCCCAACGTCTGGCGGTAGGCGTGTGCTATCTAAACTCTAGTATTTTGCGTGCTCGACTTTCTCAACGTCTTGATGCATCTTCTAGTTGTGTAAATTCTTCTGTGGGCCGTCGACAATAACAGCGATCTCTTCAAGTAATGGGTCCTTGGTCTCAGGGAAGACGAACCAGACCCTTGCGAACTCGACCATGATCCAGACGACATTGTAGCCGGCAGCCTTGTTGGTGTGTTCCTTTGCAAATCTTGCATTGCAAGCGGTAATGCAGACGACAATAACCCACATGGCTACCAGAAAGTTTGAAAATAATGAGCAGCGTCCCAGATTGACAGGGAGAATGGTGAAATAGAGAGCTAAGAACCAGGAAGTCATGTGGTTAGTGGCATTACAATGAAACCACCAAGAGTGGTACTAAGCTTTACAACGGCCATCTTTACGCCCTGTCAGATTTAGTCGATTCGTAGTGTGAGATGAACCATGTTGGTACAGTCGAAGATGTAGATACTTTTGTACCACAAATCGCCACAGCTGCGTCTGTTGGCAAAGACTATATTCTGGGTGTTAGGCCTAGATGACGTTATATTATCCCACACCATGATCAATAGTTCACTTATTATACGTACCTTTTCGGTTGCATGGCGTAGTGGTGGAGGACTGCGTTCTGACACTAGGTAAGTAACTCATCAGACCTCGACCCTCTTGCCGGATCGCAGTCAAGCTATGTGCTACATGTATACCAATAACAGAATTGAGGGGACATCGTCTTGCTCCAGAGTGAGAGGCCATGAGACTATATATGTGACGAGTGCTTACGTGGCCTAATACGTGAAGAGCTGACCGTGTTGGCTGACACCATAATTGCTAACAAGAGCAAAATCAGACGAGACTGACTCCCATAGCTTCGACGAGGAGACAGACGCAACCTTTCGAGCTGCACTATTCACTATTGACCACACGTTCCCTGCTGTTTCTAATGACCTGATCCAAGCCCCAACCAATCAATTGAAAATGTCCATCTTCTTTGACCCGGCTGGCGGCTCCCTATCAAGACCAGCATCCTTAAGAGACGTCTCAAGGGAAGTCCAACCATCTTGACCGAACACATTCTTCAGCGCCTTGAGTGCGCCCTCAGTCGGCGGCTCGCTATCGTCTAGCTCTAATCCCGGGAAGTCGTCGAGGGACTTTCTCTGAGGCCACAGTTTGCGAAAGATCCCGAGCACTACGTTCCAGTGGAAGGGCTCGCCATATCCCCATAGCCGTCTGCCAGCGGTCTCCGGATCGACGAGGGCAGCAACATGCAGCTTCGCATCGTCGCGAACGTCAATGTGGTACATCGGCAACACGCTCTTGAATATGGATTCATCGTTGTCGAAGACAGCTTTGGGAAACCTTCCACTGGAGCCATAGCCTTGCTTTTCGTAGACTAGCGAAGGTCCAAAGTTGACATTCGGGAGAATGGTGTTGAAACTGAAGTGCGGCTTCTCCTCTTGCATGTACTTCCATGCTGCCTTCTCTGATATCGCTTTGGCAGCACCATACACTATGAAAACCTTGGAAGGGTGCTGAAAGTTTGGGTCATAGGCATATCCGATAAAGTCCTCGTTATACTGCCACTCTATGAGCTTGCCTTTAGCACCCCAAGCTGAAGCAGCCAAGGCAGTGGACGTGAAAACGACAGATCGAACAGTGGACTCTGCTTGAGCAGCCTTGAGAATGCCTACAGTTTCTTTCACCATGTTGGGAATGTAAGGCTCTGGATCAGTCGAGCGCGCCGTGTTGACTGCAACGTGAGCGATACCCGATACACCCTTTATACCCTCTGCAAAGCCAACCAAATCGGATGAGTCGGAAAGGGAGACTTGAGAGTAACGTCCTGGGCCAAAGGTAGAATCGAAATGATCCTGAAGCCAAGTGGCCTTCTCAAGGGAGCGAACTGCGCCACGAACGTTGTACCCGAGACTGAGAGCTTCATACGCAACCCAGGACCCAATATATCCTGTCACACCGGTGACGAAGATGGTACTTCCCTTGGGCAGGCGGGATGTTGTCGGATTGAACATGGCTGTTGATTTTCGCGTTGGTATGGCGTTGATCGATTGATGAATTAGAGAGGTGAGGGTATTGGGAGCTGAGTATGATTTGACGTAGCGATGTTGTTGCTCCTTAATTGCTGGTGTTCAGACTGGAAACCATCGTGGTTGCTTATAACTCTACAGTTGGATCCTCTGGTCACTCGACCGTAAGGTTTCGCCCGCCTGGCAGCATCATGAAACAGAACTTAATGCAGATTACTAATCTGAGAAGCTTAGAAAGACTGGGCGTAGAGTGACCAATTAGCAACAATAGAAGGGCCGACATTCAGTCATGGGAAATGGCAATCCCTACCCAGCGGCGCACTTTTCGTCCGAATCTTATATGCGGTGTATCTACGTTCATGTTACCATCCTCTCTCTGACCAAAATGATATACTGTCCGATGTGAATCTACGATCAGATGTGCGTGCACGCTTTTGGGTGAGGAGACGCAATTTGGCGTCGCCTTGCCCAAGCGGTAGGGAGCACGAAAGCATCATGCCCTATGCGCGCGACCACAATTTTTTACTCGGTCAAGGCGCTGCGAGTTTGTACGGATGACTGAGCATCGCAGTGTTTTGAGAGCTGTAGGATGGAGTGATGGCAGTGAAATGTTGATGGCGACACAATGCCGTGTTATGTACCGTCGGAGTCATGAGGCACGGCGCGGCGCTGATCTAATTCGATGCGTGATTGTGATGGCCTGTCAACACCGACTCCACAACCATACCTCCACAAGCACATCGCCCAAGCCAAAAGCCAGCAGTCTTCTTTCTGGAACGATATTCCGAAATTTTCATACGCTCCTCAGAAGAGCATCTATACATGTCCCAGTTGCACACATGTAATGCCCATGGCCGGTCTCTCCGCGATACGGCCTTTCCGACCTTCTGGGCTTAGAGAATGAATGGGTGCAGCTTGTTTGGAGAATACCAGGCAGCAATTCGAAAGCGTGGAAGCTTTACAACGATGGCAGGGAGAAGACGTTGGCGTAGTCGCACGCTGATCCCGCGTGATGGTATCCCCATGATTCTCCACCATTCCACTTGAGTATGCGCCTTTACTGTCAAACGTTTGCTAATTGCTTAGCCATGTATGAAGCCTGGATGATCTCGAAATCCGGCCGATAGACTCGTACCGTAAAGCCTCCCGTCGCCACCGTCGCATTCGATCGTGATAATGGACGTCAATGCTGGCAGGCTTCCACCCACCTAGCCTTTACTGCCTCCTTCGCGATTCAAATATCCTTCCATCGCCGTGACCGTGTGTTCATTCCGTTCAGCCGAATTTAGAAAGGAAGATGATACGGGTAAGCAGACACATTTGATTTTCAACCCAGTCACACAGGACTGCGGTACAGGCTTAGGCTGCGCACAAGGGAGGTGGATCATGGGAGCTGTCGTTCAAGCATGCTGCCGCATCTACTGTTGAACGTAGAAGGTGTGTATTTTGTATCAATTTGGACGTTGCGCTGTAACGGTGAGCCATCTTATCAGATCGCGCAAGGCTCTGACTGCATACGCGATTACGCGCACCTCCTTCGCGCGCCAGGTTGCGGAGTACATCATGATATTAACTGCACCGCATCATCTTTCTAATATCCTAATTACTCCTTGCGCTATCTTCCATCACTACTACAATGGCTGACGTGGTTGTTATAGGCGGCGGACTTGCTGGCATAGTCATGGCATCCCGCCTACATGAGAGAAAGCCGTCGCTCTCGATCATACTCAACGAATCAGGATCTGATCCCACCGGTAACCCATATGTGGTCGTTCCAGCCGCGGTTGTAAATCTTCACTTCTCTGGAGACGACCACAAATACTCCTCAACGCCCTAAGACTATCTTGACGGAAAACTGAGGCGCAAAGTCGGTTTCAGAGGGCTTGGTGGCGGAAGCGTTATCACCACCGGCAATAATGTAGCCGCCTGGTGTGGACACTCGGCTGATCAAAGTAGGTGGCTGAATCCGAGGGGACGCGATGGAGTACGATGAATGGGCGCGCGACGTTGGCGATCAGCGTTGGAGCTATGAGAGTCTTCTTCCCTACTTCAAACGTACTGAGAAGCATTTCGACCCTGATGCGGATCCCTACCAGCACGATTACGATGGTCGAATGCACATTGCATCAGTCAGCTCAACCGGTCGCAAGTTCCCATTGTGCGACACGGTGCTGAAGCTGTGGTCGAACTTGGGTATACCTCACATTCGTGATTTGAACGACGGACGTCCACAAGGTGTCAGCGAACCTTTAGGGAACTTCCAAGACGGCAGAAGACGGATGACGCAATCGGTGTTCCCACTGGGGCACATTCGGGTGCTAACGGATACCAGACTTGTCAACAATCAAGCCGATCAAGCCTCAGCCTCCGGCTTGACTTGAGGCTTGAACATTGTGTCAAAAGGCTTGATTGATTAGCTTGTTTGCAGTACTAGCTTAAGGCTTGATTAATTAGCTTGATTGGCTTAGAGTTATACAGATTAATTGCCTATACTAACTACTCATCTTCACGATCCCAATCGCACAATCCGTATATAGTGTCTATCTCAGCGTCAGTTAGTGTTGCTGTCGCACTGCTACCACACTGATCAAAACTAGCCCTATACCACCGCCGTACACACTGTATAGCTGCTAGTAACTAGGGTAAGATCTGCCGCCGTCGGGGTTCAAGGAGGTCGCCAAGCTCGCTGAACATGCGCTCGCACTCGCAGCTTGAAGCAGGTATAGAAAGCACATCAATAGCCATCCAGGCAAGGTTAGGGTAGCAATCACGCAAGCCTACCCAGTATTTAATAGGGTAAACGGCAGCGTAGCTGTCCTTGTTGACCTTTAGTTCGCGCGCCTTCCACCTCTCATACTCATCTATATCGCCATCAATAGCAGCCGCGGCACCGTCTAGGTCGAGGAGGGCTTCAATAGCGTCGTCGATCTCGCTAGAGATAACCTTTAGCCGTCTTACCGCGCGTAGTAAGGTGTTGTACTCTGCCCAAAGCGCGCGAAACGCGCAGTTGTTAGCCTCTAGCCACTCAGGTTTGTCCGCCCAGACAAGCTCGCAATACGTTTTATAGCGCGGATGAAGTAGAGTTGCAGCATAGTACGCGGGTAAGAGGTCGAGCTTGTTGTAGTAATTATTAGCCTTCGCCTAGGCAGCGCGGAGATTAATCAAGAGATAGTCTTTAGGCGCCTCGTTGTGCGCGTTATAGTCGACGGACTCGTAAGCTTTAACGCGCTGCTCGTAGTAAGTAAGTATATACTCAAAGACTAGGATAACCTCAGCGATAGCGCCGTAACGGCCACCTCCAACGCGACCGTCAGCGTCTCTGCCACGTCCTTCAAGGCGCTTTGTTGCAGACTTCAGCGGCTTCAACACATCGATATACTCAGTAACGACCGCCCAGTCAGTAGCTGTGAGGCCGTCGGATCGCATCCAGGTCGCAGCCTCAGGCAGCTTGCTACCACGGCTAATCGCGTACGTGTCCTCATCTCGTATCCGACGTATATAATAATTAGCGTAAGCGTTAACAGCGCGCTGTAACTTAACAGCACGCTCAAAGGCAGAATAATATGAGTTCCAGCGAGTAACAACTAGCTTAACGGGAGCAAGTATTTCGCGCTAATCAGCGGGCAGCTCACTGTTAGCTAGGCCCTAGAATGTTTCGAAAAGCTCGAGCTGCTGCGGCGTTTTAATGTAGTTAATCACGCTAAGAAGCACGCCAAGTGGCCCATCCTCGCGCCAGTTGCGTAATAGCTCGCTCTCAACAGCAGCCTCGCTGCTATCGTTGTCGTACGCGTCGTTGTTGTTGCCCCAAAGCAACGCCTGGCCGATTAGGTTAAGAGTATAAGCACCGCAGCGGAGGCGACGATAGGTAGCATTCAAGCCCATCTGCTCCGCAATCCTAAGGACAGCAGCGTCGTTATTAGTAGCGTTGTCAAGCATAAAGTAGCCAATAGTACGCGAGTTAATACCAAACTGCTACAGAGTTTTACTAATAATTTCAGCAATTTTCTCGCCAGTATAGGCGCCTGTTAGCTAAGGTAACGCGATAGGGAGGTCTACAAGGTCGCCAGCGCTGTTAACGTAGTGCGTAACAACGCCTAAGAAGCCGCGCTTACCGCGCTTCGTCGTCCAACCGTCAAAGCTAATATAGATCTTACTAAGCGACTTTGACAGATCAGCGACCACCTGGGGCAGCATGAAGTCAAAACGACGCATCACGTACCGCGAAACGCTTGCGTAAGACGTCCACAACGCTGCAGCTGCCTCTAGGTTTGCAGCTTCAAGCATCTGTCGAAACGCAGGCTTCTCAAACTCAGAGAGCGGGTAGTTACCGTCTACGAGCCAGGCGACTGCAGTATGTCGAAAGGCCTAACAATCAAAGCCTCCAAGCTCGTTGGCGATACCTTGCGATACCTTAGCAGTGGTAGCTTTCAAGATAGCGCGTAGGCCACCCTTGCCTGCCTTCGTAGCGCTGTGCACTTTACCAGGAGCTGCGAGGCTGTGGCCGCGTCTAAGCTGCTCGAGATGGCGTGCTGAGGTTGACGTTAAGAGCGTTGTTTCGTATATACCACCTTGCCCTGCGTCTATCCACTTGTGCTGGTAGCAATAGCGACAGACAAAGAAAAGACAATCAGGGTCCTTAATAAGCGCAACGCGATAGCCGTAGCAGTATACCCAGCTTTTGCGCTATTTCTGGGTAGCTACAGGCTTGCAATATAGCGGCAAGCGCGCCCAATCTATGCCATCAAAGTTGTCAGCAAAGCGCTCATCAAGACCCTTGTTGCAGTCCTCACTACTGTCCTCGTCCTCCTCAGTTATAGCAACTGTCGCGGCGCTGCTGCCTTCAGTTAGCGCTACAATAGCGGCTTCAGGCTAACTCTCGCGAAACTGCAACTCGAACGTGGGCGGCTCAGTAGCCTAAGACGCGGCAATCGCTAGGGCTTTGCGTAGTAAAAGACGCTAAGGTAGCTAGTGGCTCTCATCGATGTTGAAAGGCTGCGACTTAGTGCCGCGAGCAGCGACTTTGGCGCGCTTATTTAGTGTAAAAGCGTTTTTATGCGGACGTTTAGGGGGTCGGGGAGGCGACATAGCGACGATAGAGGCAAGTATAACACCAAAAAACGCGTCAGTATACGCGAACAGGTGGGCTTTAGCAGCTCTAGAACGGAGATAATCACATCAAGGTTGTGCGCTAAAGCATAGCTGACTAAGCGAAACTCAACACTAGAAATGCATCGCGAGATCGCTCGTACGGCAAACTAAATAGCCTCACCAACATTGACGCTAAAACATCAAGCCAATCAAGCCAATCAATCAAGCTTTAGGGAGGAAGGCTTGATTGACTGCAAAATTGCTAGGCAGAAGCTTGGCTTGATCGGCTTGGAGTTTCGATCAAGCCTCAATCAAGCGCTTGTATTCAGCTTGATTGTTGACAAGTCTGACGGATACTATCGTTCGACGTGTGGTATCTGACGAGGCGGAGACAGCAGTCGGCAAAGAGCTTGCGAATGGTCATAGGATTGATCTCAAAGAAGTTGGTCAAGCCATTGTTTCCGCGGGCGCTTACCTAACGCCGCAATTCTCAATGCTTTCTGGCATTGGCGACCCCTCTCAGCTATCGTACACAACATTCCAGTTGTGTCCGACCTACCATACGTGGGTCAGAATCTTTGTGACCATTTGATAATGTATCGATACTAGAGACTTCGGCATTCGGAGAAGGGCCTCGCTATTACTCGCCACGTTTTCACGGTGCAAACTATGACAAGGGAGGACCGGCAGATTTCTTGGTGCGCGCACCAATACCTCTCGCTCCAATAAAAGCAGTTATCGAGAGAGAAGAAGGCCCAATATCCGAGGAGCACCCATTGCTCAGGGGCCCACGTACCCACCTCGAGATGCTGCTCCTGTACATCGCTGTACCGAATCACAGGATCTCCAGATCCTGATTGATGGCTCTTCAATCATGACCTTCTTGATGGGCTGTCTTCCAACCTCGCGAGGCTCCGTGACTTTCGCGTAGTCTGATAATTCTATCATCGACCCAAGCTACTACGCTACAGAAGCTGACCGCAACGTCATGTGCGAAGGCTTCCGCACGCAATCGCAGCTCATGTTTGGCACAGCTGAAGGCAAAGAACTTGTTGACAGCGAACATACCCCACCAGGGTACTTAGTACTAAAGACAGAAGCTTCAGACCAAGAGATTGATGCGAGAGTCAAGATGGGCGCAAGTACCACGTATCAGCCTGTGGGAACGGCGGCGATCCGAACGGTTGTTGATGGTTCGTTGAGGGTGTATGGGGTCAAGAACTTGCGGGTTGCGGATGTGAGTATGGTGAGTTGCTTGTTGTACATGACGCTGACTGAGGCTAACTCAAGGCAGATTCCCAAACCTCTCGCGGCACATTATCAGGTTCCCGTTTACTGTTAGTCATTATGTTCTCGGTTGATGTACGAATATACTGACATATTCCAATAGCAATCGCAGAGCATGCCGTGGATATCATAGTGGCTGAGTATTTCAGCTGAGCATTTCGTTGTGCAATTTAGTCTCTGATGGTGGACTTCAACATGCTTGGGGTTACATATATCTACGCTGCCTCTTAGACATCAGCATGTTCGACTTTCCAACCCCCTGGCATCAAATCCGTGAAAACCCTTTCAGGATCATATTTCGCCCTTGCCATCCTGAGTCTCTCCACGCTCTCACTTCCATAACTCTCAAAGACTTTCTGGCCCTTGTCAGCGTCATTCAGATAGATATACCTGTTCAGACCGTCAACCTCCTCCAACTTCCTCTCGATATCCTCATTGACAGTCTTAACCCAGTCGGCAATTTCGCCATCAAATTCTCCTTCACTACCCCAACTAATAGCCTCCTCTACCCAGAACGCCGGTTCGAGCGGGATGTTCTGTGGCAGCCGCGCAGATCTAGCAACCATTTCGCGGTTCACAATGTTAAAAGCGACGCCTGCGAAGAAATTAGGAACTTTATTTGCGAGACCTGATTCAGCCAGCGAGTTGAAGAAGGTGTCGTGCACGATCTTGAGTGCTTCGGCGTTCGCTTTGATGGAAACAACACGGAACTTTTGGCGCAGGCCGTGAGATTGTGCACCGTCTTTAAATGCTGAGCGCATTGCGCGACCATACCGCGCGAGAGAGACGGGACGCATTGTCGACGTGCCATTCAAAGCTTTGAGACCTGTGGTATTGCCGTATATGAACTCAGTCAACGGGCCCGAGGTTGGTGCAGAGGTATCGTTGTAGAACAGTGTGCTTTCATAAGACGGTGCGGTAGAACTGGGGCCCCAGCGACAGACTGGAATAATTGTTGAGTCAAGATCTTCGTCGTTTGTAAGAGCCATATTCAGGACGGCGGCGAGGTAGGCGTCTCGGGTTTCGTTCGTGGAGCCGTAGTGCGCATCTGCGAGAAGTGGCGTGATGGACGGGAACGTCTGCAGATCGAATCGAGTTATCAAAGCGAAGGAGTTACCGCCGCCACCGAGCGCCCAATAGAGGTCTGAGTAGGTGCTGTTTGCAGTTATGGTGGCAATGGTACCATCTGCGAGGACGGCCTGGGGTGATTTAGCTCTTGCCCAGGGTTTCGCACAGAGTGCTTAATTCTGCTTTCGTACCTCATATGCCTTGATCTTTCCCTCGGAAGAAGCTAGCCCATGCTTGACACTGTACCAACTAATACCACCACCAAGAAGCAGACCAGGTACCCCAACAGGTGCCAGTCGACCTCCGATAACAGTTTTGTTGGTAAACTCAAGGTAGTTGAACACATCGCCCCATCGAGGTCCAGGGCCAATGCTCATTGTCTCCCCGTCTTCAGAAAGCTCCAATGTGTTTAAGTTGGTGCTTGAAATCAAGACTCCTGTGCTGTTAATGTTCGCAGCGTCCGATATGGGCATGTGACCACCACCTCGCATAGCGAACTTTGTAGACGTATCGACGAACGTTTTGACAGCGAAAGAGAGGGATGTTGCACATGTTGGGGCAAAGATACAGGCTGGGCCGAGCCAGGCGGAGGAGTCCCAGGGCACTGCGTTCTTATCAGCTCGCGAACCATCGTCTGCGCATCTTTATGATTGACCTTGATTCTCATCCACGTAGCCTGCATCTTCTGGAAGATACGTGATGTTTGGATAGACATGTTTTAGGATCTCGCATGCAGTCGATGGGTCAGAAACATTCTGCGAAGCCAGTAACTGAAAAGCTGAAGCTGAAATTGCAAAAGTGAAAGGAACCAAGTCCCTGATTGGAGCCATCATAGAAATAGCAGGGATCAAAATAGTGGAGGAAGAGTGTAGACAAATGAATGCAACTGCGCAACAACCCGTGTTTATATCAACACATTTCCGGAGACATCCGTCCATGTACCAACTGCGCCTATCTATACGCAATCTCTCATGCCTCTTCCCTTCTAGTAGCTAAAGATCAATGCACGAACGTCGTCCGGTTGTAAACTAAACCCCAGCGTCTTTACACTTCGATCCTTGCATGGATGACCGGGTTCGTATAGGGCTGCCGTAAATGTAGACATAGAACAAGTGTACGATGATTCCTGTGTTGTGATTACGATTTCCGTCGCGTCCAGTAAGGTGTTATGAAACGCCTGACAGTTGTCGCACTCGGAAGCGTGTCGGTGTCGGTTTCGGTTTCGGTCTCGCACCTGTGCTTTTTCAGTCTATCGGGCTGTTTTGATCTGCCCAGAGTACTACGAGCGCCATGCATTAGAGTAACAGCAGGCAGATCATGGAAAGTACCATCTGGCCTGGAACGACCTCTTGGACAATGTGGACGAAGTAGTTGAACGCACATGTCTTTGCTTAAAGTAGATAGTGCTTCCCGATCACCGAGAACACCATCTACGCGGAGTTAGCACACGTGCATAGCTCGAAAGTATGTCAAGGTAAAGAGGTACGCATGTTCATCAGACTTCCGAATACAGTCAAAAATGTTATGCAAACACAATCGCAGTGCGGATACACATGAAGAGGAGGCTAAAAAGCCGCATTGAAGTGGGTAAAACACCGTCGACAGCACGATGGGTCGGACAAGGCAGAGTACGCGTATCCGTTATACAAAGTCCATGTCCATACCATTAGCCGCAGCTAACTTAAATCCCAACCAGACATGATCCCATGGCATACCAATACCCCTAAATATTCAAACCAAAAAAGGACATGATCTATGATGCCGCAAATCACAAACGAGCGCGCAAGACGACATGCTACACATGTTCTATATCTCGATAGCAGATTCCGAACAGAACTCCCATGTATATGTAGAGACAATTATCGTCGGACAAATCGTGAATCGACGAAGAACGTGTCGAGGGTATCGTAGAAGAATTGTTTTAAGATGACGTTCAGACGATGAGAAGCTTCTCCACGTTCTCGCCTGCGGTCCGCTCGCTCATGCGGTTCCACGCCGTGTACGCAAGAACGCCACAGGCAGCCCACATCACAGGCACGGCGGCTTCAGCGCCAGCTGTAAGGACTGTCAGTAGGTTTCCTTCCTGTGTATTTGCTTTGTCATGACATGGTTGATGGACAGTGCGTAAGTGGAGCTTGAGTGGGTGAATGAATAACGTACTTGGTCGCTCGGCCTGTGCGGCCATCTCCATGACGCGGGCTGTGCTACTTGTTGAGCTGGAGGAGTTGGCGCGGATGCTGGCGGTTGCGACGCGCTTGCCGGCGAAGGCTGCAGTGAGTGGAACACGGGTGGCAACGCGGGAGAACATGTTGATTCAAGTGGTGTTCTTGTGAGGTTTGGTGAATATGTCGGTGTGCTATCGACTCGAAATGAAACGTGGAGCTTTTGTAACGACTGTTGATAGTTGTCGTATAGATCCTCTTGAATGGAAGTACCAAGCGAAATGTGTTGTTTGAGTGAATGTGGGGAAGAAAAGAGGACACAGACACGGATGCTGTTTATATAAAGAAAGTGGGCCCACGGAAAGGTGTTGTTGTGGGTCGCATGTAAGGCGAAAAGGGAAAAAGAAGAAAGGAGGCGACGCCAGCAGAAAATTTAGGGGCGGTGAGCGATCCGTGCAGGGATGGGCTTAGTCGCGATAGGCTTGGCGAGGTACATCAAGTGGGTCGAGGTCGGAAATAGCAAATCTGGAGTCTGGGGTAACGTGTCAATAGGGCCATCGTCGTCGATGGAGTGAAGACCCTTCCGCTGCGCTTTTTTGGGGCTATCGTAACAATGCGTGAAGGGGCGCATTGTGTGTATTGCGACTTGGAATGACCGGCAATGAGGCTCTCCGAGATCCGTCCGGCTGTACTTCGCATAGAGCCGCAAAGACCCTACTTGCGAGATCGACACATTTGCGGCGCATCCCCGGCCTTCTAGACTAATCTACCGAGAATTAACCTATTCTCGCCACCCCAGCCTCAACAACATCAACGGGTTCGCTTCAATGCATATGGACCACATCCGCTTCCTCATCGTGCATGATGTTCAATACTGCAAAATCTTGATTGTTGTTTGAGCAGTACTTAAGCAAAAGCTATCGTGAAGATATTGTTGTGATAGTACGTCGATACTGACACGATGGGAGACATTGTATACCTCTGCATATAGTGTTCTTCACAGGTCGTCAGATGACATTCTTTCTATCATCCATATTACTTCGCGAGATGTTATCGTCCAGACTTGTCCCACTATCCACATCGAATCATCGAATACCTGTGTTGACACAATACCAATCGTGGCTGCACAAATCTCCACAGAAAACGGCACATATCCTCGACCGTCTTGAACTCCTTTGATACCTCTCAAACACCGCTACCGCATCGGCCCATATTTCCGCCCAGTCACCCATACAACGCAAATGAGCAACACAGCTCGTCACGCAATTTGCTCATCACGTCCAACAGCTGTCTCGCCACCGAGCCTTCACTCTATTCTGGTCGAGATTATCCAGCTTGGCAAACGCCAATACGCAATCGTCGGATTTTGCGGATGTTGGTGGTTTGGCATACGACGCCGTTGGTGTTGGGGTGGAAGAATGCGAGGTAACCGCAAGAGTTCCGCTGCCACACCGCCTCTTCGCTCCTTCGTATTTGGCGCTCAACACAACAATTTGAGCCCCAGTGTCTACTCCACCATCACAATTCGGTATGGAAGTCCTCAGGTCTCTCTACCCAGCCTTTCTGCCTGATGATGGACGCCACGTTTCTTCCCATCATACAGCTCATCTCGAGGGACGCAACGATTTCCTCCGCATCTCGCAGCCAGAACAACTTCCTGGCTATCTCAACTTTTCCAGAAACCTCTCTATCCTTCTCATACTCAAGAAATACTTTAGTCCACTCTAGCCGATGTACATAGCTGAACCCAACTTCTGTAGCACTCTGAACCTCCCCTCAAGTCCTTCCAATCGAACCGCTATTCTCCTGAGTTGTTATCGGATATCGAGTCAAGATTCGATGAAGATTCTAATTGCCAATATTGTTCTGACATGTCTGTTATGTATTTGTCGGCCCAATTAGTCCACAATTCTGTGCGCATACCTCGCTCTGTCCACCAATAGCCTACCGGCCACTGTGAGAGTTCGAACAGGTTTTGATCCGGGGGATCCAAGGCTTCCGATGATTACATGGAGGTCCAGAGAACTCGGCGGTCTAGAAAATCTCCATCGAAACCCGGGAGATTGTTTGTTGGTTTATCCTCGTCGTCCGCGAAAAAGTAAAAAGCGCCGGTCTCAAGACTCGCCTTGTTCGGTTTCTCTGGCAATGCAACTGGAGCTATGTGTCCGCCACCTTTGCGCTATTCTCAAACATGGTAAATGAGAGACACTTTTCCGGAGAAGAAATCTCGCGAATGTGGTAGGCCGCTGATGCACCGCTCAATCCAGCACCCACAATGGCGATTTACAGTCTCTTGTCGGATACATAGTGACCACCTGCTTGACGGTCGTGGAGAGCGAGAGCACACCAAAAAAAAGGCTGCGAGTGCCATGATCGAAGTGCAGAAGCAGGAAAAAGATTGTTAACGACAGAGTGTCTATACGTTCATATCTGTGCACGGTCCTCGCACATGGCATGACCATGATGTAAGCGCAACTGGTGGTCGCCCAAAGGCAAGGGAAACTACCGTGCATGACAACACCGTGAGCCTGACTGGGAGTAAAGAAATGCAACTACATTGCGCATGTATGCCTCGCGCTTCGGCGTCCGATTTTTGATGTTATAAGTGACACGTAAACGGCAAGGCACTTACAACTGTCGCAACACAGCCGACCGTAACGATAACAGATACCGCCCTTCCAAACCAAAGGTATCGGGAAGCCAAAATGAAACTGGTTTTATGAGGCAGTATTCGACTCC
Source organism: Alternaria atra (assembly GCF_907166805.1). Taxonomy (NCBI): domain Eukaryota; kingdom Fungi; phylum Ascomycota; class Dothideomycetes; order Pleosporales; family Pleosporaceae; genus Alternaria; species Alternaria atra. The sequence continues at coordinate 5,801,277 of NW_025091323.1, read as the reverse complement.
CCAATCGCTGTCTTCTGCATCTTTTCAACAACCTCCTCATCTTGCAGCTTAAGGCTCAACCTCTCCAACCGTTCTTGCAACGCCTTCTCCGTCTCCCTAAACCTCTTCTCAAATGCCTCATCGTCTTCTCCACCAAACCCTCCCGCAGTGGGCGTCTTGTCCCCTTCCCCACTCCCTTCCGCCAGCACATTTTCTTCAGCACCGGCGGTTGCCTCCTTGCGCTCCTTCATGGCCGCAATCCTCCTCTTCTTTACCTCCTCTGTCCTCCTCATACAAATCTCCAACCTCTTTAAACTACTCTTTGGCCACCATTTCCGTAAGTTGTCCCCTTTGGGTATAGTTTTTGCATCGTCAGGCAAGCGTACCCAGTCCAGTTTGCTCTCCACGAAGATGTGCATATCCGGTTCCATCAAGCTAGGCAAGTCCAGAGTTCCCACCCTCAAGTCAACAACCGCTTCACCCAGCGCACTACTAGCCCAAAGCTGAATGTGACATTCTGGACACTCTGCATGGCGGTCGATTCTCCCTGATTTTGCTTCCCGCGTGACGAACAGTGGAGTTGTACCAGAGATGACCTGGATGTTATACAACTCGATATTCAAGTTGACACTGAACGCGCTTCCGGTCTGTTTTTGACAGTTAATGCAGTGGCAGGCGTAGCAGTAGAGGGGAGACGTAAGCAGGCGGTAGCGGATAGTGTTGCAGACACAACTGCCTGTCACAGCGGGAAAGGGTTTTGGTGCGGACATTCTGGTGCTCGGTGTACGGGGATGGTCGGTTCCAGTGGGTATGATTAGTTACGAGGCGGAATGTCGCGTGGTAGCGGCTGAAAACCGAGGCAATGTCGTAGTGGGGCTACCACGCTAGTGCGTCTTAGCGCAGATCTTTCGCGTCTACAGCGGAAAGGCATTGCGACTCCACAACCATATCAGACGTATACAGCTTTTATGACACGAAACGCCATCGTTCTGATTGGATTCTTCGACGGTCATACAATTCTTCCATCAATATGGATTCTGGCAGCGTCTCAGCAAGCTGGACGGCCCTGGCCGAAACTAAGGCTTCACAGCAACGCAATCTTCGATGATGGCTCTATCGTCGGCGATGAAGTCTCGATCCGCCACATAGTCATAGTTCCATCTACATCAGACTCATCGTTCTGTTACTTCTACCCTTATGTTACCGACCTGTAGAGAACGAACCGCTCCACCTTCCGAGAGACCCAGACCGTACCAGACTCCCAGACAAGGGCTGTTGTCAGCCCACGATGCTTTATCATCTATCGAATCTGATCGATTGCCGCCAGATGCGCCATCATGATAAACGATATCATTTTCGCTCTACACCTATCTGACGCAGGTTTGCGAGTCGTCATCGCGGGGGCAGGAATGGAAGGTACTTCAGCAGCGTTCCACCTCCACAGCCATTGACTCTCAAAATCTTCGCCCATGTTCACAGTGGCAGGTAGCAGTAGGAGTTAGAGGCGCTTACTCTTCTGCGTCGCACGAATGCGAACGCATTGACGATCGGGAAAAGAACCTTGTTTGGTCAAAAACCCAGCTCGGCCTTCGTTCCACATCGGCAGCGCGCTCCTAGGTGTAGAAGCTCTGCAGATCCTGAAACCTTCCATATAGAATTCGAAGTTCAAGAGCCACGGTCTCCGTCGCTCGTATAAACTACTCCGTACTTCTGGATGACGCAAACATTTATCTTGTCGAACTCACATTATACCGCTTTGTTGATAGTCTCGAACAGATCTTATTGTCACAGTGAACATCCACGACTACTGTGATTGTATCCATGGCTGCGAACTTCGATACCCTACATACCCTTCTTTGGGCACAACTGAACCATATCATATCTCCATCCCAGGCCACGACATGACGCAATTCAAGACCCTCCTCTCACTATCCGAGGTCGCACCAAAGATGTGGTACGACTCGCAAACAGGTGGCTAGTTCGGGATATGACGCGACTGGCTCATCGATACAACGGGCCGATGGCTGCATAACATTGACTGGCGCAAACAGGAAGCCCGTATCAATTCGTTCCCCAACTTCACAACCACGGTGAAGGATGCTAATCACGGAGCCTTGGATGCACACTTCATTGGTCTGTTCTGTGCGAAGCGAGATGCCGTTCCTGTAACCTTCGTGCATGGTTGGCCTGGCGTGGTCATTGAGTTCATGCCTATGCTTGTGCTGATGCACGACAAGTATACACCAGAGACGATGCCGTACCATTTTGTTGTTCCGTCGTTGCCTGGGTACAGGTTTTCGGTAAAATAGGAGGCGAGAGGGAGTCCATGATGGAGGCTGCTGTGCAGGTTTTGAAACAGCTCATGGTGAACCTTCGGATTGGCAAGGGCTATGTAGCGCAAGGAGATGATATCGGGTCTATGCTCTCGCTGATACTCCTGAAAGAGTCGGAAAAGTGTAAAGCAATCCAAGATATGGCGGCGGTTTTCTGAAATGCCAAGTCGTGCGCTTTCATGTCCATTGCTGACCATTGGTACTTAACGTCCTTACACTGCGACACTTCAAGGGATATTTCAATCAATTGACATCTGAAGATGTCTGGCATTTGGAACGGATGCAAGCTTGGGGAGCCACGTGCGATGCCTATGCTCTAGAACATGATACTTGGCCTTCCCATCGAACTCGCAGTCTCTTTCAGCACCTTGGCACTACCCACATGGTACGTAAAGCTTTCACTTTGCTGAATCTAGAAAATTCGTACCCAGAACTGACTGCTGGACCACAGCATCGGAGAGAAACTCCTCGAGTTGTTAACTGAACAAACGCTGCTAGACGAACTGCTAGCCAATGTGAGCTTTTACTGGTTTACATCGTCATTCGCGCAACCGTGGCTCTATACCGGAGGATCGCAAGTTTTAACACTATAGAAACGAGTAAACGGAAGCCGATTGGTTATTGTGATTTCGCTGGTGAGACGCTGATGCTGCCAAGAGCTTGGGGATATGCAGCTTTCCCCAACCTTGTGCACTACACGACACATTGCACGGTATGATTTGCGCTACTCTTCTTCTCTTTTTCACAGTAGAGCAAAAGGCTGACTAAGACACTTTGTTCAAAGGGCAGACACTTTGCTGCGTAGAATTAGCCTCCGGCTATTTTAGATGACGTGGAAGCATTCATGAGCAAGATACGTAGGTCTATGGAATAGCCAAAGCCCCCTCAAAACACATGAGGTGCACTTTTCGTACACCTTCGCCCCTCAGTACTCCACCAGCCATCATGACCGTGACCTTGGTCTTGCAAGTCCCAGTCAACCCTCTCATGCAGTATGGCCAGCAACTCGTCTTTTCACTTCCCGCTGGACATACGAGGTAATGACGCCTATCGAACCCAAACTCATCATTTGACGTCCCAAAACGAACCTTCGTTTCTGGCTGAGGATACCCGTTATTACCTGCGTCTCACACTAGTTGTATCGAGGCATTATGACACAAGACACATTCGACACATAGTCGCTCCCAAGGTATTTTGGGTGTCACGTCACAATTCTTGTTGATCAGCAAGTCTTCGACCTAAAGGAAAGAGAAGCAACAAACTTGAGCATTTGCCAGGTACACATACAAGATAGTTCGTTACATACTATACAATCCCCCATCCCTACGCAGTGGCGCTCCTGAACGGGTTACTCGGTAAGAACTTGGCTATACCACTCTTCGGCGCGGGATCTTCTACAATCGGGCTAGGCAAACTTCCATAAGCATTCGCGTCTGCATCCTGTTCACCAAAATACTCCCCATCAGTCAGCTTCAAACTTTCCATAACCCTCCTAACCTCGTTCCCCTTCTCGATCTCAAACTCCTCCGCACTCAACAACAGCGTCTCCCCCCTCGCCTTGTGTATCTCCAACGGCTCGTGTTCAATAGCTTCGGGCCACTGACCAGCGGCGTAGAGTGCATCTTGCATATCGGCCCAACGAACAGAAACACCCTCGAGGGAATATGGCTTGACGGAAGATGTCTTCAGCGCTTGCGGTAGGACGGAACGCGCAATGTAGTGGTCGCGGGATTCAGCTTGGGCTTTCGCTTCAAATGCTTGTTCGAGGATGGAAATTTTGCTGCGGTGACCGGCTAAGATTTCTCTGTCAATGTCGAGGTCTGCCTTGGAGCGCGTGGGATCTGGGTTCTCTAGCGCCTCCTGGAGAACACGAGCTTGATCTCTTAGTTCATCGAGTTTGCCCTGAGCACCAAGTTCGTTGGCGGGTGCGGCCCGGCGTGCGAGGTCCTCTTGTAGGTTTTTGAACTGCTCTGCTTTGCGGAGGGCGTATTGCAGTTTCCGGAGGCGGGTTTCGAGACTCTCCTTGGCGACTTTCAGGCTCTTCTGGTCTGCTTCGTTTTGGTTGTGTTTCATCTTTAGCTTGAGATCCATGGAGCGTATTTGGCCTTGGAGCCACTTGACGTTATCCGTAGGCTTTGCCTTGGCCAGTCCTGCATTCGCTAGGGCGTCGATCTGCTCCCATCGCTTGTCTAGGAACGTCGTTGCCTTCTTCTGCTGCTCTTGATGCTCTTCCGTTGTCTTGGCACCGTGTGCCTCTTGTATGCGCAGGACCTCTGCCAAGTCGGCGCTGGTGTTGGCGCGCTGGTCCATGATCTTCTTGATTCGAGTCTTGCGGTCCATTCGGATCCACTCTGGGTTCGTCTTATCCCAGGCAGTCTCGTGCAGTCTTCGAAACTCGCGTAGCTTGCGGAAAGCATTGTGGCCTTGACTTGGGGTGGGGAAGGTGAGGACGCAGTGCGGTACCCATTCATCGGGACGTAGGACGGGCGGCTTGGAATGCTTGCCGATGAAGGGAAGTTGTTCAAGATGGTGGTTCTACAGACGTCAGTATTGAATGATCGCGAATAACATGTATTCCGTACATCTAGAAGTTCCTGCAGCGAGTATATGATTTGATTCGATTTGGTGTTGCGAAAGATATAGATGATCTCGCCATGTTTGGCAGTGCCTTCTGGGTCTACAACATCCCGAAGGGTGTAGGGCTTGATCGGCGCTACCACATGCTGACCAGTCGCTTGCCTTCTCGCCTTCTCGTTGACCACAGTTTGTAGCCGGAGGTGTTTGGGGTTCGATTGGCGCTCGACATAGGCGGCGATACGCTTTTGCATATGCTCAACATGCTGCGGAGTGATGCGTCTAGCGGTGTTGGCGAAAGTGACGGGCTTTAGTGGCGGCTTATACCGGAGCCGGGCAAGTGATCGAGGCATGGCCGCGGGGTTGCTGGTGATGCCAATTGCCGGTCGACGATGTTGGTGGTGGATGCAAAGAATCCAAGATTCAGTCGCGCACGGGCCTCTGACCGCGGAAGCCAGCAGCACCTCCGCTTGCTCCAATACGACAGCTCTCCGGCGCGCATTCACTCGTAGCAAGCTTCTACTATGAGCTGTTCCATTGCGATTACTCAGGCGCTAGACGAATCGTGCCAGGATGCTTCGATGAAGTCTTGTTCAATTCCATCCTGCTCCTGCCACTGTCTACCAACCGGACCAACTACGTAACATGGCTGGAGAGCCATCCCAGGCAGCCGAGCAGCCCAAGTCTCCGCCACGTGAGCGACCGTGGCTGCTGCCATATGTATGTTGTGCAGACAGCATATTAGCTGTAGTCGCTGACAATCTAGCTAGAATCGCAAGCTTAGACACCTCCAAGGCATCACGATCCGGAATCTCACACTTACCACGACTCCCCCAAAGTCGCGCGGACGGACCATTGATGATGAAGCGATACCGAGTACACTCAAGTCGCCCACTAAGGCCTTCGCTTTGAGAGAGAGCAGGGGTCTGGCGCATTCGCGATCTTCGAGCGATCTCACCTCTCCCGAAGATAGCGTCCGGCGCAGCAGTGGTGGTTTGCGCGAACCTACCACTCCAATCAGACCCGGATATGGCAAAGGACTGCGAAGACGCTCGACCATGGAGTGGACAAACGCGAGCCCGCTGACTCGCCAGAAGAAGCTGGAAGATATTACCGCAGGGCGCATGGCGGATACCTTCTTCAGCTTGCATGCACAGGATCAGGAAGAGCCGGTATACATCTCCGAGGTCGCGGAGAAGGCCATGAACCCAAACTTCAAGTTCTTCGATCTCGGCCCGTGTGGCCCTGGTGTCACGCGATTGGACAAGCTGACTGTGAGGGTGTGGGCTAAGAGCGAGACGATGCAGGAATGGCAGTATCTCATCGACTACACAGTACAGTTCAGGTCGTTACAGTTCATCGGCAGGACGCTCGGAGGTTTCAGACATCCACTGCCGCAGAACTGCATACTGTTCCATATGACGGATGGCATCTACACCAGCTTTACGGATCTGCCGGTACAGGAACGAATGCGCCCCGAGGTTCTCGCACCACCAAAGGAGAACCCAGACGGCAAAGCTCTCAGCTCCTCGTCGTACGACGCACTCATGCGACTATCAACTCTAGATGACTGCATACAGGATGCGCTGACTACACGGGACCGGATTGCCGACGAGATCGAGGGCATACTCGCAGCGAACAAGGAAGACATATGCACGGTTGAGTCGGTCGCCGAGACAGAAGACAGTCTGCGGACCGTCGAGGCTGCCGTGACTGCGGAAAAGCGACGAGTGGTAGCAGCACGCAGGAAGCGTGACGAACTACAAGCCAACATCGCATACCGACGAGAGAAGATGCAAGCCGGTCGCGACCAGCAAGCAGATGCCTCCTCAAGATTATCCCTCGAGCGTACCAAGGCCAATGAAACCAAAGCCCTCATAGAAAAAGCCAGCGAGGACATAACCGGCCAACGCCGTCGAGTCAGTGAAGATGTCCTCAGAATCTTCCCCATCGAACCCATTCCAGGAAAACCCCTCGCTTTCACAATCCGCGGTCTCCTCCTACCTAACTCCGTTTTCGATGAAGTAAAAGAAGACATGACATCGGCAGCTCTCGGCTACGTAGCGCAGGTTGTGCACTCCCTATCCCCTTACCTTTCCGTCATCCTACCCTATCCAATCTCACCCCATGGCTCCACATCGACAATTGACGATCCACTTGCCGTCACGCAGAGCGGTCAAAATGCCCAACGCACGTATCCGCTATATATGAAGAATGTTGTGAGATATCGCTTCGAGTACGGCGTTTTTCTCCTCAACAAGAATATTGAGATTCTTTCTAATTCTCTGGGGCTACGGCCTGTGGATATTAGGCATACCTTGCCGAACTTGAAGTACCTGCTTTATGTTGCTACCGCTGGGAAAGGCGAGCTGCCAGCAAGAAAAGCGGGTGGCATCAAAGGCTTGTTAAGGAAGGATGGTGCCATGTCTCGAAAAGGGAGCATGGATAGCACCATCACCATGAGCAGTGTTGGCACACCCACGACCGAGTTGAAGAAGAGTCTGGAGATTGCGGGGAAGAGACTGGATCAGGGAAAAACGAACGGTGCGCCTACTCAAGCACAAACAAATGCAGGGAGCAGGCTAAGACCTGCTGCATAACCCCTAACTATACATAGACCACGTACGGGATGCGAGAGGTCTGAATGTCTTTTCGGGTGGATGTAGTTATGTATGTAGACCTGATACCAGTACTTTGTAACATAGCTTCTAAGACACCATTGTTTTTCTGCAGCCTGTACACTACACACTTACGTCGAGGCATCGGGTCTAACTGTATTGGTAGGCGAATGCAGACACGGAGTCGCAACACCGATGATTGTTCACAAAGCATCCGAGATACCATTGCTTTTCGTCTGTTTAGCTGTTTGATTACCCCGATCTTCACTTGCTTTTCTCATGTGCCTGTGGCGTCTGCGAAACCGCGCCGAGCCGAAGCCCCAGGCCCCTTCAGGGTCCGAAAAAGCATGTGCGTCGTGACTTGACCGTCGTTCACGTCGGCTTCGGCCCTTCTCCAGGTTCCAAAGGGTAGTCTAAGCGAGTACGTCTGCTGACATAAGTCTTACCCCTTGCCCTGAATCTTCGAATTACATGGCAGATCGACGGGCTAACCCCTGCAGCGTCAGAACGCCAAGAGGTCCACTGCACGCTGGTCGGAAATTGCTTGGTACTGACGAGCTGGCTGCAGCGAGCCTCGGGAAAGCTGGAAAGGAGTCGTCCGCTTTTCACATCACCTCCGAGCTGGCCGCAACTTTTCTTGGGGCTGACTTCCGTTTGGGCTCTCTTGCGTTGGACGTTCTTCTTGTACACCGAGGCCAACTTTAGACCAGGACCCTCGTGCTCTGAGAGTCCATCTGCGGAACACCTGCGGATCAGTGTCTTCTCCTCCCGCACCTGGGCACCAACTCCTCGCTCACGATGACGGAACCGTTTCCTCCACTCAACGGCGCACTGCCACAAAACACGGGAGCCAACGGCGCAACCAGGCGGCGAAGAAAGTCTAGTGTGCTGGGCTCCGATGTACCTGGCGATGTTGATGTACCGTCTTTCGCGACAAATCGAACGAGCACCCCGCCGCTGAACAGTCCTACGAGCATGGATTCGGTACGTCGACTTGCCTTTTTTGCCCCGAAAGCCTTACAGACGATGAGCAACAACTACGAGAAGGCAAAGAAAAACTGCTAACGACCACGTGTAGAAATCAGATAAATCCATCCGCCGCTCCAAACGAAAAACAACACGCCGCTACCTCTCCAAAGCCAAACGTCTCTGCATCCGTCATACGTGGCTCCTCCCCCTCATCCTCGGCTTGATTATCATATCCCTCTACGCCATCTATCCCTACGAATCGAACCCGCTGTCCGCCTGCCTCTTCCTCTCTTACCCCCTCGCACGCGACGATCCCCTCATTCCCGAACATGTCCGCGCAGACCCAAACGGGCCGGTGCACTATGGCAAAGGTGGCCGGGATTTCGCTTTCGTTGGTTTCTACATTATCGTGTTGAGCTTTACACGCGAGTTCTGCATGCAGAGATTGATCCGCCCGATTGCGATTAAACTGGGTATTAGGAACCGCGACAAACAATCCCGATTCATGGAACAAGCCTACACAGCGCTCTACTTCGCTCTCTACGGGCCCTTTGGTATCTGGATAATGTCGCGCACACCCGTGTGGTATTTCAACCCTATTGGCATGTACGAGGGTTTCCCCCACCGGACTCACGAAGCCGTTGTCAAGGCATACTACTTGTTGCAAGCGAGTTACTGGGCCCAGCAAGCGATTGTATTGCTACTGATGTTGGAGAAGCCGAGGAAGGATTTCAAAGAGTTGGTTGCGCATCATGTTATTACCGTGTCTCTGATTTGGTTGAGTTATCGATTTCATTTTACGTACATGGGGATTGCGGTCTACATTACACATGATGTTTCGGATTTCTTCTTGGCTGTAAGTTCTATCCCCATCTCTCCCAAGACGGAAAGTTTGAGAAGGAAGCGTTTTGCTAACGGGACTGTGACACCAGACGTCCAAATGTCTAAACTACATCGACTCTCCCATCGTTGGCCCCTACTTCTTCGTCTTCATGTGTGTCTGGGGCTACACGCGTCACTACATCAACCTCAAAATCATCTACTCCATCTTGACTACCTTCAAGACCGTCGGGCCGTTTGAACTCAACTGGGAGACGCAACAGTACAAGTGCTGGATCTCGCAATACATTACTTTTGCGCTGTTGGCAAGTCTGCAGGCAGTGAATCTGTTTTGGTGGTTCTTCATCTGCAGGATTGCGTATCGGTTCGTGGTGTACAAGGATGCAGATGATGACCGGAGTGAATACGCGCCGACAGATGAGGAGGTTGAGGAGAAGGAGAAATTTATCAAAGAGGGGGCTGAGGCGGAGGGTGAGTTTGAGGGGTTGGAGAAGGAGTTGGAAAAGGTGGAAGATGCGCCAACAACCCTGGTGACTGTGAATGGGTCGGGGGTGCAGACGAGTGGTGCTGATAGCATTGGGTCGAGAGTGAAGCAACGGAAGGGTGGAAAGCAATGAGAGAATGGCCGGAAGGAAGATAACCAAGGGAAGAAAAGGGATGTATCGGCATAGGAAAAAGGGTTTAGAGTTGGGACTGCGACTGTTGAGCGCTGAACAGTTGACCTAACTCACCATGGTTTGAATGAGGGTTGGAATTGGAAGCGTCTTTGTATGTCGGTATGCTGTTCTCATGCATATGCTGTGGAATAATGGCTGATGAGCATTTCAGATAATAATGCACTGTACAATCATGATCTTTGGGAATGGGGTCTGAGAGATGCTACGTACGCGCTTTTCGTGCGCGCCTTCGCACATGTCTGTGCTTCAATCCGGTCGATGATTTTCACGGTTGGTTGTACGAAGACCCTGGGTCGCTAACCCATATACCGCACGCTTCGAACGCCTCTACCATCCGGCCACGAACCATCGATGATCGTGTCGCTATCGCATGGAGATCAGCGGTGGGGCTAGCGCATAATGCTACTTGTTGACGTTGAACAGGTGTGGATGGCTATTAGTGTGAGATGATCTGCGATGCCTAGACGCTTTCCGAGTGCGAGTACGAAGTGCGAATCCGAGTGCATACGTAGCACTAGGTACATGGCTGCTAGTGGCCTTAGTTGACCTACGTTTCAGTTCCAATCCAGCTTTAAATATAAGGTCCATACATCTGACGGGGCTTTTCCACAGACTCAGCGGCATATCGCTCCAAGACACTATGGCCGGCGCATTGCAAGCTATTGTCGCGGAAGTTCGTGCTTCCAACTTGCTTTCATCTCGAGGAATTGCACTTGTTCTAGGCGGTTTGATTGTTTTCCAGGTCCTCAAAAGCGTCGTCTACATCATCTACAACCTTTACTTTCATCCGCTCAGCAAATACCCCGGACCGAAACTATGGACGGCCTTCGAAGTCGCACGGACGATCGGTCGCATGCGGGGAGACTTCGACTTGCAAATCGTTGAGGCACACCGCAAGCACGGCGAAGTCGTAAGGATTGGTGTGGACGAGCTGTCTTTCATCAATCCAAGCGCCTGGAAGGACATTTATGGACATGGCCACGCGGAGGTAAGTCCAGACCGTACGAAATGCATGTGAGACATACACTGACTTCGTATCCCTCTGCAGCTGCGTAAGTACTTCCCGCCTGACACTGTCAATACGAACCAGATCATCGCGGCAAACTCGAGTGATCACTTCCGTATGCGTCGAGCTATGCTACCAGCCTTTTCGGAAAAAGCGCTCGCACAGCAAGAGCGATTGATTCGCGTCTATATTGACCTACTTATGCAACGTCTCTCAGAGTGCGCGCAATCCAGCAAACCAGCGGACCTGACACGCTGGTACAATCTCACAACTTTTGATCTGATCGCAGATCTCTGTTTTGGGAAGTCGCTGGATGGCTTGGAGACGGGAAAGTCGAACGCTTGGATTGAGAAGATCGATAAGATGTTGCGACTCATGCCAGTGTTGATGCTGGTCACAAGCTTCCCGTTCCTGATGACGCTATTCAATCTAGTCTTGGGCAAGAAGATGAAGCAGTCGCGTAAAGAACATCAAGACTATGCTGCGTCGCTCGCAATGAGCCGAATCCAAGGAAAGGAGCAAGCCGATCGTGGAGATTTTATGGACTTCATTCTACGCTCACGTGGCGAGGACAATCAGTTGACAGACGGGGAGCTCGTACACAACGCCGATCTTCTTATGGTCGCGGGCTCTGAGACCACGGCAACAATACTTCTCGGCGTCACATACTACCTATTGAAGAATCCAGACGCCTACAAAAGAGTAATCGAGGAGGTACGAGGTGCCTTCAAGCGTGCAGAAGACATCAACTTCAGGGATGTCAATGCGCGCTTGCCGTACATGTTGGCTTGCCTGAATGAGGCGATGCGCATCTTCCCGTCTATTCCTTTAGCATTGTTGAGGATAACGAACGATGGTCCGCCAACACCCGTGGCTGGTCACTCAATACCTCCCAAGGTAAGCTATCGTAGCAATAGCTCTAGTAAGCAGCTTTACTAATAGATCCAGGCCCGCGTTGGTGTGCACCACCTTGCCGCGTATCACTCGCCACTCAACTTCCACGACCCACAATCGTTCCGCCCGGAACGCTGGCTACCAGAGGAATTCAATGACCCATCGTCGCCTTTTCATAACGACCGACGCGATGTCCATAAGCCCTTCTCATATGGTCGGCGTGATTGCATCGGTCGCAATCTTGCATTCCTTGAGATGCGTCTGATTGTTGCTCTGCTGTTGTGGAATTTCGATTTGTCACTTGACGAAGGCATGGAGCAGTGGCATGTGCAGAAGATCTTTAGTCTATGGCAAAAGCCGCCTCTGATGATGCATGTCCAGCAGAGAGCGCAGAAGTAGGCACCGATGCTTTTCGTTATCTTGTCAACCGCAGACTTGTCAACAATCAATCCAGATCAATCTCATCAATCAAGCTGTGACAATTTGTACTGCAAGTCAAGCCAATCCAGCATATCGTAAAATAGCAGTCGATTAAGCTAAAAATTAATAGATTAATTAATAGGATTATGTAAGCATAGGGTGGTAGTAGTATAAGGTCACATGAATGAGTGTATTCTTCTGTGTATGTACAAATGTGTGATCTGAACTCTTAAGTAGTCGGACGCATTAGTCATGCCTGCAGAGCAGTCATGTAATCACAGTCCGCAACAAGCAAGTCAAGCAATCTTGAGGTCGTCGATTGACTTGCTTGTTAGCGACGTCGTCGTCGCTTAATTGTTGCTTGATTGTTAGTGTTTTTAGGCAGCTTAATTGCGACTTAATTAGTAGATTAATTAGATTGGACGCTAAAGTGTCACGAGATGCTACGAGCACGTGTTTAAGAGCTTACTAGAAGCGTTAGTTGTGGCTACGTACGATATCTGGTGTAATACAAGACGTTGCGTAAGGAAACAGAATCAGCATGTACAGGCGGTGAGAAGTTATCGATGGGGGCCGTGCGCATGGCGCTAGGCCCGGCCGGCCAATCAGCAGAATCCTGGTGCTTGGCGGAGCACTCGGATTCTGTAGCGCGTTCAGTGTCAAGGGAACCACGGTGGTTACCGTGACAGTACCCCCCTCTTATTCTCGAGCTCCTGCGAGCGTCGATCGTGACGATAAAGGTTCAGGGATATCAGGAAATCTTTCGTGGAAAGCAGCCACAGCTGCGTTATCCTTCAGGTTCAAGGCGGGTTCCCAGGTCAACTCATTGTAACCAGTCCATTTTACATAGTACTCGTGTCTCTTTCTACGCTTGTTAAAGCGGAGACCTTCGACGCTATCCACAAAGTATTCTTCTTCGTTATCTACAACGACAGGTTCGGGTGGCGGTGCATTCTGGCCAGGTATGTGATCGTCTTCTTTGGCTGCTAGACGAAGGAGGGATACATGAAATACAGGGTGTATCTTCATAGATTCAGGTAGATGGAGGCGGTACGCATGGGAGGAGACCTTCTTGGTTATTCGGTAGGGTCCCAGGTTCTTCCAGTCGAGCTTCTTTGATGGTCGTTGTGTTCGGATGTTACGCGCATCTAGCCATACCTCGTCGCCAGCTTCGTAAGCTGGTGCAGGTAGGCGTTTACGGTTCGCGTATTCTTGCTGCAGGGCTTGCGCCCATGTCATTTCTTCGCGGATAAACTCAGTGATATCACGCATCTTATCGATCATCACATTCACATCCCGGGCTTGTAGGGCCTGGTAGGCGGGACGTGTCTTGTTCGTGGGCGGTTCAAAACCCATTCGGGGTTCTGGCCGTAGCAGGCCATCATCGGAGATACTCCTGTGGATTCCGAAACGGTGTTGTTAGCTTCGAATTGAGCGATAGGAGCCACTGGACCCAGTCGTCTTGCTGGTAGTTCGTGTACGCGCGTAGGACTTGTTCCATCGCAGCGTTAGCGTTCTCGGTTTGCCCGTCAGTTTCGGGATGATAGCCAGTTGAAAAGCGTGGGTCAATCTTTAGCTGGCTACATAGTTCGTCATGGAAGGCAGAGACGAACTGTCTGCCTCTATCGGAGACAATCGTGTCGGGAAGGCCGTGGTTGCACCAGACGTGGCGAAGAAACATGCGCGCTACGTCGGGTGCTTCCATCTTGCTACATGGTATTAGGTAGCGGTATTTGGACAAACGGTCCACTACCACCATCACGTTCTTGTATCCTTCTGACTCAGGTAGGTCGACCACGAAGTCGACGGAGATATCTGCCCAACGTCGTTCAGGAACGGGCAATGGCTTTAATAACCCGTGGTACTTCTCTCGCGACGCTTTAGAGCGGCGGCAGGTGTGGCAGCAGGATACGTATCGTCGGACGGTCTCGAACAGCCGAGGCCAGTAGTATTCCCGTTGGATAAGTTCGAGTGTCTTTCCTCGGCCTGGGTGGCCGCCAGAGGGAGCATCATGGACTGCACGGAGGATCTTGATTTTTAGTTCGTCGTCGTCAGGAATAACGAGCTTGTTCCGGTAGTATAGACGGCCGTCGCGGTTCTCACAGTCGCTTAGGGTGACGGTCTTTGACCGTCGTCTACCGTCGTGCAGCAGTTGCAGAGTTTCTTGTATAAACGGGTCCTTGGGGTAACCGTTAGGTGCTAACTGGTATCCTTCTTCGATAATCTGTTGGATAGATCTATCGGTCTCTACTAACCCAATCATGGGAGGATTCTGAAAGAGTTCTGGGCGCAGCAACGTTTGCTTGCGAGCTTCTCGGGCTTCCTCTTGTGCAAGCTGGTCTTGCGAACGTCGGGTTAAGGCATCAGGCTTCTCGCCATGCTTGCCTGGTCGGTACGTAATCGTAAACTGGAATCGGGAGAGGTATTCGGACCATCGAGCCTGACGGTGGCTCAGTTGCTTCGTAGTTGCGAAGTACTGTAGGTTCTTGTGATCGCTAAGTACAGCAATTGGGAAGGACGCGCCCTCTAGCTCAGGTCTCCACTGTTCAAAGCAACGGACGATAGCGAGTAGTTCCTTATCGTAGATTTCGTAGTTGTTTTCCGCAGGGTTCATCCTCTTCGAGTAGTAGGCTACAGGGCGAAGCGTACCGTCGGGTTCTGTCTGGGAGAGGACACCTGCCGTGACGTAGTCGGAAGCGTCTGCTTCTACGATGATCGGGAGGTCAGGATCAAAGTGTCGCAGTATCGGTGCAGTAGTGAAGGCGCGTTTTAAGGCATTAAAGGCCTTCTGGCAGTCGTCGTTAAAGAGAAACTTAGCGTCCTTCTTAGTTAATGCTACAAGCGGAGCGGCTAGGTAGGGAGAAGCTATCTATAAACCGTCGATAGAAGTTCGCAAATCCTAGAAAGGCTCTAACGTCCTTGACGTTGTTTGGGTATTCCCAATCCACGATGGCTTGAACCTTCTTCGGGTCCATTCGTATTCCATCTACTCCAACTACGTAGCCAAGGTAAGTGACTTCAGTTTGGTGGAACTCGCACTTGTCTACGTCTAGTTGGAGCCCAGCTTCCTTAAGAGCGTTCAGAACAGATCTAACGTGCTCCTTGTGTTCGTGGAGGGTCTCGCTATAGATCAGGATATCGTCGAGGTAAGCGGTGCAGAATATGTCTAAGAACGGGCGTAGCACGTCGTTCACGAAGTGCTGGAACGTACTTGGCGCGTTGGCTAGTCAAAGGGCATTACGAGATATTCAAATAGCCCATATCGGGTACGGAAGGCTGTCAGCCATTCGTCTCCTTCAGCGATGCGGAGTCGGTTGAAGGCAGCGATAATGTCAAGCTTTGTGTAGTACTTAGCCTTGCTTAGTCGGCTTAGGGTCTCTTGGATCAGCGGGATTGGGTAACGGTTCTTGACGGTAACTGCGTTCAAGGCACGGTAGTCGACGCAGAAGCGTAATCCGCCTCCAGGTTTCTTGACAAAGATAACAGGAGAAGCGACTGGAGAGGAGCTTGCTCGGATAAACCCCTTCGACAGGTGGTCTTCGAGGTACTTGCGCAGTACCTTTAGCTCGTCTTGGGACATGCCGTATAACAGGCCGAACCCGTGTTGCTTGCCTTTTATCAGTTCGATCTTGTGGTCGTATGGTCGTCGTACGGGCAATTTGTCGGAGTTCTCTCGCGAGAAGACGTCTATTAGGTCGTGGTACTCAGGAGGGACTTTCGTGAGTGGATCGGTGTGCTTCTTTACAGCTAGTGCCTTATCAATGTCAGCAATACTAACAGCACAGATTTCGTAGCCTCTTCTACGCGCCAGGCTCATGAATGGGGCCGCGCCTATGCAATAGATATTAAGTTTCGGCTGTGACTTTAACGAGTCGTCCTGGTCGTTGGTTAAAAGAGTGCAGTCAGAGTCGGAGTCGTAGGTGGGTTCGTGTATAGGTTCGTTTAATTGGCGCTTCATCTTAGGTAGCCAATGATCGTGTCGTTGTCGTAGTACGTGTTTGAGTTTCGGGGTTCGGGAGTGAGTTCTATTAGAGCTGTTGTTGCCCCACTGTCCTTGGGGAGTAGGAGCAGAGGTACGGCTAACTCTAAGGCATCGTTCGGTGCATCTTCGGGCAGTAAAGCAGCTTCTCATTAGCATAGTCTAAGTTTACTCGATGCTTGTTCATCCATGGTTGGCCAAGTATTATCTCGTGGCGGCCAGTGTTAGTAACGTAGAGTCGTATAATCTCTACGTGGTTGTCGTATTGTAATCTTAGAGTGACGGTGTGAGACACTTCTCCACCGTCAAGTACGTTCAGTAAATCCAGTGGGATAGATAACGTAGGGCAGCAGGGTTTGACGAAGGTTCAGGTTGCGCGCGAGGTCTCTGTGAATGTATCCAATACCAGTAGCTCCAGTATCAACTAAGGCCTTAAGATTACTTCTAGTGTTGCCTTGTTGGACTGTGCAGGGTATCACGATACAGCGTTTCCATGTGTCGGTTTGGGATTCAGACCAGAGTTCAGCAGAGATTCGGTGTATGCGCGGTCCCGGGGAGCGACTTATCCTCGGGACGAGGCTTTTCCCTTTCGGGACCGGTTGCGAGAGCGTCTCTCTCGAGATCCTGAGGATCGGGAAGATCTTGAGGTATCGGATCCTGCGGAGCGAGTACGGATCCGGTTATTCGTGCTATGCGATCGGATATGCTGAGCAGGTAAGGGGACACTGCAGTTGCTGGATATATGGCCTTTCTGGTTACATTTAAAGCGCGGCCTTCCTTAATTCTCTTCTGGCGTTCAGCCGAGCCAGCGGGTGCGTAGTTCATCACGTCTATATCCATTACGTCAGGGTGTGCTACAGGGAGACGGCGTGGGCGGTCTGGTAGGAAGCGGAGGTTGTTGTCGTAAGTAGATATGAGATTGGCGTAGTCGTTTAGATCGTTAGGCAGGGCTTCTCCAACCATTGCGCGTTGCAATTCGTGGGACAGGGAGTTTCGGAGGGAAGCAATGAGACCGATCTCATTCAATCCAGTATCAGCGGCTAGTCGTCGGAACTCGGCGAAGTGGGAAGTAAAGCTGCGCTTCCCTTGACGTAATCCGCTTAGTCGGCTAAGTGCTGTCAGCTCTTTGTTCGGGTCTCCGTAGGTGGCTTCAAGGAAGGTAACAAGCTGGTCTACAGTATGGACGTCCTTGTCCATAAGCGGGTCAATAAGGGCTACAGCGTCCTTCTCCAGTCGAGAGTGGGCATATAGCAGGCGGGATCTCTCGTTCGGGTATCGGTCAGCGTTACCCTCGAGCTTGTACCTTAGCTTGCGGACGAAGGCGGGGAGGTCCTTTCGTCGGCCATTGAACAAAGGCGGGTCAGGCAGGCGGTCGGTTCGGGGCAGGTCCTTGAGGCTCGCAGTTGGCGGCGTCACAGGCTTCAAGCCACTTCCAGATGGCTCCTCGAAACGAACTTGCCCAGCTTCAGTGTCGGTACGGGTAAGAGCTGGGGTAGTAACAGGAGCAGACCTAGTCTTAATAGTCTCTATCTCTTGACGGAGCTCTAATATCTGTTGCGCGTGTCGATTCTCTTGCTCGGCTAGGTTAGCAAGGAGTGCTTCGTTGCTAGCCTTCAACGCAGCCGAGTCCGCTTGAATTGCGTTCAGCTGACGCAAGATTAGCTGCAACGCGTCAGGTTGTTCGTGGGTAGTCATAGTAGGTTGACGCAACGTAATGTCACGAGATGCTACGAGCACGTGTTTAAGAGCTTACTAGAAGCGTTAGTTGTGGCTACGTACGATATCTGGTGTAATACAAGACGTTGCGTAAGGAAACAGAATCAGCATGTACAGGCGGTGAGAAGTTATCGATGGGGGCCGTGCGCATGGCGCTAGGCCCGGCCGGCCAATCAGCAGAATCCTGGTGCTTGGCGGAGCACTCGGATTCTGTAGCGCGTTCAGTGTCAAGGGAACCACGGTGGTTACCGTGACATAAAGGATCAAAGTTGTATACAACTACAGTGGCTTATCAGCCCACTCGTCTATGTTATAGTCTTATATAATATCCTCATCTAGTACGTCGTCCCTGTCGTTATAATAAGTCTTAAAGCCTACTCTTATCCACGATCGTATTAACTGAAGAGCAGCTAGCAACTCACTACTAATAGCTCGTCGCTTAGGCTTAAGTAGGTCGCCAAGCTCACTAAAGAGCCTCTCACACTCGCAGCTTAATGCTAGAATTGTTAGTATATTAATCGCAAACTAGCTTAAACACAGGTATTTTGAGCGCATCTGTATCCAGTAAACGACAGGGTAACTATCACCTAAGTACTGCTCTCTGCTCCACTCTAGCTCTTAAGTCCTCTAGCGCTCGTACTCGTCGTCGTAAGCTGCTTTATGCATAGTGTTGTTGCGGCGTACAAAGGCGCTGATTACGTTATCTATACTACGCGCAGTTGTTATTAAAGTCAGTAGAGGTTAGGGGCGTATACGCTAAGGTCTATACGACTGCTAGAGTCGCTAAAACCTAGTGTTAGCGGCGGTAAGCCACTCTGGCTTGTCAACCCAGCTGTTCTCGCAGTAGTATTTGTAGTATAGATAGAGGCAGGCAGCAGCGTAGTAGGCAGGCGATCGATCAAGCTTATCGTAGTACTCGTTAGCCTTACGCTAAGCAGCGCGTAGGTTAATATTAAGGTAGTCCTCTAGCGCGTCGGTGTGGTTAAAATCGACTTGCTTGTATTAGCGCGTACGAGCTTTGAGTAAGGTAAGTACGTACTCAAAGACAGGTATAACTTCGTATATAGCACCAAATTTGCCTACTTTGCCTCGGCCTTTAAGCCGCTCCGTAGCAACCTTAAGCGGCTTAAGGCAGTCCTAGTACTCTGTTATTACTGCCTAATTAGCAGCTGTAAGGCTAGCTAATCTTATCCAACTTAGAGCGTCTAAAGGCTTATTGCTAGCTTAATTTGCGCGTCTATCTTTAAGAGAGATGCGACTAATATAGTGCTCAGCGTAGGCGTTATAAGCAGCTTAAAGTCGAGTTGCGCGTGCAAAGGAGGCGTAATACGAGTTCCAGCGAGTAACAACAGGCTTAACTAGCTTAAGCGTTTAGAGGCGCTCTCTAGCAGGCAATTCAGCGTTAGCAGCGCTTTAAAATTCTCTAAAAATCTTATACTATTGTAGTGTTTTAATGAAGTTAATAACGTCGATTAGTACGCCTAACGGCCTATCTTTACGCTACTCGCGCATGTACAACTACTCTGTATTAAGCTGTTTAGCAGCGTTGTTATAAGCCTCGCAGTCCTTACTAAATATTATTGCCTAGCTAATAAGATTAAGCGTGTAAGGGCTACAACAGAGGCGTTAATAGGTAGTGTCGAAGTCGTATACGCAAGTAAGCGCAGCGACAGCGGTGTTGTTGTTTGTAGCGTTGTCGAGTATAAAGTAACTAAGCCTGTCGCTAGTAATGCCGTACACCTCAAGCGTTTAGGCTATCGTACGTGCAATAGCTTCGCCTGTATAAGAGCCTATAAGTTGTAGCAGAGCAATAGGCAAGTCGTGTATTACTCTAGAAGCGTTAGCAAAGTGCGCAACGACCCTAAAGAACCTACGCTTACTACCCTTTATCGTCTAGCCGTTAAAGCTTACGTGTATTTTACTAGCAGCTTCTAACAGGGCCTAGACAACTTTAGGCTGTATAGAGCGGAACAAGCGCATTGCGTATGTAGCAACACTGCGAGAACTTACCTACAACGCTGCCTCTGCCTCTAGATTTAAAAGCTTTATTATATCGCGGAAGGAGGGCTTTGTAAGCAGCTCTATTAGTAGGTTGTTATTAAGTAGGCAGAGTACAGCTGCTTGTCGAAACTGTTGTATATTAAAGTTGCCTATCGCGTTAGCGGCCTCTTAAGAGACCTTAACACTAGCCTCTAGAGTTTCCTAGAGAGAGAGCTGCCTACTAGACCGTTGCTGTTGTTGTATGCCGCTCTTTGTAAGTCTATGGCCCTGTCTCTGCAGGCTAAGATAAGTAGCAGTAGCTGTCGTAGCCCTTAAGACGTTAAACATGCCGCTGCCGCTAGCGTTAATAGCCTTGTAAGTATAGTAGTACTTACATACAAACTATACTTAACTTAGGTTCTTCTGCTTAACAACGCGATAGCTATGTTAATATATCTAGCTTTTAACGCGCCGCTAGGTTAAAAGAGGCTTTATAAAGCGCCGTAACCGCTCCTAGTCAATGCTATCAAAGTTATCGCTATTACTATCGTTATCTCTATCGCTACTGCCAGCTTTAGCTGTTGCTGCCGTCCTAGCGTAACTGCCCTTAGTAGGCGCAACGATCTCCGCATCTAGCTGCGACTCTAATAATTGCGACTTAAACGTTGTAGCCTAACTCGCAGTAGCTAGGGCTTACTGTAGCAATAGTAATTATTAGGAGGAGCGCTAAGATAAGGGCTCTAATAGGCGCGTACGTTTTGTAGGAGGCGTAGCAGCGGTGCCAGTAGAGAGAGCTCGAGAGCGCTTAACTATTGCGGGCAACTAAAAACACTAAAAAAACGCGTTAATATAGGCGATAATAATAACAGTAGAAGCTTTAAAAGCGTACTACAGACGATAGCACGTTGTTGTGTGATGTAGCACAATACGAGTGCACGGACGGGTCTAGTCTAATATAGGATAGACTTTAGGGGTTAACTGCAACACTAAGAAAGTATCGTGAGATGAGCTCTCTAGCTACTCCAAAAACCTTATAAATCTCTTGCAGTTAACAAGTAAGACAAGCAAGTTAATTAAAAATTACTCCTCGGCTTGACTTGCTTGCTAATTTGGGTAAGCTCAGATTGACTTGTTTGAATTGATTAGGTCAAGCAAGTCAAGCAAGCAAACCAATCTGGATTGCTTGTTGCGGACTGTGCGCGCTAGTCCCTCGTGGGTCATCGTCAACACGTAGCCAATCAGCCCGATACACCTAACGATGCGATACGTAAGCTTACTCGCCTCTCGTTTCCTTCTGTACTAACATGCAGTCAGTTAATACCCTTCTTTGGCTTGCAATGATGGAGACAAGCCTTGTCTCTAACCACGGAGATGTCATGAAGCGGGAGTCGTATAGATGCGCTCTTTAGGCTTTGTATGTTGCAGTGATGTTAGAGAGATACAGTTGTAAAGTGGTCGCACCCCGAGACGACTAGTCGTTGCTTCTGCGAAGGCGTTCTTTGTCTGGACGGAGAAGCCAAGACCGCGTCGTCAAAGTTTGCGGAGACGTTAAGCTGGAGGATATCCTTTCGATGGATATGTGAGTCCGTGGGCGAGGATGATGAGGCCGTGGATTATTCCAGCAAAACTACTCGTCTTACCCTAATATACACCTGCTCTCGTAAGCTCGTAATCCAGGTACTTTACGCCTTGCCAAGAGGTCGAGTGTGTGTAGTGTTTAGCCTGAGGAATGATCTACGCTTGGCAACGCATCCCTGGGCGCTGATTGTTGTTCAAACAAGATGTCAGCGCGTTACGAGCTGAGGTATATATGATTATATATGTCTCGGGGTTCGCTTGTCGCTTCATCGAGAAGAGCTCCGATGACTCAATCACCACCAGCCAGTCAATGAAGCAAGGTTAACGCCTTCAGCTTAGACTGCTTTCTTTTACCTTGGGCATCGAAGGCATACGAGCCACTAATTACTGTGGTAAGGGTAGTCTGTATTATGCCGGAGTCTCGCCTACAAATGAGGGAGGTCGAGGAGTATGGGTAAAGCCTTCGAGATGAGCCACGGCGACGGACATTCTGTGGCACGGTGGTAACCGGCACTCTTGATACTTGAAGTTAAAGCTGCTTGGAGCAGAGGCTAGTGTCACTTTTGTCTTCTAATCCAGCTTGTGCTTAGTGTATACTCGATAGAAACAGTTGTATGTTCAAACCGGCATCTCACGCATTTTTTGCTGGTACTTTGTGCTGGCATCACACCAATACTACCAAGCCTGTCGGCCTTGCCTTACGCCTTACCCCACTCCATCGACCTTCGAAGCTGTGCGATGCGACCAAAAGAATTATCCCCTTTGCCCATACCGAGCTGCTGGAGCTATTCATCTTCTATTGTACCTCTGAAAGTATGTGTGGAGACCGTATTGGGGGCAGTCGTCAA
This sequence comes from Alternaria atra, assembly GCF_907166805.1. Lineage (NCBI taxonomy): Eukaryota > Fungi > Ascomycota > Dothideomycetes > Pleosporales > Pleosporaceae > Alternaria > Alternaria atra. The sequence continues at coordinate 5,778,866 of NW_025091323.1, read as the reverse complement.
CTTGTACGAAACGTAGGTATATATTTATCTGCCATTAGGCCGCAAGTGCTGCTCGAAGATCATTACTTCTTGAAAACGCTACTCGCAACGATTTTAGAACCGTCGGTACAAGAGTAAGCAGCTGCAGCTAAGGCGCTGACTGCTCAATTTTGTGACAAGTGACATGGACCCAGATCCTACGGCTGAGCTTCGGTCCCCGAGAGTTTACTCACCGGAAGAATTTAACCAAGAGGCTAAAAGATTTGGAGAAGGAGATGCGTATAAAAGCTGGCCTGATGCCAGTCGCTATAGCAACATCTGAAGACATTCATCCCAGGCACTATAAAAGCATCCCCTAAATCTTATCAGCAGTACCGAACAATCTTAATCCATCTTGTACTTCATTTCATCATGCACTTTTCTACCCTCATCGCTGTCGTAGCTCCCGCCATCATCACCGTCAGTGCGAAATGCTACAACAACGACGGTGCAGGATGGGGCGGAAGCCGCCAGTCTGCCAACAACGCCGCTGATGCGGTCTGCTACAATGGCGACGGCGGCCTAGCCGGCAACTTCGCCGGAACGAAGTCCGCTTGCCGAAACATAGGCGATAACCTCAAAGCTTTATGTAAGACCCGCTCTCGACTATGCCGTGACCTAGGTCGTCTATCGACTAATGAAATGGTATAGTTTTTGTCACTGGGAACGGATATCTTAGTGAACAGGATTGCAAGTTCGGTCTCAAGGAGGAGATCAATGGATGTGGATGGGGCGGCGAGGCCCAGCATGGAGCGTACTATTACAGGTACGCATCATCGCTATATCGTTTCCAGCGCGGGCGATCAAAAGACCCCGTACTAACTTTTGGTATCAACAGGTCTGATGCCGAGTATGGGTCATGCTAGATGTTAGTCAGATGATGCCTTTCCGTTCGCGGGAAAAGAGAAAAGGGGGACAGCATGGTTGAAATGGAAGGCAGAGATGAACCAGCTATAAGCGACTGAAGTGGCTGAGTCGTTGGCCGAGATCTGATGCGTCACTGTCGTTACAGAACAATACCGAGAAGGGGATATTGCATTTGCATTCTCGAAGCTTCGTATAGCAAATGGGACGGTCATCTGTACCTATTTTTACAGCCACGATAAAATGCTAATTGCTTATGTTCAGACTTGTCATCAAGCAAACGCGTTTGAATAGTTTGTTTGAATTGCTTGACTATTAGCAAATTAAACAAACTAAACGCTAACTGTAAGAAAACACAAACAAATTAAACGTACGATAGCGATTTGTTTAGTTTGTTTGACTGTTTAACTAATATTATATAGCGAGCTGTTTTATAGCTATCCTAAGGTGTTTTAAGAGCGATTTAAATAAGGTTTTTAAGATAGTAGAGGCAGCGGTTTCGCGATAGTTTTTTTGTGTGTTGTAGTGAGCTTAGTCATTATATGTACGTGCGTCGTCCGCTATCCTGTCGCCCGTCTCCTATCTGCTATACTGCCGTTAGCTACATATTGCAACTATACTACCGTCTCTCTACAGCACTTTTTAGTGTTTCTTGTTGCTCTACACGCTAATTATGCCGCCTCGTAACCTAACACGCGTTACTAAGGGTAAACGCGTTGCTGAGGGCACCTGCGGCCCTCAGAAGCGCGCCAAAACGGCCAAAGGCAGTGCTTCGCAGCCTATCTCGGTAGACGATTCGCAGCCCATCTTAGTAGACGACTTACAGCCCAAGCTGCCTATCCGCACCTCGCCACGTAAAGCCCTAGTTGCTGCAGCAAGCCAGGCCACCAAAGACGCGCTGTTCGAGTCGCAATTGCGCGACGCTATACTAGAAGATTCTATACAACCACTAGCTAAAGGCAGTAGGGCTGCTACAGAGGCTACAAGTAAGGCTATTAAAAGCGAGGATAATAGTAGCTTCGATGAGGAGTTCGCGGACAACTTTAATAGCATTAATTAGAAGCGTTTACCGCGTTTTATAAAGCCGCTGCGTACGTTAAAGCGTAACAAAAGCTAGGTATATTAGTACAGTTACCGCGTTGCCTCGCTCCGTAAGCCTAATCGTACGTACTTTGTTTACAAATACTGCCATTAGCGGAAGATCTTTTGCACCCATCTAGAGGTTACGAAGTCGACTAGCAACGCTATTAATTACCTTGCGTAGAAGCTACCTAGCTATAGCTACGATCGTAGAGGCAAGCTAGATCCGTCAGTACTACTATAAGGCCAAACGACGCTTAAGATAATAGCTGCTAGCGGTGTTAAGGTGCCTCAAAGCGTCGCTAACGAGCTCAGAAACTTTAATATACAGCGCTTTCGATACGCAGCTGTAACGTGGCTTATTAACAACAACCATCCCCTCCGCGAGTTCGAAACGCCTGCGTTTAGGCAAATAATAGAGTTTGCCAATCCAGAGGCAGCTAATGCGCTGTAGGTAAGTTATAACAGTGTCGCTAGTTTCGTAATAAGGCTATATCGCTACATAGAGCCGCAGGTTGTTTAGATGCTGTCGTCTGCTGTTAGTAAGATCCATATAAGCTTCAACAGCTAGACAACAAAAGGCAGTAAACGCAGCTTCTTTAGAGTAGTAGCTTACTTTGCTAACGCTAATAGCACTATTAGGGACCTGCCTATCGCGCTGCCTTAGCTTACAGGTGCCTATACAGGCGAGAGAATAGCTAAAGTTGTTAGCAATATAATCAACGTCTTTAGTATAACACAGAGCTAGCTTAGATACTTTGTGCTTAATAACGCGTATGCTAACGATACTGCTGTTACTAAACTCGCTAAGCGCTTTTAGTTTACAGCAAGCTATTACTGCCTCCGCTGCGCCCCTCACACGCTCAACTTAGTAGGACAGATAATTATCTTTAGCTTTAATAAGGATGCGTACGACAACGATTAGGACGAGCACAAAACAGAGACAGCTTACCTACAAGAATAGCGGCAGTAAGGTCTACTTAGCGTGCTAATTAATATAATTAACTATATCTAAACACTGCAACAACACGATCTTTTTACTAATTGCTAGCGCCGTGTTAACGCTAAAGCTCCCAATCAAAATTAGGATATATTTAAGCCTGTAAAGCTAGTCGTCACGCGCTAGAACAGCTTCTACGACACCTTTATCCGCGCCGCAAAACTCTACAACGCTGTTAACAAATACGCCTAAGGCCATATTAAAAGGACAATAGGAGCTGACGCGTACGCGCGTAGCCGTAACAATAAGCTCCCTAAAGTGCCAGCTTAGATAAGATCTAATAGCCTTACGGCTAACAATTAGGCAGTAATTACACAGTATATATTAGTGCTAGAGCTGTTAAAGGAGGCGACAAAACGCCTAGAAGCTCAGGGCAAAGCTGGCCGTTTTGGCGCGATATACGAGGTTATACTAGTCTTCGAAGCTGTACTTGCTGTGTACGAGCAGCTGCTAAAGAACTACAACAGCGTCAATTACAATGCTAACGGCGCGCCTAAAGACCACCTTCCTATTAACCTGCGCGCAGCATAGGCGAAACTTAACGCGTATTACACTAAGCTCAACGACTTACCCGTATACTTTGCTGCTACCTGCCTCTACCTATACTACAGAAGCTACTGTAAAAATAGCTAGCGCGACAAGCCGAGCTAGCTTAAGGCAAACAACGCTGGGTTACAGCAACTTTGGGCGCTCTATAGGCCACAAATACAGCGCCTAAGTCGCCTACTAGTGCGGCTCTCGAGCGGCATTAACGACACTATTAACGCGCTTGTTAACGCGGAGCCTTACGGCGCTGTTAAGGTGACAGAGATAGATGAGCTTGAGCGCTGGCGACAACTTAAGCCTCGCTAGACCTAGGAGCAGTTTAAATAAGGTGGTAATCCCGTTAGCTACTAGATAAGCCTTCGTCTAAAGTATCCTTACTTAGCGTGCCTAGCGATTAATATATTAACAATACTAGCGTTAAGTTGCGAGTGCGAGCGCCTGTTTAGCGAGCTAGGTGATCTACTAGAGCTACGGCGACGCAATATTAGGTCACAGCTACTTGCAGTAATTTAATGTATACGAAGCTAGCGCGACGCTAGCTTTAAGCCTCTATCTAATTCTGTTGTAAGCGACGTAACTAACGCTAAGGTAGCTGTAATATACAACATATGCAAGTGGGACAGCGACGTTTAGTAATATGTACGATATACAATCTAATTAACACCTAAACAGTATTAAATCTATTAAACTTTCTAATAAATTGCCTTCTAGAATACTATCAAACTAAACAACTTAAACGCTGTTGCAAGTTACACTTAAACAATTCAAATTCGCGTTAAAAGTTTGTTTGATTTGCTTGTTGACAAGTCTGCTTATGTTGTCAATAATATATCTTAGGATCCGGCCTATGAAGCATACCAGCCAAAACTAATCTCCGACGAACTCGATAGCCGTAACCGGACTATTGTCCGAGGACATATACCACATCCTTTGACACTTCCCCTCTTGGCTAGTATCAGGGAACGTGTGATAGACCACTCAGTCGTCGTAGGAGTGCGCATATCTGTTGGGAGTCAGCGCAGCTTCATGCCCGAGTACGAGAAATGAGAAAACCGCCATCAAACTGTTGAATCATCGCACTAAGCCGCACGACTAGACCAAAGAGGCAGACCCAGGATCGCCTATCACTCCCAGATTATCCAACTCACTCAAACACATGACCCACTACCCAGTGCTCCACCCGACTGCCATTCCGGTGGATAGCATCTCTCTTGGGTGCAACCCAGCGCTTTGTCTTACTTCGTGGTCCAGTACAGCAAGTTGGATTCGAAGGACGAGGATAGCTCGGTACTGTAAACACTCGTAGAGAACCATGGAACATCACGATTCACATGTTTCACTTCTCGCCGTAACCATAGACTTCGCGTAAGCAAAACTTTGTATCTATGCACCAAACCCAGAGCGTACAGGCCATACGATACAGCCTGACAGAGTTTTAGAACATGCTCAAAAGTCGGAGTATGTTGAACCCCCCGGCGAACTTCTCGCCGAAGCCATGCTACTTAACGATCCGGCTTTTCTTCTTCCGGACAGAAACGGAGGTACGACCAAGCCACCGGTTTTGTTTTCTCCTATTTCCAGATGCACTTATCCAGCCACAGCCTATATTCTTTTGGTTTTTGATCGGAAAAATGAATCTGTGTATGTTCCGAGCAGTGGAGAAGCGCTGTCGAAAGCAGATAGCCGATGGAAAATGTGTGAACCATGTAGCAAGTAAACTGGCCAGTCAAGACCGGAGCGGGTACAAAACTAGTCGCACCGTATCTTTTTTTGGAAGAAGCAGAAGTAGAGGTGGCGTATGTAGAAGATGTTTGTTATTAGTGTCCGGAGAACCTGAGGTGAAGAGAGGCGGGAACAGGACCGAACAGCCCACGCCACTGAACAACCCAACTTTTGGAAAAATTTCATGTGATAGGGCGTTCATGTTATAAAGATGTAGAGTTTGGATGTTTGGAGGTCCGAGATTCCGAGATCTTGGATGAAACAGCCTCACCCACGGTAGATCGCTATAGCAGATTGCGATAACCGATGACGCCAGATGCCAGGTGATGTAATGAGCAAAGCATTCAGTGAACATCGGCGAGAGAGGCAGAAAGCACTTTGGAGAAGAGAAGACCAGGCTCAGGTCTCTATTGTCGCGACATTTCTGAGGAGAGAAAACTGGAGAAGGCTAACCGTTCGCGGAGGGGGGAACGGGCCGACCCTCATGATTCCAGTTTAATCTCCATGACGATCCTCAAATCGCAGGACAAGATTAACAACTTCATGCAACATAACTTTGATTTCCTTTGCTCTGCGGTGCGACTTCCAAGAGCAATATGCCGCTGAATCTTGTCGTTTGCGGTCTGTGTTCGTTTGGCTGCTAAATACCGTACGGCCAAAACACTGAATTCTATGACCGTGATACAGACCAATCAAGGCTCGACACTCTGATAGAGGGGTTAACAGCGCACGGATACTATATTAAAACCATTTGGACATTGTGTTGTATCTTTAACGTTATATTCTTACTGTTTCAAACTTGATTAGTGAGTATGAACATTTACTCTACCCACCCTGGCGCGCCACGGTAGCGCCTAGCGCTCAGCGTCCGGTCAGCGGTTACGGGTGCACTGCCTCCACAGGCGCTTATGTTCTCTAAGCTGATCCGTCGTGACTGCATCAGTACCTGCTAGACAACGCCATAATGCAAAGCTTGTTAAATAAGAGCAACACTTTGAGATACTCTTCCATCGTTATCACCTCCCATATCAGCCAGAGAGAAGAGATCACCCCCTCGTATCGTCATGGAAACTGCCGCTGCACCCGTCAGTTTCGTCGGCCTAGCAGGCCCTGTTGCGCAAGGTTTGAAGTTCCTGCATGACTTCACGGCCAACATGAAGGATTGCCCGAAAGATATTCGCGAGATGAAGACCGACCTTGAGTTGGTAGAAGATTTGATCACGCAAGTAATTCGACAGTGCAATGAGCGTGATGCGCAACTTCGAGAAAGCGCGGCATTGGCACGCACAATTGGTCACGCTCAGGAAAGCGTCGAAGATCTCAAGAAGGAGCTGGCTGCGTATCTCATGGGTGGGAAACGCACGCGATTCAAGTGTGCAGCCAAGATCAGTCAAACACAAAAGCTCAGAGTAAGCTTGGATAGAACTAAGACCATCATGTTTGAGTTCAAGAATCAGCTGCAAAGGTAGGCATTCCGGATATACTCTTGACGATAACTGACAACAAATAGCGACCTGTTATATGACATCCGTGATATAAATCAAGAGGTTCTCAGATCAGTAGAGAAGACGAGCAGAAATATGGAAACATACGACAGAAACTTTCAAAAAGTCAGGCAAACCATTGAGGTCAACGCCGAAACCACCAATGATTCCAGAGGTAGGGTAGAGGCTTCTGTTCACCTAGCAAGCGATACCGCATCTGAGGGTCTGACAGACATCAAAATTGTTGCTAAGAAGCTTGAGCACATCACGGACTTGTTGACAGAAACAAGGATCTCATCTTCACCGACTTCACTACCATCAACGCCTGCATTGTCACGCGAAGTCAGTGATACCTCCGTTATGACCTCGTCCCAGGAAACGAATGCGAGCAGCGTTTCGAGCTCGCGAAGCATCCCACGGTCAGTATCCCAAAATGCTCGACAAGCCAACATTGTTTCAGAACACCCCCTTCTACAATTCAAGGATAATCAGGTAAGATCAGATGCGCATACACTGCTACCCATCTCACACATCCGTGCAGTTCCAATTCCTGGTTGCGATCATCTTTACCCAGCGCACCAACAAGAAACAACATCTCGCTTGTCAACGCGCCTCAGAATGCCTGGCAGCATATCCAACGCCAGAAGCACTTTCAAAAGCATTGCCTGAAGCTCTCAGTCAATACTTTGGCGGAATTGGTTTGCAAGAGGTCAAGCCACGTCAGTTGATCAAGCTAGCTAAAGCATATATCAAAGATCCACCAGAGCAGGGCAGATTGCGTTTGAAAGCCAAGTGTCCTCCATCTGAGATTTCACATTTACCGCAAATTGGTCTATTGTCAGTCAATGCTTGGCTGGTATATTGCTGTGAAAAGACGGATATAGTGACCATGGATAAGACACTGTTGGAGTACATGGAGCATTTGAAAACAGAGGCAGGGGCCGGTTGTACGAACGCTCAAGCTTACTCAAAGACGGCTTCAAGACGGGTGCCGTCAGGCTTGTGACGCTTGATGTCGACGATGGCTTTGACTTTCCACGTAAGCTCCTGTTGCGGGATCTCTGACAGCATTACTTTCAATGAAACATCCCTTAGTCCCGTTGGGCGACAAGCAAAAGGAACCCAATGGAAGACGTTATATGAATGGGATTCTTCTATCGGTTTTCGGGTTAACAAAAAAAGGAGGTGATGGATAATGGGAGAGGAGTAGGCGTCAAGAGAGAGAGAGGTTTATACACCCAACTAACCCAGCCATCAACCTGTTCACTCCAACCAAGCGCGCATCGAAGATCATCATATTTTCTTTCCTCCGCACACATGACTTTGAACGAGCACACATATGCAAAACTGCAACAAGAACCTTGTAACTCACTTTTCGTTCATTTTTACAAAAAGATTACATCCCCTCCGTATCCCCATTCCCCAAAGCCCAAAGCGAAAGTCAACCAGGCGCCCGATTGTACACACACATCAACCAACGCCGACTCATGCTGTATCATCATCCACCCATCTCCCCAACACCCTCGCCATGCACTCTATACACCAGCAGTGCGCATCGTACGTCCGCCTCTTCGGCAAAAGGAAACTGTATAGAAAAAAGGAAACATCGCTCAAATCGGGTTCACGTTTACAGCCTGGCTTCTACAACTTGGATCTCTGGTGGTCTTCAGGAGGAGGGGGGCCCGAGCGTAGTTATTCGCGCATGTTGACAACGCAACGAATGCAGTCTCCAGCCTTCATGTCACCAAAGGCTTGGTTAATCTTGTCGAGCGGTTGGCGATGCGTGATGAATTCGTCAACCTTGAGATCACCCCTCTTGTAATCAGCGACGAGACCAGGGAGTTGTGTGCGGCCCTTGACACCACCAAACGCACAGCCCTTCCATACACGGCCAGTAACGAGTTGGAATGGGCGGGTGCTAATTTCCTGGCCAGCGGCTGCAACACCGATGATGATGCTCTCACCCCAGCCCTTGTGGCAGGCTTCAAGAGCAGCGCGCATAACGTTGACGTTACCCGTGCAGTCGAATGTGTAGTCGCAGCCGCCATCTGTCATCTCGATGAGCTTTTCTTGGATGGACTGGTTGCCGAGCTTGGTGGGGTTGACGAAATGTGTGGCGCCGAACTTCTTTGCCCACTCCTCCTTTGCATCGTTGACGTCCACGACGATGATCATGGCAGACTTGTTCTTCGCCGCGCCCTGGATAACGCTCAGACCGACACAACCAGCGCCGAAGACAGCGACGTTTGATCCCTCTTCTACACCGTTCTTGCCCGCGGTGATGACAGCGGCGCCGTAACCGGTGGTGATTCCGCAGCCGAGCAGGCAAGTGCGGTCCATGGGTGCGTCTTCCTCGATGGCGACGACGGAGATGTCGGCTACGACGGTGTATTGCGAGAAGGTGGAAGTTCCCATGAAGTGGAGGAGGTCTTTGCCCTTGCAGCGGAAGCGCGATGTGCCGTCGGGCATGACACCCTTTCCTTGTGTAGCGCGAATCTTACCACAAAGGTTCGTCTTGCCGGACTTGCAGAACTTGCATTCCTTGCATTCTGGAGTGCTGTTGTTTGTCAGGGAGTGTCTGAGACGAGTTCATAGCAGGGACGTACTAGAGCGCAACGACGTGGTCGCCAGGCTTTACATTGGTGACGCCCTCTCCGACCGACTCAACGTAACCGGCACCCTCATGACCCAGGACAATGGGGAAAGCACCCTCGGGGTCCTTGCCAGAGAGTGTGTACGCATCGGTATGGCAGACACCAGTGTAGTAGATCTGGATTCGGACTTCGTGGGCTCTGGGAGGAAGGACCTCAATCTCCTCGATGGAGAGGTCCTTGCCGGCTTCCCAGGCAACTGCAGCCTGTGGTTCTGGTCAGCTCCAATTGTTCTTGTGCTGTAATCCGGGCCATGTTGCCCGGTAACATCCGCCCGATGTCGTGCGTCGCGAATCATGTGCGGATCCGCATGCCAAGCTTTGAGGTGGGAGAGGCAACTTGAAGCGGGAACCGAAGGACAACGCGATAGAGACACTCGCGCAAGGAGGTAGAGCCTCGCAGTGGGAGGTAGAAGCTCGCTCTTATTCAAGCATGAGACCTCCACCACCTCCCCTCCGTCTCCCTTCCGCCTCTCCCACCCACCCGGGGCATTGGACGACGGCGCGATAGCAATGGCCGCGGGATGAGGTTGAAGCTCGATAGGTACGTACCTTGCAGGTAATAGTCTGTACAACATAATGTCAGCTGGTTATTGAACGCGTCACATAGCTCCTCAGACAGAGAGCGGGGGCATAGTATACCTTTCCTACGGTATCAGCAGGCATTGTGAGTGTTTGTGTTATTCAACAAGTTTATATCGAGTAAAAGCAGCAGCAGTAGTAGAGAGAGGTACCCGTTGTTTAAGTATCCTTCAGCTAGAGAGGGGAAAAGCGAGCTACTCCAGATAGCTTGAGCGGCTCCGGTAGCTTTTATTCGAAGCGTTGTGGGGTCGCTATCGTCATGCTGCCCCTCCATTGCCCCTCATTCGGCGGGCGCGCCTCGGACTTGGCCACGCGTAATGCTCGCGACTTGAGGCTCAAACTCGTAGCTGGCTCGGAATACGCAGGGAGTAGTCCGCTCAATAGTCGCTTTGACTCGCTTCTAGGCAAAGGTCGCTGACTATTGGTTGTTGTGGTCGCCTGGTCCGGGCATCTTAGCTACATGTGGAGAGAGGTTAGTTATGTCATGTATCTCGGCATTTGAGCAGCGGACCTGCTTGCCGTTTTGGGACGACGTATACGACAAGGTGGTGTATATATATACGGCATTCAGCAATGCATATCGTGCAGCTGTAAGATATGTTCCTTAGGAAGGACATATCTTTCAAGTTGGTGTATGACTGTAGTCAAAAGCTTCCATTTGCCGATCTCGTACGGATGACCCGACGCAAAAGGCCAAACACAATCAACATGAGATATCGCACGAGTAACGCCTGCAGGACCATGCAGCCGACCAAGGATCCGAACGCCAAATACACCAGCTCCTATCACGATTCACGGTGAAGGACCTGCTGTCAAATACCCCGATCCCTATCATATGTCCACCTTCTTCGGATCTTCTTCCAGTATCCTCTCCGGAGTCGACTGCTTACTAGCATCTCTCGACGAATCCTTAGCGCCCTTACTTTTACTGCTCAACCTTCCCCAACTCACAGCCCGCTTCCTCCCCTCCCCCTCCTTTTCCTTCTTAACATCATGACTCCACTTCCTCCTCGGCGGCGGCCTTTTCCCATCCAAGCCTATCAGCGCGCGTAAATCCGACACCTCAGCATGCCCCCTCGTAGTCTTCATGCGATGCGCCCAAGTACACTCCCCACCTTCAAACAAAAACTCACCCCCAACCTGCTTGAAATCCCCGCCTTTTAGGGCTTTTTTGCCCGTGCTCAGTCCCTGGAAGATACTCTGCACCGAGTTGATGAGCATGTTTGTTTGCATGTACTCGGGCTTGGAGCCGAGATTGTAGGTGCGTGTCATACCCAGCAAGTCGTAGAGTTTTCGAGAAGGATCGGCGTAGATGGGGAAGGGACAGCCCGTGGTCTCGGTGTACATGGGGATGAGTTCGGGGCGGCCACAGCCGATGACGGTTATGAAGGTTGGTGTGGGCAGCGAGAGGAGGTCATCGGGTGCGATGGATGAGGCGAGCGTGCGGAGGTATTCTTGGCAGTTCTATTGCGTGTCAGTCTCTGCTATGCATGGGGTGTGGGTGGGTTGGGGCTGGGTGGTTTGAGGGTACTTACACCGCAGAAGAAATGCCGTATGAAGATGATCAGCTGTCTTGAGGCGACATGCGGTGCCTTGTATAGCTCCTTGAAAGGCCGGCTCTGTCCCTGCGCATCCAATACTAGGAGGTCTTCGACTTTGGCTAGGTCCTTCTCGCTAGGGATATCGTTGTTGACGTCGACGGTACCTTCAAACTCCTCTTGTTCCTTGTGCAGAACCGGCGTTTGGCTTGACGGCGAGAACGGGGGCGTCATATCGTCGGTCGTGTCGAGCGACATCTTTGCCTCCGCTTGCTGGCCCATTTGCGAGTGTGGTGGTGAGGGAAGCGGCGTTGTTGCCGGCTGAGGCACGGAAGTCGCTATGGGCGTGGGCACGGCGGCGGCCTTGTTGCTACCTGACGTCTCCATACTCGAGTCCGGAAGCGTGCGATAGGCAAATCCCAGAGTTCAGTAAAGTGTGCAGCTGTGTCTCTGTTTATCACCCGGCGTTACTCAGCTCACGGATGCCAGCTGTGCCGGAGCTAGAGAGGCGCTGAAATGGTGATCGCTCCGTAGGTCCAAGGGGGGCGCAGCAACGTTCAATACGAAGAAAGGGTCGTAAACGGGTCGCCAATAGCATCTGCCAGGTTAGTGACTGCAGAAGGATTATCGTCTACGCTCGATAAGAGTCAGATATTTGAACAAAGGACCCGAAACACCGCCAGACATGCGACGCGCCTTGAGACGCAGGTACACGCAGCGACGTCAGCGGCTCATGAAACCTGCTGTTAGCTCCCGCTGTAGTGTCAGTCGTGATGCTTGTGTGGGATAGCGTCGCCCATGATGATTGCTTGGCCCTGCTTTCCTTTTTGCCAAATGCGCGGATGGATGCATGCGTGGAGAAGCGGTGGCCCTGTCGCGTTGTTCACGATCGGTGGTGTTGGCGTGATGCGAGCTGTGTCTCAGGCGCATCGCAGGGGGCGGGTAGCACTAAGCGGTGCCTTTGGAACATCATCACGCGGACCGCAGTCTATACATCGCTTCAGTTCTGTCTACCAATCCCTCTCACACTCCGTTTGAATCACTGTTCAATTTTTGCTAATGTACAAACGCCATCAAACGCCATGTCTCTCCTACGGGCTAATGCTCGCCCCTTGTCCGCTCTCCATTAACGCTGCAGAGCGATTTTTGACTCAATGCGATGAAGCACATCAGTATACCTGTTGTAGTTGGGGAAATCGGCACCCTGGCAGTCCCTCTTGACCTCCAAAGCCTTGATAGCAGTAGCCTCCGCCATCTTAAGGTCCCCCTTGATCTCACAAACGAGTGCGATATCCAGAAACCTGGTCAAAGTTAGCATCTTCCCAAATACCACCCTAAAGGCCTTCTTCGCCCCCCAAACTCATAAACCCCAACCACAAAAGGTAGCCTGGAGGTACTCGCAGCAAATCCCACTTACACGGCAGCCAGTCTCGCTGTAAAGTCGCCCTCCGCCCTATGCAAGCCCGCCATCTCCACCAACTTGCCCACAAAATCCTCTCTTTTAGCCCCCTTCTCTAGTCCCGCGCCCCGAAAGAACCTCGTCTCCCTCTCCAACTCCTGCAATCTGAACCGCCGTTCCGCACTCTGATACCCAAATCCCGCCTCGTCTTCTTCATCGTCCTCGCAAGCCGGGCAATCACACACAAACCCGTAGTGCTTCAGCTCGTACGTGCGAAGCCGTTTATCGTGTATCATGTCGCAGTAGGATAGCGTGATTTCTTGGTTTGCGCGGACAGGATTCATAATGTGGATTGTTTCTTTGCCAATCGACGCATTCCAGCTGAAGCACGCGTTTGGATTACACGAGTGATTGAAGCGGGACGCGTGCGAGAAGACGGCAGCGCCTTGATTCATCTCCATGCAATTTGTTTGGAAAATGGAGATCAAACTAGCTTCTTTTCTTGTTCTCGCTTCATGTTGTTCTCCAATTCTTTTGCGCTCCTTGGCTGAGACCGACTCGTGGATGCGGGATGGCCAGCCCTTGGGATCTTGGCCGTGGCTGGAATGCAGGGTGTGGTAGAGCGTCTGCTGCGTGGGTGTGAGCTCGGCAAACGCTTTCTCAATGTCGGAAAGCATGTAGTCAGCGACGGGGACGATGAGGAGGGGGGAGTCGGCGAGGATCCGGCTGCCGCGTGCAATGTCTTTGAGTGCGAAGCAACCATAGCCTTTGATGGGGATCGCGCGGATTTCGTAGTACTCGTTTCCTGCTATTCAAGGTTAGCCGGAGCGTGGAAGTTTAGCAGGCGGGTGCTCTGGAGGGTACACCCGACAGCTTTAATGGATTCCTTGGGACTCACCGTACGTACTTGGAGCGGAGGGAACAATAGTGACTTCCATGATCGCTATGATACGTAGTGTGTAGTGTGTGGTGTGGGTGTTGTGTAGTCCGGTGAGGGTGGTGATAGTAGAGGTGAAGGGGAGTGTTTGCTACCTACGCAAGCGGCTCACGGTGAGAGCAAGCTTAGCAACTCACCCCGACCGCCTCCGCGCTCTACTTTCGGTATCTCACTCACTCAACCTTTCCGCGGTCCAACCCGAATCATCTTTCGGCACATCACTGATCCACCTTCCGCAACCAAGTAAGTGATTGAAGGCACATGGGATCCTGATGCACTACACCTAGTTCTTGGAAGATCTTCGCAAGAACAGAGTACTGTGAGTCACTCCAGCATTATTTATAACGCAAGGCCGGGCGACGATGATGGGTTGACGTAGTAGACAAGCATGTAAAGTCGTTACAAATTCTGCAGGGCTGGTGTTTCAATGTTATGATACATATATTGACTGGTGAGGATCGTTATATAAGCTTTCTCTTCTTCCTACTCTGCAACCTTCCCTCCTCCTCTCTTCCGCCTTCCTCCACTCGTACATCTCTTCCCGTTTCCCTACAACCTAATCCTTTATGTAGGCATATTGCTCGGGGTCATCCAACGGTCCACCATGCATATCGCAAGCCTGCCCCTTCTTTTTCACACCCGTACGACGGAACATCGAGGAGCCGACACAATCTCAATACGGAGGTATCGTATTAGTTTATGTACTTACATGGAATCTATCGATGGAAGGCAGAGAGGAGAGGAATGTTACTAACGGGGTAAGCATGTGTAAAGGATGTGGACGTCGGTACAGCCACATGTGTACTCTACAGTGTAGGTATCGCACATTGGAATGATCAAAGGAATATGGTAGTGGTGCTGGTGGTGCTTGTGTTGTACTTGTCGAGTTGGCGGCGCTGGCTTGGTGTTGAGTATTCTTTATGATATGTATAATGATATGTGATATAAAGAGATAGCTGGGGCTGTTGTATGATATCTACTCCGAGAGAGGAATTCGGGCCCTTTATATCTCCTGCTGCTACCGTCACAGGAAGATGTATGAAGGTTGTCAACTCTTCACACAAATTTGTCCGTCGTCAACGACTGCCTTCGACTTGATACTGTGAAGCACAGTGACGCGTCGTTGACCTACCTGATGAGTATCAATGCTGACGTTCAATAGCGGTAACGAAACGCACTCTACGTTAAAAGTTCTAGGTATGACTTCCACTGACAGATTACAAATGTATCTCCGCAAGTAGGTGACTAAGCGTCGCACCTTCCATCCTCTCCTGGAGATAAGGATGAAGTCATGGACTTCAATAGCGGAGCGACAGTCATGATACTTGAAATTGTTTTAGAGATGCTAATTGAACTCAAACCATACCCTAAAGCCAGCAACGCAAAACAGGCGAAGTCTACTTGAGTGTTATTTCACATCGCTGAAACACGCTTTTGCTGGTCTCCAGTATCTCCAAATGATTCTCTCTGTCTATGCTGGGCTCACCCACTCGAAACCATTATAAAGGCCTAGTAAGAGATCCTCCGATCTTCTCGCACAGGGCAGTGCTGCAGATGCGACGATAAGATGAATGGGCTTGTGAGCAAACCATTTCGGCCATTCACAGCCTCGAAGCCACTCTGTATTCTCGTCCTGCTCTAGCTCTGCGTCTAGAGCTACTGTGCGGGGTTCACCATCGAAGCGCTGTTTTTCATCTTCATACTCTATCCGCGTTAAGTACTCCCCTTCGCTTGTAGAGTGCGGTTGTTCCTGGATCCTTTGCTGGCTGGAGCTGTTACCTTGGGTTACCAGGTTAGCGATAGACGCTGGTGTTGGCAGAATCCAATTTGTTGCTATCTCTACACTCCGAACACGACTATCAACGAAAGACAAGAACAGTGCTTGTTAGTGAAGTTGGCTTTTGGGGCAGGATGCGCGATTACCTGACTAGGAAGAATCAGGGGTCGATACCACGGGGCATCATATATTAGGAACATCAAAACTTCTCCTTCGTCTTCACACCCGTATATCACTACAATTAGACTAGCTATTAGCAAACAGACGACAGCGTTGGAATCGCACTGTTATTCTGCACAAAACATCTTCTTTGGATATCTTATACTACTCTAAACGGCTAACCCTAGGTGCCTTGGGCCTACCATCCAGCCTTTATCGCAGCTTATCGCTCCCGTCAAAATTCGCTTGGGGCACGATGCCCCAAACACGTCCTCTCGGGTGGGATACACATCAATGGTCCAGAAGGTCGAAAGTAAGGCATGTACTGTTTTGTGTCCTAATCGCATTTTCTTCATCAACAATTCATCCAGCTCTTTCGCGACAACCAAGGAGAATTCTACTGTCCTCCAGATCTAGGAACTCGTCTAAGAGGGCTTCCGCGAAGAAATCTCAAGAACAAAATTTTAGACGTGGCCTAGGAGTTAGCCATCTCTGTTAAAGCGTAGTTCCCAACAAAGGAGCCTTAGTTTTGACTTAACGAAACGGCTCCGCGAAGCATAACAAACATTATTACGTTCTTTTTGTGTAGCTACGACAGGTGATAGCATCTCTGCGTGCAGCGAGGTCTTGTCCGAAAGCTTCCCCAAAACAGAAGAGCTGGTTGCAGCCAGACCGCACTGCTTAGTTGCCGCGTACGTTATAGGCATTTTGCATGTTATATCGTAGAGACATTACGCGTCGTCTCTGCGCAGGCGGTTTAGTGGGGTTTAGTGGCCGACTTAGTAGGGTAGCCCACTCGATAGCGAACTACTTTACGTGTAATTAAAGTGTGGGGTAATTGGTGTTCCGCGTGTACTAACTAGATCCGGGCATTAACTCTGCTAAGACAGTATAACCTTTTTTGGTCTCTAATCCCAACAACTTCTTCATCAGCTATGCAGGCGAAAGCGGGGATCCGACTTAGCGGCATTGTTGTGGGATAGATAAAGGAGGCAGCACAGGAAATGTTGCAAGTTCTACTGCCTGTTGCTTCTCTCCACACTGGGCCCTTTATTGTTTCAATTATTCTAACGCCGCACAAAATATAGTAACTTATACACGAAGTCAAGATGGGAAATGCTCTGGGAGTGTTGAGTTACGCTGGCACCGCTATTGCCACTCTTCCCGTAAACTTGGCGGGAAATGGGACCCTAATCATCCAAACCGCGACCCTTAAGTTCAAAGAAACCAGCATCGATGCAATACGAGGACTTTTTACGGCAGTATTAGAAAGCACTCCGAAAGTAGTCCATCAACTCTCTCCTCGCTTGCTTCTGACTACGGCGGATAACCTCGTTAGAGCAGTCGTTAATGCACTCACCTCTCAGGTGGGAAGTCTACCCATTATAAAGAAGGACTTAGCCAGCAACGAGATTAACAAGGCGACAATTTCTCTATTATGGAGGGATAGCGCTGAGTTAGGAAGATTCTTGGTTGGGTTACTTGACCCCATTAAGCGTTATGCCTTGGCAAACTCAGACACTGGGATAGCCGAGCCAAACGAGGAACATGGCACTAACAACGAATTGGACCTCACCGACCCCATGAATCGACATGCTGTCATTTGTCAGTTTCAAAGACTTGTACGATCTGTGGTCCTCATCCTCAGCCACATGACACGAAATCCGTCCCAGGGCATTGATATCACTCATGAAACGACATTGCTGAGTGATCAGACCAACACCACTATCACAGTACCATCATCTACTCCGTCTGGATGGGCGATAAAGCATAAAGAAAAATGGATTTTTGTTAATGGTATTGCTGGGGAGCTGTACTGGCTGAAGACTGCTTGCATAAAGATAGCAACGAAGTATGAAAGAGAGGTTACGGGTGTGTTCAACAGAGGCGATGGGATCCTTTGGGATCTGCTCGAATGTGCAGGTGAGAGAAGACTTCATGGAAGTGAAAGAGCCGCGAGCCAGAGGCAACTCATCAAGCGAACAGCCAGCAGTAGAAACGCTCAAGAGGCATTGAAGAAAGAGTTGGAAGAAGCTTTGAGGTTGGCTGAAGAAGAAACAAAAATTGTGGTCATAGCCCACTCTCAAGGCTGTCTTTTGCTACAGTTGTCTCTTGAAGACATATTGGTCGGCCGAACAGCCCTCCTCTCTGACTCCACACCAACAAGCCAGGAGACTTATGCTTCGGCTAGGAAGAAGATGCGTAAGCATCTTTACGTCTTCACATTTGGTAATCCAAGTGTGGACTGGAGGCTTGAGACGAGCGACCAAGATTGCATTTCCCAAAGTTCATACGATGACTTTCGAGGTGAAGAGGACATCGCACATCTAAGCAGCTATGTTCACTGCACCGAACACTTCGCGAACGAGAAAGACTTTGTTGCGAAACTTGGAGTACTGAATCCTAATCGGGATGCAAATAGCGGGTACTCGAACATTTTCATCAACAACCGACCTACATGGATCGGCCATCTATTCGGAACTCAGTACAGCCTCAACAAGGACCATTACCAACCGAATAGCCAAACTTCTCGCTTGCTTGAATGTCTTCCTGGCCAGTCTATTTCTGATTAGGTAGATACACAGTTCCTAGGTAAATACTTTTGCGCACATGCTATATTTAACTTAGTTTCTAACCGGAACTAAGCATCTCAAAATTCTTAGCAATCTCAGATATCTATAGCAATATAATACAATAACTTAAAAGCATAAACTAACATCCCCGATAAAGTCCTCGTATTGTAATTATCCAAAATGATGGTAGGAATCCTCTCCTCTTCATAAAATGTTTTCACAACATCCTCCTCTAGTCTACCACTAGTATCCGCGGTATTGAGGAAGGACACAGTTTGAAGAATATTCACGAACCAAAGATTCCAAGGTAGAGGAGCCCCCCCATCAGCTTTACGCTCCCGCTTGCGACGATTGTAGGACTTGCCCAGGGTCTGTACTGTGAGAGGTCCGCCACGGGCATCATCGAACATCGCCTGCAGCATGGCCGGCTGGAAAGTGTAATTGTCACCTTGACGGGCATCGAGTCGGGTCATGGAAGCGTCGTGCTCGATGATGTTGTGTCGACGCATGTCGTACAGGTCAAATGTGCCGTCCGGGCGAAGAATCTGGTTCAGGGGTCTAGCGATCGCTGAGGCGAGGGCTTTGTCTTGGTGCAGGACGGTCATACATGCCTGCTCAACTTGCTGGATAGTGAGGTTCTTGCCATCGCGCGGTCTGGAATTTGTCAATTTTGCTCGCTATGGCCAAAAGTCCACTCACAGGTAGCCTTGGTTGGCGAGAGCATTCAAGGCAGGGCAAGGGCCTCGGTCCTGAATGTTTCCTCGAGCATAGTAATGGTTGGCGTCGATATCGATGAGCGTCTTGTTATTGGCTGTGCTGGGGATAAATAGCCCTCTCATGAGGTCGAAGAAGCGTAGATGCATCTTGCTGCGAGGCAAACCTAGAAGCTGTGTTAAACAGTATCTTAGAAAGATATAACGAAGGACCTCCAGACGAACCGATTCGGGGGCGTTTGTCAGCAAATAGGCAACAACGCAAGCTGTTTCACATGTCAAACGATATACGAAAAGAGCTGTGATGATATGCTGAATCGGCATTGCAGGTCATCACGTCAGCCTCAGCTTATCCATGCAGCTCCAGACTGCGTATAGCTGAAAGCGGCTTGGCAAATGCTGTCGCATGTTGGAGCCCAACGTGAGTGCAGCTCCAGACTGCATACAGCTGAAAGCGGCTCGGAAAATGCCGTCGCGCATACAGATGTTGCGTGCAGCGGCACACACAGCATCGTACCGCTAGGTTACTATATTTCCTTCTGACTAATTATTCATTAGCTATAAGGGAACTAATTGAACCTTGTAAACGGTACCACTTCTACGGTACACTACGGGCGGAGGTGTGTGTACCGAGCTACTCGCCCTCTGTACATGGGCCCTAATAACCGGTAAGCTACCATTAGCGTACCAAAACCGTTCTCAACCAACTAAGCAGAGGCTATACCAGGATTCGTCGTTACAATATCTCATCTGGTTGGATTGGAACACTACGTTCTATTGACTCCGCTCTTCGGAGACGTCGATGACAATGAGCTGAGATATGTATCAGCTGAGGCTGACTGGCGATTACCATCGTTGCAATATGCCATGATCGTGGCGAATGATGTTTGCCTCCTCCAAAGACTCGAACGTCCTGACATTCACTTCACCATACAGCGTCGGACACAAACAGAAAAGCAACATCAATAACATTCTGAGAAGAGCGATGGACTCACCAAACTTCAAACCGTCTTTGTTGGACAGAATCTTAATTGCTGTATTCCGCTTCATCAACTTTTTCATCTCTTGGCACCATTTGCCTGCCCTCATCGGAGCTTTCAACCTCGACATCTTGAGAATTGAATTGCGCAACTACAATCTCCACGATGGTTATGCCTCCGCTGATGCTCAAGGTAAACTAGGAGGAATACTATCCACAGAAAAGCGATGCATCGGGACGCGCAACTCGGATGGCCAGGATAATTCTCTCGAGTTGCGGAAGATGGGATGTGCTGGCATACGTTTCGGTCGTAACTTTGCTCGCAAGCATTGTCGAAAGCCAACTGAAGATGAATTGTGGAATCCTAGCCCTCGTGCGGTGAGCCAGGCTTTCATGGCGAGAAAGCCGGAAGAGTTCAAACCTGCGACTACGCTCAATTTATTAGCTGCGGCATGGATCCAGTTCCAAGTTCATGACTGGTTCAACCACGCAGACGTATGCCCACCATTTTAGCGAGAGGACTGCAAGCTAATTAAAACAGAGTGACGAGACGTATGACATCCTGCTGCAGAAAGATGACAAGTGGCGTGCGGACCATGGCGATATGAAGGTATTTCGGACGAAGCCAGACGATGTCCTGGACCTTTCAGACGAGCTTTGCCCTGGCTACCGCAACCAAAACACCGCTTGGTGGGATGCCTCGCAGATCTACGGCTCGAGCGAGAACGTCACGATGAGCTTGAGAGGCGAAGATCGGGATGGAAAGCTTCTCCTTGAGAAGGTCGGCAAAGAAGCCAGGTTCCTCCCACGAAACCCAGACGGCACGCCAAAGACCGGCTTCAACGACAACTGGTGGCTCGGCATAGAGATGCTGCACACTCTGTTCGCACTCGAGCACAATGCTATCTGCGAAAAGATTCGTCAAGGTCATCCTGATTGGACAGGGTAAGCACATGCGTTGTCAAATCCGTTGGCATGCTGATGGTGTGCAGTGACCAGATCTTCGACAAGGCACGCATTGTGAATTGCGCCCTAATGGCCAAGATCCATACCGTCGAATGGACTCCAGCGATTTTGGCTCATCCTACACTTTAGATCGGCATGGCTGCTAACTGGTGGGGCATTGTTCGCGAAAAGCTCACAAAGGCGGTCGGACGTATCTCGAAGACCAATGAAGCCATCAGCGGTATACCGGGTTTGGGTGTCGACTATCACGGGATACCATACTCTCTGACTGAGGAATTCGTTTCAGTGTATCGTATGCATCCACTGATCCCAGGTAAGCTCTTTTGATTATGATGCTAGTTAGCCAGACTGATCGTGGCTAGACAACATCGCCCTGTTCGGTGCCGGCAGTGGGAAGCATATCAATACCGTACCAACCGAGGACCTCATCTTCAAGAAGTCGCTCGATCCTCTTAAGGCCGGCGCTACCTGGGCAGATGCTTTCTATTCCTTCGGCATCAACTATTCTGGCGCCATTACCAATAACAACTACTCCACATTTATGCAGCGGCTTAAGACTCCTGATGGCCAGCTCCGTGATATGGGCACAGTTGATATCCTTCGAGACCGTGAGCGTGGCGTCCCACGATACACGGCGTTCCGCCGCCTGCTCCGTATGACTGTCCCCAAAACATTCGAAAACTTAACCGGCGGTAATATAGAGCTCGCGGCGAAGCTCAGTGAGGTCTACGATGGGGACATCGACAAGGTCGACATGTTGGTTGGGTCACATAGTGAACTACTACCACAAGGCTTTGGTTTTAGTGATACGGCATTCCGGATCTTTGTTTTAATGGCTAGTAGGCGCCTGAAAAGCGATCGCTTCATTGCGGGAGCCTGGAATGCTGACATGTACACCAAAGAGGGCTTTGATTGGGTGCAGAACACCACTATGAGCGATGTCCTAGGTCGTCACTTTCCACAGCTGAGGAAAGTGATGCCGGAGAAGACCAAGGTTTTCGCGCCGTGGGAGAAGCTACCAGAGTTGAAGGAATAATCCGGCGTTAAGACAAATGTTCCTCCTTCATGAGTCACTCTTCAATCTATAAGGAGGTGCTTAAGTTGCAACACAACTAAGTCTGTATCATATACATGATAGGGTAGAGTAAGTTGTTAAATTCTCGGAGTGGCTAGTCGACTAGTAATTTATTAAGGTCCTATTATTATAGAACACCATGTATATTGCTATAGTAGTGAACTCCTGCTCGCAAGAAGAAGCAGGGATGCATTTATTCCCTGTAACAGCGGTGGGAATCCGTCGACTCGATTCATGGGCAACAAATAGATTAGATCAGAGATGCTCTATACTATGTTCGTTCTAGAATTTACTACTATATGCAATACACTTCTTCAATCGTTACATTACGTGTTCAGAGTGAATGCTCTTCTTGATGGTTCTATTTGCCAAATATTCATGCCCCGAACTCCCTTTTCTCAGATCTTTCTGATCAACAATGGTACACTGTAAAGGGCAATCAGATCTGGCAAAGTTCAGTGACTGAAGCATGCCAAATTTAGCTCTACCTCCACCAGCCACCCGTAGTGTCGTCCATCGCATAGCATGCCGGCTTAGAATCACAGCGTAACAAAAAATAAGGGACTTCCCCTTCCAGAACCCTCTCCCAAGAAGAGGCCAGGAGAGATAAGGGGGATCTCGACGCTTACCCAGTGAGCAACGCAGGAGGTCTTTGAGTAGTCGAGGACGATGCATTCCTTGCCATCGATGTAGATCGGCTCGAGGACGATGTAAGCGAGGATGGAATCCAGGCCGAACACAGTGATCTTGTTTACAAGGGCCATCTTCTCTGCATCGAAGATCCTGCCCTGTCAGTCGAGGAGGTTGATGAACGTGGCGATCTCGGGCGTGAAGGTAGTGCTAGCATCTTGGATAAGTAGAAGATTTCCCATTGTGGAAACAAACGCGCTCAGGATCGCCCTTGGGACGCTGTTCACAATTTCCACCAGCTAGTTAGCTAGGACCAGATTCATGAGAGTTTTTACAGCCTCGAAGAGCGCTTTGGATTTGATTCAGCTGGGCGACCGCCGCAAGATTTTGTCAATCAGCTCATCTCTTGAAGGGTTGTCAGCTCTTGTGAATACGCTAGGCGCGGTCTCGAGAATACGGCTTTCGTTACCAAAAACGTCTATCAACCCTGCGAGTAAGAACGTCACAAGATTTCCCACCGCGTTGGCGGCAATTTGAACAGCATACCCAGTACTATTAATAACAATTTGAGCATGGTGCGCCGCGCCACCGGCCACACTTCTAACCAAGCCGACAATACCACCAAACAGTTCAGCTATGTATGCAGGATCCAGTCGCAAACAGTAAAATCAGGACTGATTCAGGAAGAATTGTGAAACTCGTTGGAGAGATTTCAAAGACTCGGTGAGGGAAAAGCTTAGGGTTTCAAGTAGCCCCCTCAAGCATCTGCGGATCTGCCTCCACCTCTTCCCCGCTCTCTAAACCGACATGTGAAATCCAAACATCACACCAGTATCTCAGCTCATTGCGGGGCCAAGTCGGCTCTCCGACTCTAAATGGAAGTCGTACGATCGTCAGAAACCAAGTGGTTGCAACTTTTACTAGTGCCATAAAAGTTGCAACCTCTCCGAACTTCAGCTCGATGTCATTTGACATGTGAAACTAGTTGAGTTTCAGCTCTGATTATACTTTGTGCAGGACGATGAATGGAACATGTCGTCATCAGTGAATGCTAAGTAATAGAAGTATCTCTAGCTATTGTGGGATGCCCTCAGGTGACTTAACCATTGATGAGATAACCCACTGTAGGTGGTGTGAAGGCACCATGCAGAATTAGTCATATTAGCATTCGTAGTTACATGGACGGAAGTGGTTCCGTTCACAACAAGTGCTGACATGTGAGAGGTAAGTCTGGGCGTGAATAAGGTGCAGCTCGATGTCTGGGAGGTCACAGTAGCGACGGACACGTCGTTGCCGACTTTCGATGTCGGAGGTCTCTGATAGGGCGAGCACCCCACTTCCCGATCCTAAGTGGACGAGAAGTTCTTGGAATAGTGCAAACCGGACGGAGCTGGGTGGACGCTGGGTGGAGATGTCTGTAGCGGAAAGAGCGGACTTGAGGTTCAACCATAGCTATGTGCACTCGTAGTCAGACCTCATGCCGACCAGGACCTGATTCTCGGCTCTCTGATCAACCTCCATTGTTAATATAGACTATATTAGCCTCTGAGCTTTTGGAACCGTGACACGTGGGGTTGCTAGAGTGGCCACCTGAAAGTAGAGCAGATAGAAAAAAGATCTAGCAGTCCTAGCTACAAGGTAAAGTATAAATTGTGAGGTTCGGAAGGCCATCCCAAGGCATTTAGGTCAGACCGCTGTTCAGGTCATGACCAATCGTTGATGTTATGGAGCTAGTTAGGTTCGTTAGCGGTGCAACGGCAGCTACCGGGATTGAGAGGGGCCGACGTATGCAGTACGTGCCTAAGGACCCATAACGGTTGGGACTAAGCCAGTGCAGCAGCATTGCAAATGATTTGTGCACTTTGGTTATTGACTAATTCAACTGCACTCAACATCTCCTATCAATCATCTTAATCTGTAAGTTTTGGTAGCAGTCCTGACATGCGCACAGCAATGACGATGGAAAATGTAATTGATAAGTCGTTCTGGTTACTAGGACGCTACTTATTAGATCATTGGTACACCACTTTTCTGTCAACGCCTTTCTTTGCACACTTACTGGATCGAAAATCATAGTCACTAGCTAAGAAAATTGAACAGAGGAAGAGCGACATATCGATCGCATAAATAAACACAAAAACGATCCGAACCAGCAATTTCCAGCAAAAAAGATCAGAGATATAAGGCAATATAAAGCTCAGCGGCCGTGTTCAGACGCATCCCAATCCCGTTGCCTCGAGGTCAGAGATCGGAAAAGGTACTTTGACTCAGTGACCCAGAGTCCAGATTTTGCACAGCGAAAGAACCTTTTCAGTTCTGTGACCACTGATCGTACAGTATTTGATAATGACAATAAAAGAATAATTCGTGCAACAGAGGGATGCAGAAGATAGTACATAGTAGCACAATAACCTTCGGCGTGGAGGCGTGGGTAGCTCAGAGGTTTTTCTTAAACGTGGTCTTGTAGAAGTCGTTCAGGAACAGGCTCTTAGGGTCGAACTGCTTGCGTATTTCGAGATAGCGTCGGATACTCTCGGGATCGTAGACATTCGCAAAATGGTTGATGGCACCATCGCGCGTCTTGTTCATGTGGGGAATGCCGCCGTGAATCACAGCAATTTCATTGAACGCAAAGCGAAATTCCTTCCAGGTGGGATCCCTTGGGTCAGGGTATTCAGGGTCAACCGCTATCATGTTCGCGGTGCGCGATCGTGACAGAAGGGATGCTTGGTCCTGCTTGATAAAGTAGATCACTACAGGCAACGGCAGGACAAAATCGCGCTCCCGTCGAAAACGGTCGCTCAGCTGCAGCAACGCCCGCACCATATCAGGCCATTTCTCCTCGGGAAATACCCAGTCATAGAATTCGAAATTCGGATCATCTTCGTTGTAGATGATGCCGCGATCGCACGGATCAACGATGTAGGAACTGTGGCGGATGATCTTCAGCGGCAAGTCGATGAGTGCAGCGTTCAGCAGCTGGGCAACAGAGGCCGAGGGGCGTAAGGCTGTCAGTACCTTCACCAAAGGTAGAAACAGATCACCGAACAGACTGATGCCCCTGCTCTCAATCGGATCTAGCCAGGAATGCGGGATTGGCGCCCCCGGTTCTACGAACTTGCGGCACTGCCAGAGCAGTTCGCCAGTGACAGGGAACAGCATCCCGAACACTTGGTCATAGCCTGCTTTCAGGGCCTTCAGTTCCTCCGCGAATCCGTCCAGAAACGGGTCGACTTTCGTGACCTGGAAGTTGACCTGTAACGGCCGGGTCTCAAAAATTCGCACCGTCACCTCGCAGATGACGCCAAATAGGCCAAAATGGGAGCGGATAGCAGGCAGGTATTCCGAATTCTTGGCTTCCGAAATCTCCATAACATCGCCGGTTGGCGTAACCAACTTTACGCCTACAACGTACGACGAAAACTGTGCTGCATGCTTCATGGAGGTGTCGTTGGCGTGCGTGCCGCTCATGGCGCCAATATAGAAATTGCCCCACTCCAGTACGACGGGAGGCTGTAGGCCAAGTTCTTTCAGATGGGAGCACAGCTGGCGCAGGCTCACGCCTCCCTCCACCGTGGCGGTTAACCCTTTCTTATCAATGGAGAGGATACGAGCCATGTTCTTCATCGAGATGATGATGCCGGTGCCCACCATACACGCGGTCGTCGAATGCATCGCCCCAATGACGGTTACTTGCTGATCATGTTGGAAGGCATTTTTAACGATAACCTGGACGTCCGAAATCTGCTTTGGCGTCTTGAATTGGTCATCGGGTACGACAAACTGGATTTCATCATTCCAGTTGGTAAGAGTGGGCATGGCTGTAACGTCTTTGAAGAAACTCCCGACAAAAATTATGTCTGATTGAATGAGGGGAAACGACGAAGCTTTCTGGTATTCAAATATCAATAACGGTGTAGGAAATTGAGTTGAAACAACGATCTATATTTCCATATCTAGAGATGCGGGGTCAGCAGAAAATATAGTTCTTCCTTACTGACCACTGCCTAAAGTTTATGCTCGCTCCAAGGAACTTGCCAGTTCTACATCATCAGCTCCCAATACCTGAAGGAGTGGAGATATGAGTCTAACATGTGATCAGCTCTCTTCAGCTCTCTTCAGCTCTTCACTAAGCACAGGGTGGAGCATATCGATGACTCAACCACTCCGTTAGATCCCCAGCACACGCGGAGAAGTGTTTTCTAGTTGCGCCATCCCGCATTTCAGCTAACGTTGGCTGTCCAAATCGAGCCCCGCTCGCTACCAGCACATGCAGGACGAGTATGCAGCTCTTAACCAGGCCTGCGGCTAAAGCAATCGTCATATTGTAACGCCCTGCGGTGAGATGACGAAAAAAACTAATTAATGAGCAATAAGCTAGATTATACTAAACTAGCTCTATAAAGAGTTAAATAATTAACTTCTAGCCTGTATTACTTTTACCTTATACGCTAGTAGTTTACTAACTATAATATCCAAAGCGCAGCTTTACAATACTACGCTATATATCTTAAAAGGTGCATATAATTAGTAAACTACTAACTATAGTGCAGGATAGTATATATCGTTAGCTAGGCCTAACAAATAAGAGCCTCCCTATCAGTAGAACCTTAGTGGAAACATCCAACATTCCCGTTTCAAATTTTGCGATATTCAGGACTTGTGAGCACGATACAAGCAGCTCAAGTCTGACGTTTTCGGACGTCAAGTATACTTCCGCTGCACTTCATGTCCCACCAATTGTCAGGCCTGGCTGACGATATATACTATCCTGCACCCTGATCAGTAGTTCACTGATCATACGTACCTTTTTGGTTGCATGGCGTAGTGGTGCAGGGCTGCGTTCTTGACACCAATCCTCATATCCGCTTTCAGCCTCCTCCAACCCTTTCCCGTGACGCTACCAACTCAGAAATTATCTTGGACCTCTCTATACTTCTCATGGACGTTCCACCATTGTGCAATGTACCAGTTGCCGAGCTCCACTCCGCCATGTCAAGAATCAATCTCCCGATCTGTCCACACATGACGAGCTCCAACCCAGCTGTCGTAAAAAAGCTCACAAAAAATCGCACCTCCGTGTATGACCTGGCGCCGGCCCCTTTGCGCGTCGTGGTTCAATGCGAAACTTGTGACACGACATTGAGCACGAGTCGCGGATATACGTGGTATGGACCGCTCAGTCGGCTGAACTTGTGCATCACGAGGATCCTGGGGCGCTTGGAAATAGAGAATGGTTCCGCGTGGCGTTCGCAATTGGAGTGTATGGGGGCCTAGACGGTACGTGGCGAGGGGTTGGAGGGTTGTTGAAAGGCCCATCACCGATACTCTCAATGGGCCTAGAGTACCTTGCAAAGCTTTGGGCGGATGAAGGACGGATTCAACATACCCTGAGTCGCTTTGAAAGTAGCTAAGATATGTATGAACAATGAATCATTTACTAAATCTCAACTCATACATGAACACTTTTCCAATCCACTTCCACCATGACAATCTACTCTATCATTTTCATCTCCTCCGTTTCTCTCTTCTCCTCGACTGCCCATCTCTACCCACTTGTAGACTAACAGTACCCACACCTTGTCGCAGTCTTCCTCGTACTCTTAATCTTCATTTCCGAGCACTGAAAACCATGTTTTCTGACCGAGCAGTCCCTAATAATCTCGTTCTTGGTGTGACTGCAACCCAGGTAATTAACTTTCTCGTAGTCGCACATCGTGTTCCCTGTAGAGGATGTTGTGATGGCAATGTGATATAGTTGTTTAAGAGGGCTTTCTAGGTCTTCTCGAAGCTTTTGTAGTGAGTGATATGTTGCTGGGTGTTGCTATCGTAGTTGTGGTAGTTGTTGCAGTTGTGGCTGTAGTTGTGGAGATGCATGACACGGCGGCTTCAAGGACTCTTATACTGCCCTGAGGAGTTCACAGACAGTGGTTGATGTGCTGGCCATGTTCACGAACGAGACAGAATTAGTAATGGTGGTTTGTGGATACGAGGGCTTCAAGCAGCCAGCTTCATGCCAGAAGTATCGAAAATAGCTGCGGACAGATTTCTATCACGTAGTTGAATGGTCAAATATCTCGAATTCGAACTATACTATGTTATATCAACTCGAACAAACCCCCTGTATTTGATTCTTGCATGTCTCTGACATAGTCGCAGCTCTTGATGACGGATTTGACGGCTACGTAGACTAGATTAGTTGTCTCCAGCTTCAGTGTCTACCTTGTAGCTACCGAACCAAGCTTCGAGGTAGGCATCGTTTCGTGTGTGCGGAACAGGTTCGGCGGATCATTGGAGACGATGAATGTGTGAAGGCACATCGTGGAATGTCTATGGTGGATGGAAAGACTGTAAATATGTCATAGTTTTTACACTTGATGTCAATCAGCAAAATTTAGCATTTTACCTGCCGTAGCATGTGGGTAAATTCACGAAGCCATACCTTGGTTGCCACCCACTGCAACTAGCAGTACTGCGATAACCCATAATCGACGAGCAACTCGTATGATTCACATGCGAAAAAGAGACTCTCAGATGAGAAGTATCGCAGATACAAGTCCCTATCGCGATTGTACCGGCTTGATACGGAAAGGATACCAGGGTATATGCAAGAGCGAACGATCGAACAATCAACAGTAACGCGCCGGTGGAATCGCATTCGTTATTTGACAGGAACGGAAGTGAGAAATTACAATGAGTTGGTTCGTGAGGATGGCATAAATCAGTCTCTCTCGGGACGAGCTAGTCATCTTCCAGTTGATTATCTTCTACATTGCCAGATCGGTAACCGCTGATACCACATCCTTTGCGTACACCACTCAGCCTGTTCAAAAGAACTTCCTCCCTGGTCTCATCTCAGGATTAGTGTTGTTCAATAGTGTAATGCACCCTAAAGGCATTCGTATTGTTCGACTTGTGAATCGAATAATTTATATCCACGTGGAAGACTCCGTATGCCTCATGAGTGATGCAAATGTATGATCCAAAGAATATCGAAGCCAACTCAGGACCTTGTCTGCAATCTCTCCGCTGTTCTTCTCCATGAAGAACATATGCCCATTACCGTGAATTCCCTCTTTACCAAGCTCCATATGATCGACCCCGACACCCGCCTGTCTCAAATAATCTACAGTACAATGATCGTATAACGCATGATAGCTCGCCTCTGAAGTCACCACTAGTACCGGAATATGCGATAGATTTACCAACTGCTTCGCCGGTTCATCCTGCATAATACACTCGCTGTGGTTCGTATCCTTAGCTGGCAAAACTACAGTTTGAATGTGCGTCGCATTGGGCCCTGCAGGTGGCTCATAAGCAACTTCGAGCTCCGTGATGCCATATGGCCGTGCAGGTGCTGAACCGAAGATTCTGCCGATAAATGGTGGCCCCGCCGGTTCGAGCGCTACGATGCTCTGGACGAGTTGCGGTCGAAGATCCCCAACTCGCCATCCGTAAGCACCGGCCTGACTATGCGTGATAACGTGTGCTGGGCCGATCTTATCGAGAAGCGCCGTGTATGCTTTCGCGTTCTCAGCTTCGGACATCAGATTGTCGGCCTGATACTGGATTTGGGTCGCGTAGAAGGCGTCGAAGATTGGATCACCCACTTTACCTGTTCCTGGCCATTGGGTATGCAGTTTTGACGTGGGCCAGGTGTTGTGAGATGAGCATGAGGTGAAGAGCTGCTCTATTAGGGCGGTGCTAGAACTTGCCATTGTGCCGGTGTTTGGAAGCCATGGAGATCGTCCGCGCGATGGCTGATCGCTGAGGTAGACAGTGTAGCCATGCGATAGAAAAAAAGAGGCCCAGCCTGGTCGGCCGTCCGGTGTGTTCAGGAAGTTTGTCGCGGTTTGGCCGGTTCCGTGCATGAAGACTAAAGGATGCTCTTCGGTCGGATTTGCTGGGATGAGCTTTTCGACGTAAATTTGGTTTACCATGTATTGCGCGGTTGTGTTTCCAGTCTTCATATTCAGTGAGAGCCTTCCAGAGAACTGTAGGACCTACCACGAATTCTTTATACTCCCCGCCAACATAAAAGAACTCACGTTGTGGTGGCGTTGCGTCCCTAGCTCGATCTGCCGAAGGATCTCCGTGGAGCAATCGCGCCAACAACAACGTTACGTTATTGAGCGACAGCATCTCAAAATTCGGGGAACTTAGTGTCTTGTGTCTTCTTTTGGTCAACTGCAAGATACTAGGTATTTTGGTTGAGGGGATAAAGTTATGCGTGGATCAGAGTGGGGTAGGCTTGGCGGCTTACATGCGCCTTCCACAACATACATAGGGGTGCCGTCTACGTGAATTTACTTTCCGTCAGTCAAAACTGTGTGGACTTTATACAGAAGACGCCTTGGCTATGAGGCAGGCTGCATTTTTCAACCCGTATCACAAAGGCATCCGCCGTATTCTACATTGATAACCTTAACAACTAATTATTACGAATGCATGAAGCAAATTGGCCTTGTGAGTCCCGGTCGTTGTCCTGTTTCTTGAAGGCAAACGCCTCCATTCTGGGCTGCTCGAATGCCCGATACAGGGGTTGGCAAAAGGAGCATTTGCATGGCGGTCGGTAAGTGGTAGCAGTGCGGCCACTGGGTATGCCCGATTTCAGTAGGCCAAAACCTGTTGCCAACGTCCATAATGCAAGGCCTTTTACTTTGACTACCCGGCAAGATACGCAATCGCATATACGAGCACGCTCTTCGGGCCGACGACGATTTGGTGTTCTACGAAGGTTGCTGCGACTTTCCCTCACGATTCCTCACTTGCAGAACCATCCACAGAAACTCCGATTATCACTCCAATGAGCTAAAATTTACCTGTCGCCAGATGTAAAGAGAGACCGCGGGATTGGAGATTCGATTCAATAGAGTGTAGTTCGGCAGCTACTGCGACCATGTCGGGCACGTCGAGCAATTCCTCAGGTTCGTCGGAGGATGTGCCGCAGGTAAAGAGGGATGGTTTCGCGACGTTACAGTCTCGCCCGCGTTCACCACTGGCGCGATCTTCAGTCTCGACGATTCACTCGAACCCAAACATGTTATGTTGAAGTTAGCCGAGTTCTATCGCAAACATCTTGAGATCACCATCCGCTGTGACGTCCCGCGTTCCGGCAACGGCTGATTGGTTGAAGGCGCCGCAGTGCAGAACTTGTTCCTAAGCTTGGTATTGCGTGGCAAGGATCTAATGCCGATGGTGACCATCAAGGGCCACAGCTTGGTCGATCTGATCGAAGCTGCAGACTAGTACAACGACACGAAGGGCGCAGCGACCTCTCGCATATCGAATCCGCGGTTTGGGTGGGCAGACAAGATGCTGAGCATAGAGATCCTCAAGATTTACCTCTACTTGTACCCATGACTCAGAGCTGAAGTTTGTTTCGATGTGGCGACCAACTGGTCAAGCAATGGCAACTGAGAGCTCCCGTTTTTTTAATGCCAAGATAGAAGGTCGTGCTGGCTCCTTCGACTACATGCAGCTGGAGGAGTCTCACGCTGAAGATGAACCGGCTGGGTTGAGGGGGAAGAAGACCGAGATAGGAGGGACATGATGAAGAAGGATCTGGATGAGCTCAGGATGGAGCAACGGGCTCGACACCCGAGTGCTAGCGCCGGATGTAGCTACACCCAATCTCTGCTGCGAATATTCCGCTGACCAAAATCCACTGTAAAGAGAGTCGCGACGTTCTACACAATCAGACGCGCTTCCTGAACATGACGTAAATGTTCAAGGGTCCTCTCCTCAGCCGTCTGCGCTGCGCGGCCTGTTAGCCGAATGTTTTGTTATTCTAGTCCGAGCTGTTCTCTGGCCACGAATTCGGATATACTTTCGCCCGATAACCTTTCTCTTGTCACTTCCGCTCCTACGCGTTGACTCAATTATTCTTTCCTACCCTTGTACTTTCCGTCTCTCCTGATAAGTCAATTGATATAACGCCTTTCTGCGAGGGTTGCACGTAAGCATCGGATCGTCGTTGGCATCAGGCCCATGCGGATGGAATGGTCTGCATTGATAAGATGGTGGTGTTTTTGCGGTCGAAAGAGTTGCTCTGTAAAGTTCGCGGAGGAACTCGGATAACAACCGCCCCGAAGATGGCTAGCGCGTGCGTCGCCTCTCGGATGCGGCTCACGAAATTCCCGGAGCCTCCAGAGCCATCTGATCACACCTGTCTTCGACCCACATGCGGTCCGCCCCTATGGGAATCGGGATACCGTTGCGGCAAAGAACCCACTTCGCCCTGGTTTCCTACCAATAGGGCACTGAACATGAAGTCCTTCGCGGTAGAGAACCCACAGCACGACCATAATACCCACACCGAGACATCCCACGCAAAGATAGAAAAAAAGCGTCCAATATTGTCTGTAGGATAACGTGTCCTTCGGGATGGATGTTTGAGATTTTGATAACATAGTCTTGGAGAAGGCTAGCTCTTTCTGCCTACTTCACAACTTCTTTGTTCGCGATCATTACCCGGCGTGTAATCACCACAGTTCGGCGCCGAGCACGTTCAGTTGTACAAGGACCGAATGTATCCACATTGTTTGAGATGCATTTCGGACCCGACGCGCAAGCGCTAAACCTCGGTAGTCAGATTAGTCTTCACTGGCACTTTCACGGTCCATCAGCGCCTATCTTGGCTCCTAGATTGGGTACAAGAGTATATAGTATGTCACGAACTCAATGTTGGGGGGGTGGACAAAAGACTGATCACATTCCATTTCCACAAAATCTTCTAGTGCAATGCCAAACAACCCTTTCAAAGTCATCGTTGTTGGCGGTGGACCGGTCGGACTAACTGCTGCTCATGCGTTGCATCTGGCCAACATCGATTTCGTCGTCCTGGAACGGAACGATGATGTTGCCGTTGATGTGGGAGCTAGCCTGGTGCTCGGAGCTCAAAGCATGCGGTTCATGCAACAGCTAGGCCTGCTCGACAAGTTGCTTTCAGTTGGGCAGAAGCTACTGTACAACAAATCGTTTACGAAGGAAGGCACAAAGTTCACAGACAGTACATCCATCCAAATGATGCGGAGAAAGCAAGTCGAGCCCTTTGCCTGCTTAATCAACCTTCCCAAGGTTGTCTAAATATTGACTGACTTCCGCTTCCAGCTTTGGCCTCGAACTTATCACGTTCCATCGAGCCGAACTCGTACGAGCTTTACTAGATGGCCTGCCAAAGAACGCAAGAGAGAAATACTTGCTCAGCCAGAAAGTCGTCGACATTGCGACCAACGAAGCTGGTGTAGTCGTTACTTGCGCCAACGGAAAGATATACTCAGGATCCATGGTAATTGGAGCCGATGGCGTGCATAGTCGAACGCGGAAGATAATGCACAAGCTTTCGGCTGAGAGCAGGTTCTCAGATAGCAGAAATCCGGAACCGCCCTTTTCAGCCAACTACCGATGCTTGTGGTCCAACCTGCCGCGACCATGCGAAGCTGGGCACGGAGCCGATACGCAAAGCAAAGATCGTTCGATTATGTGGATTACCGGCCGCGACCGTGCTTGGATCTTCCTGTATGAGAAGTTACCGGAGCCCACCAAGGAGTCTAAACGATACACCAAGACGGAGATGGACGAATTCGCTGCCAGCTTCGCAGACTGGCCTGTCAATGAGGATTTGAAAATTAAAGACGTCTACAACAGCGCAACAGCAGGCATGTCAGACCTGGAAGAGGGCATACTTGAGCATTGGAGCTTGGGCCGGATTGTGCTTGCTGGCGATGCATGCCACAAGTTCACACCCAATGCAGGGCTCGGTTTCACAAATGGGATACAAGACGTCGCACTTCTCTGCAATCTGCTGCACGATGCGTTAAGATCGAGCCCAAGCTACGATATGAGCGGAGATGCTTTGCAGCAAGTTTTCCAGGAGTACCAGACTGCAAGAAAGGAAGCACTCGAATTCGACTGGGGCGTATCATCTTTCACAACTCGTGGCCATGCCTGGGCAAATCCAATCTACTGGTTTTTATATCGCTTTATCTGGCCTTTGTATACTTTCCAATGGTTTTTGCAAACATGTATTGCCGGCCCGCGGATGAGGCAAAGCAGGGTTCTCGATTATGTCTTTGGTGAAGACCGCATCAAAGGTCGCATTCCGTGGACACATCCAATTTATGCAAAAGGCAAGGAGCTTTAGGGACAGAGGTGATCAGTTTTATTTATAACAATACATTTTCAAGCTTTATGATAGCGCAAATATTATCACCTACCACTTTTGCTTGCTCCAGCCGTAGCCCACCTATGCCGGTCTTGTGACGGGGGTGCATTTCTATGACTCTTGACTGACTGCAGTAATCGGGAAATACATACTATAAAATGTTCAAACTGACCTGTGTCTAATGAACTACAGATTCGAGTCTACTTCCATCGGAAGTCCATGGCCACCCTCAGCTTTCGACTTATGGTTTGGATTATCGAATCCCCAGTATTTGTAGTACTGATCAGCTGCTGGAAGCTCTTTGATACCCGGCTTACCGACTTCCGGCATCTTCATAACCTCAACATACTTCTCCATGTCGATCGTATTCGCCTTTCGCCACTCGGTTAAGTCATCGAAGTCAACACATTTCTTGTTGATGGACATGTCTGGGAATGGATATTCCTGTGTTTCTACCCAATGCAAAGGGATGAGGTCGACATTTGCGTTGCACTGGATACTTTGGAGCAGGATGTCAATGCAGTGGTTGACGTGTATCTCGCGCTGCTTGATTGTATATGCTCGCGCCATGCTGAGATTGTAGTAGTCGCCGTATGCGATCTGCCGTAGGGAGTTTAGGCAGTGGACCTGGTGGTATACGTCGAAGATGGAAGCATAAGCATCGTCGCCCACACCCCACACGTTATCTTCCAGTTTCGCTGCTGTCGAAGGATCGGTGCCCATCTCCACAAGTTCTTCGCGCGTAACAGGATAGATGCGCGTCAGTTCCCATTCTTCCCAGATGGCATCAGATTTCGGGTTGGGCTGTTGTCTCGCAATAGAGCCTCCATCTCTTGATGGAAAGAGTGTTCCATTGATCCTCTTCATTGTGGGACTAAGGTCGAACCTGTCCAACACGGGACTGAATGGTGCCATCTGACGATAACCACCATTAAGCACAAAAGGTTGGTTGTAATACGACTTGACGAAGAGCGAGGCTGCTACAATCAAGATGACCATATTCAGCGTAGTGACAATTACTGAGGCCTTTATCGATCCACGTCTCAGATGTATACCTCCACTCTGGATAGTTTGCGCCTTTTCTGCATCCAGATCAGGGGTACTCTCGAGACTCTCATCGGAAGCCAGAGGGTTGTATGCGAATCTTGGGAACAAACGCATCATGTTGTAACAGGCAATGTCGGATTGTTGATTTGGGGATGAACTTGGGAAACGATTGATACCTGGGTACAAGAGTCGCTTCCCAACAGCCGGTCAAATGCCCCTAGACACTGCCGAGACTGTCAGCTGGCTGGGACACTCGCAGCAACTGGCTACGGCAGTATTGAGATCGGCAGTTGGTCAAGTATCTTCCTCCTAGAGACATGACAGATGGCGACATCACACCACAAGATCTCGAGCGAGCCAGTAACAACCTTCGAGGTTAACCAGAACACGTTTTAGATCGATTGAGGCATCCCATACCAACGCGTCATATGTCTATGTGTAGATAAGCATTTTTGGCACCGGCCCGTCGCGATTGGCGAAGCTTGATTATGGTTGGGTCTGGGGAAGCTACGTCCTGCCTGATCAAGTTAGGACCAGCGCGAACACCATGCGTGGCAGATGCGCTACGCTGGATACCTATTGCCTTTACGCGTGTAAGTGCTGACCTTGCAGGCTTCCCCGCTGAGATGTGATACCGAATGTATCAATTGGGATGATAGTTGACGACGGATGTATTGGCATCACAATGTGCAGGTATATATCCCAGTATGACCCAGCCAGAAGACGACAGTATAACCACACCACAACACTCGTCCTCAATCCTTCCGCCGTCTTCATCATGCGCTTCACTAGCATCACCTTTGGCCTCGTTGCCTTCCTTACAGCCTCTGCAGTCGCCGCACCTACCCCCAACACCAATGACGTCGCTAAGCGCATGCCAACACCCGAACAGTTCGAGGCTCTCGCCCCAGAGGAGAAGCGCGAAGCATACAAGGCAATTTACCGAGCGACAAACATCATCGGAAAGTCCGATGGTGATTAGCGCGAGACTGACAAGGCGATTTACCGACCTTTCGAGTTTAGGGTCAGCGAGAATGAGTGGGTACGTTGTGAGAAGACCTAGGAAAGAAGCTGGATAAATGTGCTGACTCGACTTAGATGACCAGGTCACTATTGAAGCGGAGCTTGGAAGGTGTAGCCTACGGTGGAGATACTCTTAATGATCTACTTATAATGAATTCACGTCGTCCTCAACACACTCTTGAAGATTTGGGTACTCGTATTTGAAATACTTATCGCCACTTGTCGCGTCATCATCAGTATGTTGCAGGCAAGACACTCAAGCGTCCGCCATCGGTGAGTAGAACGTTGCCGTTTATGTATGCTCCAGCTCTACTGGTGAGAAAGAGTATCGCACCCGCCATGTCCTTGATGTTGCCAGCTCTTTGCTCGGGTATGAAGTCTCTTGGCCACTTCTCCTGGGTGAGCATATCTACGGTCATCTCACTTGGGTATACTATGTTGATCCAGTCAGCAGGAAGAACTGACGTTTTGTAAGAATATGCTTCGACTTACAGCCAGGGGCAAGGATATTTGACCGAATGTCGTAGGGAACCATCGTCGTCGCCAGAGCTTTCATCATGTGCACTACTGCTGCCTTAGAACCAGCATAGGCGTACCCCGCCATCGGCACACGATTGAAAGCACCAGCGCTACTAATACATATGACTTGACTCTTTTGCTCAACATTGCCAGCTTTGTTGCCCTTGTCAAGCAACTCAAGGAAAGCGACAACCGTGAAGAAAGCAGCTGTGGTGTTCAGTGCGAACGTTTGTGTGAAATTGTCCATATCCCAGTTCCAAAGGTGGTCTCGGAACTCAGTCAGCGATGCGCCTTTCTCTAGGCCCTTAAGGGTTGGGCCAGTGATACCGGAATTGGCGACAACAAGATTGACGTAGCCGGATTTGGAGGTGATGTGATCAACTGCGGCGGAGAGATCGGCCTTTGAAGTTACATCGGTCTTGAGATGGCGGATGTTTCCATGTTTCTACTCGCAATGGTCCTTAGTAGATCCTCGTGATCCATCTTGTATCCTGGCAAATACGAAGATAACTAAAATCAGTTGAACGTACCGCTGTGTTTGCCGCCTTCTCCAACACCTCCTGTCGGCGCCCTAAGATATAGACGATCGCCCCATTTGCCTCGAGTGCTTGTGCTATCATCAAACCAATACCTGCTCATTCATTAGCACAACACATTCCTGATCCAAATCAAGATTACCTGTTCCTCCGCCCGTAACGACTGCCACTAGTCCTTTCACATTGAACAATGTACTGGCGTCGATTTCTGCCATAGTGTAGAGATTTGGTATAACCACGTGTATCAAGCTTAAGCTGCGGGCTATCTGTAGCAATTGAATGCGTTAAAAAAACGCGTAGGTTATCGGACGGACGTAGCAGAGCTCCGGAGGCTGACAAACATGTGTTGGTGTTCACAGGCTGAAGTTGATGTAAGACAACGCCCGCTGTAGGGCCGGAGAATACCCCGCCCTAACGCCGTTGGGCTCATGAGGTCCTGAGATTAACCGCTGTCAACAGCTGGATGCTTCGCAATGCAGAGATCCAAGCTAGAGTCCCGCCTCTAGCACCACCAAGCGCTCAAGACTGCCCTAAGGCAGGCTTCATTTTGACGTCTTGCCAGCTTGTGGAGATTGTGCAAGTGGAGGTGGAAAGTGGCAATTCCACTGCCGCGTTACCATCTCAACAGTGGTTTTGATGAGCACAGCATAAAATATTCGAGTAAAAGATAGTATGTTGCCGCGGCCGTTCATCTGGCATGGTGTACATGAACGCGCGTTCGCGGTGGAAGGTACCCACTCAACCCTTCCTTCGTTTGTTGGCAATGCATCCTCATAACGTGGTGCAGTCAGTTGTAAGGTTCGTGTAGCGCATGTAAGGGAAGGAGTTACCCATCCTCGCTCTCTCGCGTGAAAGGTTATGCTGGAGGGTCGGAGGGTGTGCGAACCTCGGAAGACACAAGTGAACGTGCTAGTACCGTGTGGGGTGATTAGCGGCATACCTTATTGGGCAAATGCGGGAACGGTGGGACCAACCTCCACGTGTGCTCATTGGAGATAGAGAAACGGGCAGATAATGGAGTCTTCGGAACAACGGCGCATAGAGAACATTACGCGGATAGTATGACGCCATCTGTCTGAGGGCGATGCGCAAGTGTTGGGCTTTGAGGCGTGTAGGTTTCTGGTCAGCGCATAACGAGGACACGCGACACGCCAATGGAAGGATCGCGTTGAAGCCGAGGAGATGGCGCTCACCGGTGTCCAACGCCAACACCGACCCCCGACCACACGCTCACCAATGTGCGTTCAGGACGCGTTGTTGCCTGTATGCCAACTAGACGTGGCATATATTAATTCGCTGCATCGATACAGTACTTTAGCATCGAAGTACTGTCTGAAGACCATGACTCCCAAACACTGCTCTACATATACATAGCACCAACCCACGACATTGGAATCTGAGCTCAGACTTCCTTATCCTGAAGGCGAAAACTATGGAAACTGACTTTTCGACCACATCTCTGTTGGGTCAACACTTGAATGCGTAATTGCTCCAATTCACTTCTGTTAACGATATTTAGTAGTTCTAGAATCTCCTTCGTCCCGCTTCCGCAAGTATGCAAGCGACATTCACAGAAAACATGTGCAGTGTGATGAATTACAACTGACAATCTTTGCAAGATCGGCTTTTCGATACTCGGACAGCCTAAGTGGCCAACAACTACGACTAGTCGATCTTAACTTCGGTCATGGCGACGAGACTGTCTGTCTCGAAATCCAAACGTACAGGATCGACAATCATCCGCCGTACATCGCACTGTCTTACACATAGGGAGACACAAACAATACTGTGCCTATCTTGTGTAACGGAAGAGCCATCAGTATAACTCGAAATCTTAAAGAAGCTTTGTAGCAATTTCAAGAAGACCGTAAAAGACTAGTCAGAACGAAGTCCAATGCAACGCCTCGCAGCCGGCTTCTGCACTACTAGATTAATGCTATTTGTATCAACTAGAAAGATAACGAAGAGAAGCGCTTCCAGGTTGCATTAATGGCAGAGATATATCAGCGGGCTCGTCATGTCTTTGCGTGGTTGGGACCAGCAGATAAGAACAGCGACTTAGCGAT
Source organism: Alternaria atra (assembly GCF_907166805.1). Classification (NCBI taxonomy): domain Eukaryota; kingdom Fungi; phylum Ascomycota; class Dothideomycetes; order Pleosporales; family Pleosporaceae; genus Alternaria; species Alternaria atra. The sequence continues at coordinate 5,738,817 of NW_025091323.1, read as the reverse complement.
CTGCTGTATCAACACTATCAGAAAGAAGGCAGAAGCTTGTAGTATGGAAGATGCTTTCGAAGTATGCCGTAAAATATGGCATGACATAGTTTTCGTGCCTGAAGGGTTGCAGCAACTTGTCTCGGTCGACCCGATCATTCAAAACGTAGATGAATCCCTGTTCACGGTACCCCGCAAGGCCATGCGAGATCTGTTCGATGTCGTTAGCGGCTAGAAAAGTCAGAACAACTTGTTGCCAATCACTAAGTTGAAAGACCTTTTCGCCAGGTCTTGGTGGACACGAATATGGGTCTTACAAGAAATTACTCTCTCGAGGGACGCACATTTCATTTGCGGAGCACAAAAACTCCCAATATCCCGCTGCAACGCTTTCATACATATGTGTGTTGCGCTATAGATAATTACCATGACAGCGTTTCAGAGAGAAAAAAGATTTTCGAGCAAGTATCAGCACGACATTGCTATGAACTTGTTTTATCACCGCCCTAACGTCCTTGTTTCCATGTCAAGGATACATCAAGAAAGCAGATTCCCGCTGGCAGCCCTCCTTCGCGCGACGTGCGTTGGCAGCATAAACCCAAATCGGCATAGACCTAATAACTTCAAAGCGACAAAGCCAGAAGACAAAGTCTTCGCCCTGCTAGGCCTGGCTGCAGATCGAAAGGAGTTGGAAAGTTTTGGTGTTGTCCCAAACTATGCTATTACGATGGCAGCACTGCTACAACAGGGTCATATATTTTTACTCTTAATGTGCCAAGCCCTAAGGTCGCCAGATCTCCCATCTTGGGTTCCGGATTGGTCTCAATCTGTGACTGATATGTTACAGGACGTACGGAACGACCACGTGACTCCGTATCCAGAGTTCAGTGTCTCGGGACGTCAAGCACGTAGTACTTCAATCAAAATATCCAAAGATAGCGGAATCGTCAGACGCATTACGATTCAATCTTATATTTACGATGAGATTAGTCAGGTTGGTAGTTTCCCCAATCGGACTAACAGTAAAGAGGTACCGCTTTCGCAGACGTACTCCTGGCCAATACACTGGCTGTTAGAGATGATACGTCTAAGCTATTGCACTAAAAGAGATTATAAGGAGTTTCACAATCGATTGCGCGCGAGCGGACGAAGCTCGATCGGGGACGTCGGATGGAGTGAGGATGGGGACTATGAGCGGGTCGGAAATGTTCGTTTTGCTGATGCTATTGTCCTCCTACGTGACGGACTTCAGTTTATCAAGAACGCACGCTTCAAATCCGACGCACGACTTTTCATAGCTAACCAGAGAAAGAAAGGTGCAGTCGGGAGCAAGATCAAGCATAAGCTTCAACTGGCATCAGAAATCAATGGAAAGAGCTTGGGTCGGCTTCCTTTCGTGACTTGGAAAGGCCATCTTGGCCTGAGTTCTGAACGTGTACTGAAGGGTGATAGAATTGCAATAATTGCAGGAAGCTAAGTTCACTTTATACTCAGACCGCAGGATAAGGGACGATTTAGCGTGGTCAGTGAAGCCTACGTAGACGGCATCATGGATGGTGAGAGTGTAGGCACCTCAGACTTCAGTGATATTACCTTAGTTTAGATTTTTCGGCAGGCGTCTAAGCAATAAGAAAACTATCCATCGCTTGTGTTTCGGCTATTATGGACTATGGAATTCATGTATGGTGGGACAAGAAGGAAGATAGTCTGCTTAAGGAGTGAGAAACAATGTGAGGTGTAGCACTACGCCATACAGTACGCCAGATGCCTTTTGAGGTTCACCTACCAAGGTTTTGAAGACTGAAGCATCTATTCTCCCCGTTGGACTTAGAAAAAAGAAGCTCTGCTGACAGTACACGCTACGAATGCTATTGTTTGCCAAGGTCGATTTTGTTAGGAAAGCGCTTAAGTTACGCACACTGTCACAGCCACAGGCGCCAGCAAGATTGATCCCTTGATATTTGTCACATCTTTCTCGCACCTCCAACTGTAGGTCAATACTAATCGCGTTAAAATAATTCCATTATGCGCTGTACGATACCATCAGTTCTGATGAGTAACGGGCTTAGAGGTTACTGTGGCTAGAAAGTATTTGATTATACCAGCTGAATCTAAAATAGTTGAAGTAAAACCTTTAATAAGCATCACTAAGTCACTTCTCACAAGATACACTCGCTTGCACAATCGGCTTCCGGTCTGCACATTACGCAGAATTCTGAGCCTACAGGGACTATGCATCGCTTAGCGTAGCCTAAGTGTCAAGAACGCAGCCCTGCACCACTACGCCATGCAACCAAAAAGGTACGTATGATCAGTGAACTACTGATCAGGGTGCAGGATAGTATATATCGTCAGCCAGGCCTGACACTAAGCCTTATTAGGAATATCCCCTACCTAAATATTACTAACAGCCTAAGGATGTAAAAGCTTACTAATAGTTATTACGACATTATATAGAGTGTATAGAGTACGGCAGTAAAAACAGTACTGTAGCAAATATAGTAGTAAAGACAGTAGCAAAGACAACTAAGACATTTAGGTCTTAACTTTATAGATAGTTATGCTACGCTACATCGTAGTATCGCTAGAGAGTATCCTGCTAGAGTGCTGTTGTTCTATTGTTATCCTTTGCCTTTATGTCTACTCCTCTATCTACTAATATCCGCATGTCACGGTAACCACCGTGGTTCCCTTGACACTGAACGCGCTACAGAATCCGAGTGCTCCGCCAAGCACTAGGATTCTGCTGATTGGCCGGCTGGGCCTAGCGCCATGCGCACGGCCCCTATCGATAACTTCTTACTGCTTGTACATGCTGATTCTGTTTCCTTACGCAACGTCTTGTATTACACTAGATATCGTACGTAGCCACAATTAACGCTTCTAGTAAGCTCTTAAACACGTGCTCGTAGCATCTCGTGACACCGCACTACTACCTCGTTCCCTCCTAAAACTGCTAAGTACAGCACTATCTCTCTATTGTTGTTCTTCGCCTTAACGTCTACTCCTTTCTCTACTAGCAGCTACACTATTACCTCGTTCCCTCTTAAAGCTGCCTAGTGTAGTACTGTCTTCCTATTGTTATTCTTCGCCTTAACGTCTACTCCTTTCTCTACTAGTAGCCCTGCACTCAATCAATCTCGCCTTCGTGCGCCCTACCAACTCACTACTTACCTTATCCACCCCGCCTCCGACCCAGAGCCATGTCGAAACCGTCTAGCTTATTCACCTCCTATACCGACGCCGCCAGCACCTACTGGCCGCCCGGCTGGAACTTCCAGCGGTATGCCCACGCCACGCCCGCGGACAACGCCGCGCTGTCGGACGAGGAGCGCGCCAAAATGCAGGCCGGCTTCCGAGAAGCGCTCGGCGAGGACGGCGTTATGGAGATGGCCCGCGTCGTGTGGCAGGAGCAGCTGCGCCGCATGAAGCTCGAGAAAGAGTCTTCTTCTGCCGCCACCGCGTCGTCATCGTCGTCTGCGCAGAAGCAGCAGCAGCAACGGCCTCCGCCACCTCCCCCCGACTGGCTTAAGACTTGGCGCAAACGGGTGAGCGGCGACGGCGGCGGGGCCTGGGGCTTCGTCGCGTTCTGTACTTCCAGTGCCGTCGCCGCTATGCCGGAGTCGGACGTGGTTAAATTCCACACACGTGTATGGGAGGTGGCGGAGATCCCGATCCAGAAGGCGTTGGAGGAGGAAGGGCAGCCGGCCGACGAGATCGCTGAGGCGCGACGCTCGTTCGAGATCCGCTGGGTCGAGGTGGACGACGACGACGAAGACGCCAAGGGCGAGGAAGGAAAGGGGGAGGCGGGGACAGGAGGAGACTGGGTTGAGAAGGCGCGCGCTAGTTATCGCGCCATGCGCGAGTCTGGCGTCCTCCCGTCGGGTCTCGATCTGCCCGTCTTCCTCTGCGCATCACCCGCCGCCGTGGCCTCGGTGCTGCGGACGTCGCTGGCGGAAGCGAAGGAGGCGCACGAGGGGAAGCCGCGTTGGCGATCCGGCGACGTCCCGTTCCTGCTGGTCGCGGCCGCGGAGACGGAGCAGGGGATCGTCGAGGAGGACGACGACGACGAAGAAGAAGAAGAAGAAACTAAGGTTGGCGGTGGGGAAAGGAGCTGGTTCAAGCCCGTTTTCAAAGCGGCCGCCGAGGTGCTGGTGGACGAGCTCTGGTGGGCCGTCGCGGAGCAGATAACGTCGCTGGGCCAGATGACGAGGTTCGTTCGGGGCGAGACGGTGGCTAAGGAGCATGCCACGACGACGGAAGAAGAGAGGCAAGGGGAGGGAGGAGAGGCGGCTAATGTTAGTAGTAGACGGGCCGAGGAGCCAGGCCATAACGACGACGGGCTAGATGACATATGGTGGACAGTTCACATGCCGCCGCGTCAGATAAGGAAGAGGCGGAGGGTATGAGCGAGATCTAGATAGTAAGTCCGAAGAGCTACTTACCTAACCTGCAACTATTAGCCAATGCGTAGGCATTTTAAATGTTTATACTAACTACTTACAACTGCAGCTATCCGCTAGCATAGACAAATTGTTTAGATTTCCTAAGCTAAAACTACTGTGCCAGTGCACAGGGTTCCCTAGTGCGTTCCTATCCGATGTTCAACCATAAGGACTACAAGAAGGAAGGCTTCTCCTTAACATAAGAGGTATCATTATTAATCATTACCTATCCTACTTCCTCCTCAGAACACACGTCTCCTACTATTGAGCGATTACCGACTTACTCTTTGCATGTATTGCTTTATACTTATTACGAGCTCAACACTCCTTACCTGTACCTAAAACTAGAATAAGATTACACATCTTACTAACTTCTCTGCTACAAGCCCTACTAGTGACTACTTAGCTTAAAAGGATTACGACTTTATATCCTCCTACACCCGTACACTATAATATAGCGTAGCATAACTATCTGTTATGTGTTTCAGGCGGAAAGAGGCCTGCTAACGAGTATGCATTTGCTCCTATGTACAGAAGAAGGATAAGGAAAAGAAGAGTAGCGTCCTCCTCGTACGGTATTTATCCTCTGTGCACTAGTACAAAGATAGATAAGCGGAAAGTTCTTCGGCGTAGCCTCTTGTAGTACTTAGGCGTAGCCCCTTACACTATCTATAAAGTTAAGACCTAAATATCTTAGTTGTCTTTGCTATTGTCTTTACTTCTATCTTTGCTACAGTACTGTCTTTACTGCCGTACTCTATACACTCTATATAATGTCGTAATAACTATTAGTAAGCTTTTTGTGAGGGGTAGCTATAGGCAATAGTATTTGCTTCACACTACAAGAGAATAGTGGGGGAAAGCTCTGTATTACTACACTAGGTGGGGAGGTCGTGAGAATAATTCTTGCTGTCACGGGGGCGGCAGGCAGGGAAGATAGGTGCACGTGATCGGTGTATTCACTACGTGTAGCTGACAGTACTAGGTCAGGCTAGGACAAGGACGTAGCTCAAGGAGCGTACGACGGGGCGCGTTCGCGCAGGGATTTCAGCGATCGCGCAGCTGCTCGCTTAGCAGCTTGGCGCGCTCTAATAGGCTATCTAGGTCAGCGCCGTGACACTTGCCCATCTCCTAACGCGCGGGGCGCTGGTTATGAGCAGGTTCAGAGGCCAAGGCGTGAGCGAGAGAAGCAAACATGTTGGGACCATAATCGTCCTCCTCGCTCCGCCTCTGCCGCCCCGTGTTACACTTTTACATCCTTAGGCTGTTAGTGATATTTAGGTAGGGGGTATTCCTAATAAGGCTTAGGCTAAGCTAAGCGATGCATAGCCCCTGTAGGCTTAGAATTCTGCGTAATGTGCAGACCGGAAGCCGATGGTGCAAGCGAGTGTACTATAATAATTAAATAACCAGTACAAACTGTAGGCGCATGTGACTAAAGAACAATGTGGGGTAGTTAGCGGCATACCGTAACGGGCAAATGCGGGGGTGCTTGCCTAGCCGGCCTAATGAACACCGAGCTGTCCACGATGCGGCGCGGACATCTTCGGGCAAAACGTGTTCACCTTCAAACGCTTGATCTTTGACTTCTTGTGAATTCGTGATTGCTTCATCCTTACTTCCTCAATCTACGTAAGAGACCATTACTTCCGAGATCGACTACAGCATGGTCCTTGCCCCAATCGAACGTCTGCCAGTCGAGCTGCTCCAGCCTATTTTCATTGCTGCTGGCCATGAAATCGCGCTGATCCAAGCGTCCACCTACATCGCAGCACGACTCTCATCCGAATATATTTACCACTCAACATGCGACCACTACCTCACCGAAGTGCACGGTAGACGTGCCGAGCTGTCGGCTGCCCAAACCAGTATCTTCTCCAACAGATGGATGACTTGGAATTTCTTTAAGTCATGGATCTTGCGACGTTATGGACCCACAGGATGCCTCTGTGGCCGAACGCCTGGCAACGGCGGTTGTTTTGATGCGCAGTGGCCACCGAACTTTGAGGATACTTCGCAGATGGTCTTCTCTCGAAGTCACCTACCTCAGCTTGCTGTCGTAAAGGGACGAATACCGAGAAAGTTATTATCAGGGCCATGGACCGAAGACAAAATCAAGTTTCTGCGATTCTTACTGTGGATCACGGCTATGACGGTGGATTGGATGGATTCAGAGACTGCGCAAGTGGCTATTACCGGCAGGAAGCAGGCTATGCTACAACGAAACCTCGAAGCGGTGGAGCTGTTCAACCACAATCGACGCCTAGGTCGACCTGCAGACTTGGAAACGGTACGATTTGCTGTTATGCAAGCTGGCTGTGATCGCTCTATCGTATATGACACATTGCTCGCTGCGAACATGTGGTACGGAAAGAAGCGTGCCCGATACTCCCCCGAGCTCCATGAGTGGTGTGATTCTCGAACAGCGGACGGAGACCCGAAAGGTCGATGGCTGAAAAAGAAGCTTTTGGAATCTCGTATTCTAAGCAGCCATGAGGAAGCACAGGAAACTTACGACTGTAACCCACTGTATTTGGATCCCGCTGCCGAAGCTTATGAAGGAGGACCAGAAGATACGCTTACGACACACAAGCTTCATTGGAACGAGGTACGTGTACTTTCTTTTCCCGTTGGCGGCTCCGGTCTCAGATTTTACGGATCTAAACTGGCTGCTCTTGTTGAATCAAGATGGCTTGTTGCACAGAGACAGAGATAGGCGCAGGGGGGAACCAATACCTACATGGGAACTCCACAGCGGGAGATTGTGAGGAAGCAACCCTGGCCCGGAATCTTTCTTGGTATTAGCCAACCATTCCGAATTGCAAGCATCGTAGGAGCCTTCTGTGACCATTACTTCCAACTCTTACGCCAATGGCCATCACAGCAGCCAGGCTTGATGCAATGTCCTTAGAGTGGCACATTGAACTAAGCGTGTATCAGGTGAATCCGCACAGAGGATGGCTCATGGCGAGATCGACGGGTCAAGACTGCCAGACCGTCAATCATAACATCCGATGGTCCGACATTATACGATCACCGGGTTATCGCATGTATCGCGGTCATGTTTGCCCTCATCGACTACATTGCTGGGTCGAACATAACGGAGCCTCGCGGCCCATCGAACTTTGGCTTGCACCGCCATCGTCCCGCATCACTCCAGCCGAGCTTCTTAATCGCCGCACTGCAACCAAATCGACTTCGTAAACTGTTGCTGTCCTCAGTCGGCCCGCGTCCAGGACTGGCGTCAACTTCTCACAAACAACATTTTACATTCGAAATCCCTCCATCGAAAGCATGCTAAGACTGTATCATAGACTTATCGCTTATTTGGATGGTTCGCCATTGCACCGGGTGGTGCAGCTGATCAGTTCGGTCCGCACGATGTCAGGAGAGACGATTTGGGAGACTATTGGTCGCACTTGTACGGACAACGCCGCCTATGTCGAGGGACAAACTGGGTGGGACAATCGCAAGGTCCCAATCTTTGGCTCCATATGTGGATCCCTCAGACAAAGACTCGTACGCGCGAACAGGTCGATATCCTTCGGTTATGAACGTCGCTGATGGAAACAACCGGCACCGCACGAGTATTTTGCGCTTGCAGCAAAGAGTTTGTAGCGCAGTAATTGCTGCATACTCGTTGAATTTGCTGGGGGTGCGAAAGGCGCTACTTGGCTACTGTTCAGCTGTTCAGATATGAGCTCACAACTTGCTCGTACTTTCCCGACCAATGAACCCGTCAATAGGCCGCACTTCCACCACCTCTGCTGCATCTCTTCGCCCATCTATCATGAACTTTTTATACTCGGCAAGCGCATCCCAACTCTGTAGCACGCACTCGACCCGCGTACTGTTTGATTCTCGATCTTCAACAACGGTGAATGCGGCCACGCCTTTTACGCTCTTTGTCACAATCTCAGACATTTCGCACCACCTCTCTACATCTTTAGCCGAATGTTCAGATTTTGAGGGGATTTTCATAAGGACAATGGCCGGGTTCGACGAGATTGGTACTGGCGGACCAGATGTCTTCTTCGTAACGACTGGGCAGTTGTGCACCTCGGGCGGTTGAGCGAGTACATCCCCCTTAGTAAAAAGATGTATTAGATCTTGCACGGGCTTGGTGGCCAGGTGCGCATCGCTTGCTGCTTGGTTTGCGTATCTAGCACAATCAGCATCTTCAATGATCCTATCTTCAATACATCTTGGACTTACTCTTCCATCATGTATATCTCATTCCTCGCGCTATCATCTGCCGGTAATGTGCATACATACTGCAAGACCTCTGGCTCGTGTGGCGTGGTGTATTCGATGATTTTGTGGAATGCGTCGATGGCCTTCTGTCGGGCGCTCGAGTCCTTGAAGACGAGTCTTGCTGTAGTGAGGATAGCGGCCATATCTGGATGCTCAAAAGAGAATCTCGGTCTTGCGGTGATTGCTAGGGAGGCAGTAGTTCGTCTGCGTTAAGACTCCCAGTTCTAGCGTAGTAGTGAGAGAGGTGGTAGTTGACAGAGGAGAAAACGATCTGTCGTTTGGCAGGAGCAAGATCTTTGTTAGAAAAACTAATAAATTAGGATAGATCATGACTTATTCAGGTGGCATTATGGCTGCATGTATATGGACCCCGCAAGTTCGGGATACCAGTTCCGATCTTCGGAATAGCTGACCCGTACCTGCAGCGAGGCTAATGAGTGCTCTATATCCACACTTCATGCTAGCTCGATTAACAGTATCTGAGGAATAGGAAGGGTGTTACAGTTGCAACAATGGGATCTCGGAGCGTGTGTCGTCTTCGCGTTGACACGTGAACTCGCGTGTCTTGACGTCATCATCCCTCCATCCTCCCACACCACCGACGCGCTTCCCTCAGCAAGGTACCTAGAGCCTCATCAACAACCCACCATCCCATGTCCGTTCCTCGCTACCTCCGCACTCTACGACCAACACTCACCGCCCCATGGCGCGCATACTCATCACTTAACCGACCCAACATCATCCCCTTCAACTTCTTCTCCGGCTTCGCAGTGGCAAACATGGCGTCTGCCTCCCTTGACAATTCTTCCTTCCCCGCAACATCCTACAAGCCAAAGTACGACAACTGGCCGTACAACGATTCAGATTTTGTACGATACGACGAGAACGACGATGGCGTATTCTATCGGCAGCCCAGACTAGTGACGCATATCGACGATCCGTCGATAGCAAGGTTAACAGAATACTACGACACGGCATTACCAAAGAGTGGGCGAATCATGGACATGTGCACAAGTTGGAAGTCATTCTACCCCGCGTCGATCAAAGAAGCGATTCAGAAGAAGGAGCTGGAGGTTTTTGGTGTGGGGCTCAACGCGGAGGAAATGGCGCTCAATGGCGTGTTTCAGGGTCCAGATCGCTGGCGTGTCATGGACCTCAATAAACCGCCACATGATGTACGTGCTGCGTGGGAACAAGGGCGCGACTTGCGGTTCGATGCGGTGACGTGCGTGGTCAGCATCGACTACCTCAACAAACCGTTGGAGGTGTGCAAAAAGCTTCTAGAGGCGACAAACGAGGGCGGCATGGTTCATCTTGTTATCAGCAATCGATGTTTCCCAAACAAGGTTGTTAGGAGGTGGATGATGCTTGATGAACGGTCGAGGCTGGAGTTTGTAGGTGACTATCTTCACTTTGCGGGGTGGAAGGATGTTGAGATTGTTGATCTTTGCGCGAGGGACGACAGTGGAATGAGGGTTACGGATGATCAGGGGACTGTACTTGTGAGATCGCCTTATCTGCCGGACCACTTGGATCCGTTGTGGGTTGTAAGGGCTAGGAAAGGGATGTGAGCTGGGGAGTGCGACACGTGGATCGTGCATGATGAAGGGCTAAGGTGGCAGCATTGACATGACGCACGTATACTTCAGGGTCTCCGGCTTCAATAGAACGTAATTGATAAGCTGAGAAATCCAAATTCACATGGCACTGACCATGGCCTTGCAGACTCTTCGCGCTCGCCGACCCGGTGGTGCCCAGGACTTGCCATATCAACCCCCTCCTCATGCCTCAATAACCTCCTTCAAAGCCTTGGCGCTCTTCTCCAGCAATCCCTTCTCTTCATCATTAAGCGGCATCGGCACACTCCTGACAACTCCCTTCCTACCCAAGACGACCGGCATACTCAGACACACATCCAGTCCATCCTGATAATGACTGACCGGCCTAACAATCTTCTCATCAAACAATATCGACTTGCAAATGGATGCTGCGACACCGCCGATGCCGTAATTCGTTGCCCCCTTATTCTCAATAATATTTGTTGCTTTATTCTTCGTTTCTTCCGCAATGGCATTTTTATCAATCGCTTTTCCTTGGTTGGAGGAGGAGGAGGAGGATGATGATGATGAAGATAGGGCAGAAGATAACGGCACACCTCCAATGGAAGCTAAACTCCAGGCAACAAACTGACTCTCGCCATGTTCACCAAGAACGTACGCATCGATGCTACTCGCCGCGACTTCAGCCTTACTCGCCAAAATCCCGCGCAGGCGTGCAGAGTCGAGGAAAGTGCCGGATCCAATAACCTGGCTCTTGGGCAGCCCAGAGTACTGCTGTGCAAAATACGTGAGGACATCGACGGGGTTCGCAACGAGCAACACGACAGTATCTTCGCGGAAAGGTTTCATATCCCCAATCGCGCTCTCCAGAATCGCTTTGTTCCTTCCAATCAGATCAGTCCTGCTCTCTCCCTTCTTCTGTTTCGCACCCGCGGCGATGACGACAATGTCGCATTGGCCGGCTTCTTTGTGCGTTCCTGCTCGCACGCGTGTGCTTGTGTTGCCGTGGAATGTCGCATCGCTCAGGTCGGCGACTTGGGCGTCCCGAACTTCCTCCTTGGGGTCGACGATGAGGATGTCGCCGGCGACTGGGTTCATGATGAGGCTGTAAGCAATTGTTGCGCCGACGTCTCCAGCGCCGAGAATGGCGATTGAGGAGGTGGGTTTAGCGTCTTGAGACATGGTTTGTGGTAGACTATTATAGACTTGTGAGAATGGATTATGGGTAGGAGGTCAGTATAAGAGGGTTGGTGTAGAAGAATTGGGGTATGAGGATTGGTATATAAGGGTTGGTATCGGAGGCTTGCGTGGAATATAAGGGAGGGGTTGAGAGGATACCTCGTAGCTTGACATTTCTTTCGTCTTGTGTAATGCAAGCTATTGAACTACGTCATCGTCATGACGCTAGTGCTGCATGCATGTCCGTAGACAGCGGGCCTATCAAAATGCTCGTGAAGCCTCATATGTCTTGCTGAGATGCCCGAAAGCCCATGAGTTCAAGGGTTGTTCGTATCCTCTCTTTTCACATCACCCCCTAACGAAACGGCCTCCTTTTCTCTTTCCCTCGACTGTCCCCTACGCCCAATTCACATGATCGGCGTCCCGTCTTGTGCGTCGCATGGCCGTTCTCGGTCGGCGCCGAGGCTGTTTCTTGACCAGCTAAACGGGCTTAGTATGTGACCAGGTCTCTTTGAATTAAATGAAGAAAAAGCATGGTGAAATTCAAGTACATTCACGCTACCTTGGACGCCGTGACGGCAGCAGATGCAACCGCCTTCTTTCTCGGCTGCGTCGCCAACCCCTTCTTCAACAGCAAAGGTATAACGTCAGTCGCCTTATTCCGGCTAATAGTCTTTCGGCAAACGGGACATTGAGAACGCTTGGTTTCATGGGGTCCGGTGCGGTTCTCACCGGCGATGAGGGCTTCCATGAGGCAGGTGTGGCAGAAGAGGTGGCCTGGGGTAGTTAGTAAGTACAGCATGTATGAAAACGTCCAATGCAGACCTACCACATGCGGTGGCTGTGAGATCTGTGGGGTTGTCCATGCAGATGACACAGTTGAAGGAATTAAAAGTAGTGACGGTCTCTTCTGGCTTTGCTTGCACTTTGACAGCATCTTCCTGTTGCTTTTGTAGGGCCTCTTGCAGCGGCGTCTTCTGCTCTGTCAAGTCAAGCTCTTGGACCTTTTCGTCGTCTTCCTTCTTCTCCTCAACTTCAGCAGCTGACCCGTCGTCCTTTTTCTGGCGCTTCGCCGACGGGCCGGGTGTGGGCGATTCCCTCTTGCGTCTTGGGGGTGGTGAATCGGGGGCGCTTGTAAGGTCGACGTAGCCATTTGCGAGACGGTCGGGACGTGCGCGGGTGGTAGGCGCCATGTCCGAGGTCAACGGGCTGTATGGGCGCCAAGCAAAGGGGGAATATCTGCCGTGGTCGAGGCCAGCTGGGTTGAGGATGTGGTCGAAGAAGCCGGTGGAGTAGGGTGCGGGAGGAGCGCGGTAGGCGTCGTCGAATTGTTCTCCTTCTTCTTGGACAGGCGCGCTGTAGTCGCCGAAGAGGTGGCCGAAGTCGAAGCGTGAGTAGGGATCTAGTGGAGAGTCGTGGTCGTGGTCGTGGTCGTGGTGCGGGTGGGTTATGTCATGGTCGTCGTCGTCGAGTTGCGAGTAGTTGGCCGACATGGTGGCCGTGGTGGCTGTGGTGGCAAGCGGAGATAGCGGGCTTGGGGCAGTCAGGGAGGGCAATGTGCTCCCTCACCATGGCAATGGCTTCACCCACATATGCCACACGGCCTGGGCATGGAGTGTCGCAATACCGGCGGCTGGGTCACGCAAAAGCAGCGACCCCCGTCCGGCTCGGGCGTGCTACAGCGGACATGCATGGCTGTTGCAGTAGCCCTGGTCTGTAGGGCTGAGGCTGGGCGAGGGGAAATGCAATCGCCCATGCCAAGCTTCGTGGGTTGGACTAAACACCGAACATGACGACACCGATTCACGATACGTTAACCACCACGACTCTTCTCATTGCCGACGACATGCAGTGACACTCTGTGAGATTATCAGACGATGCGCTGTTCGTGTCGCACCTTTGCCGCGAACGCTGCCCACCGACCGCGACCCGTCCACGCGCAAACTCACTTTGCGAACGCCCCAAAACGACAATGTCTCGCCACAGTCCAGTCACCGCATACGGACGGTAGTAATGCGACGAGGGGCAGCCTGAATGGTATGCGGCACGGAGAACAAAGCAAGCAACTGTACTAACCCTTTCAGTCCCCTCGGAAGCCCGCTTCAGTCCCATCGGCGTCCAGCACCTTTCCTCGCACATCCATTCACAGATATTCCCCGGCGCAAGCACCCAACCACCACCCGAGCTCGTCGCACTGTCCAAGCACCACCTCAGTCGCCATGACTTACTCGGCAAGAACCAAGATCAGACCCCACCTGTGGGGTTTGACCTGCCCGAATTGCAAGGCACGACCCTAGACGAACACTTCTACAAACTTGGAATGGATGCGGCGGAACCCTATTTGAGCATGGCGAAGAAACTGGCATGGGCGAATCCCCCACCGAAACCAAGGAAATGGGTGCGAAGAAGTGGCTGGACCAAGTACAACAGCGACGGCACCACCGAGGCAGTCGACGCGCCCGACGAGACGATGCTCATCTTCGATACCGAGGTCATGTGGAAAGAGACTTCGTTTGCATGCATGGCATGTGCAGTGAGTCCTACCGCTTGGTATGCTTGGTTGTCGCCGTGGCTGTTGGACGAGTCCAAATCAGATCGCCACTTGATTCCGCTGGGAGACACATCGATACCCCGCGTCGTGGTCGGACACAACATAGGATACGATAGAGCTCGCATAGCTGAAGAGTACAATATTGCCCAATCAAAGAATGCCTTTGTCGATACCATGTCATTACATGTAGCCTCTAATGGCATGTGCTCACGCCAACGGCCGTCGTGGATGAAGAACAGGAAAAGCCGCGAGACGCGAGACAAGATAGCGTCATCCGAAGAGAACGCTACGCTGGAGCCAACACTACTGCACGGCCCATCGATGGATGACGAGGAAGAACTGTGGATGGGAAGAAGCGCAATCAACTCGTTGCGCGACGTAGCCAAGTTCCATTGCAACATCACCATCGACAAGGCTAGGAGGGAATACTTTGGCGAACTCGATCGTGCAGGTGTACGGGAACGGTTGGACGAACTACTCGACTATTGCGCTGCAGATGTAGAAATCACGCATCGTGTCTATCAGAAGGTCTTCCCACTCTTCATGGAAACATGTCCCCATCCCGTCAGCTTCGCCGCATTGCGCTTTTTGGCTGCAGAGATTCTGCCCGTCAACGAAACGTGGGACGCATACCTCAACAACGCCGAAGCCACGTATCATCACCTTGAGGATGCTGTGAAAGAACGCCTAGTGGCGCTTGCGGACAAGGCGCTGCAAGTCAAGGAGAAGCCGCATGTGTATGAAAACGACCCTTGGCTAAGTCAACTAGACTGGTCAGGCCAGGAAGTCAAGATGGTCAAGGGGAAGAAGAAGAACGACCCACCTAGACCAGCAGCCCGTCAGAAGAAGCCTGGTATGCCGAAATGGTACAAGGATCTCTTTGCTAAGAACGACGCCCCAATGGCTCTTACAGTACGAACGCGCATCACGCCGATCCTGTTAAAGTTGGCATGGGACGGACACCCACTGGTGTGGTCAGACGTCCACGGATGGACGTACAAAGTGCCCATGGACGAGGCATTTGCCTATATCGATAAAGGTTTGAAAGCTGCAGACATGTCCGAAGAAACAAACCTGAAGCTCCGAGACGACACCGAGTATGTCTACTACAAGATCCCACACAAGGATGGACCACTCGCAAGATGCGCCAACCCACTCGCCAAGGGTTACCTTCAGTACTTTGAGAAAGGCAAGCTAGGCTCTGAATACGCATATGCCAAGGAAGCACTGAAGATGAACGCATCCTGCTCATATTGGATCAGTGCGCGAGACAGAATCATGTCGCAAATGGTCGTATACAATAATGAAGTGCCTCAAGCGCCAGACCTCGTCTCCGCATCGGGCAGTGGTCGCGACACCAAGGTCGGTTTTATCCTCCCGCAAATCATCCCAATGGGCACCATAACCCGACGCTCCGTCGAAAACACCTGGCTCACCGCCTCCAACGCGAAGAAAAACCGCGTCGGCTCCGAACTAAAGTCCATGGTGCGAGCGCCGCAGGGCTACTGCTTCGTCGGCGCCGACGTCGACAGCCAGGAACTCTGGATCGCGAGTCTAATCGGCGACGCAACTTTCAAGCTCCACGGTGGCAACGCCGTCGGCTTCATGACACTCGAAGGAACAAAAGCAGCAGGCACTGATCTGCATTCCCGCACAGCTGCTATCCTGGGTATATCGCGGAATGATGCCAAGGTGTTCAACTATGGGCGGATCTACGGGGCAGGATTGAAGTTTGCGAGTACCCTGTTACGGCAGTTCAACCCGAGCTTGTCCGATGAGCAGACCAGTAAAACGGCGGATGATCTGTACAAGAACACAAAAGGGAAAAAGACGAATCGAAAACAGTTACACGAACGGCCGTTTTGGCGAGGAGGAACCGAGTCTTTTGTCTTCAATAAACTCGAGGATTTCGCTGAGCAGGAGCGGCCTAGGACGCCTGTGCTGGGCGCTGCCATCACCGAGGCATTGCAACGCCGGTATCTGACCAAAGGCGGGTTCATGACGAGCCGGATTAATTGGGCTATTCAGAGTAGCGGGGTGGATTACCTCCACCTTCTCATCGTGTCCATGGACTACCTGACCCGACGGTATGGACTAGATGCCAGGCTAGCTATAACTGTGCACGACGAGATCAGATACCTTGTGAAAGAAGAGGATAGATATCGCGCAGCAATGGCGCTACAAGTCGCCAACATATGGACGCGAGCCATGTTCTCCCAACAAATGGGCATCAACGAACTCCCGCAGTCGTGCGCGTACTTTAGTGCCGTAGACATTGATAAGGTACTGCGGAAAGAGGTGGACATGGATTGTATTACGCCGAGCAACAAGACGGCGATTCCGTATGGAGAGAGCCTTGACATCACGGCTTTGCTCGATAAAGGCGAGAGCGCGAGGTTGGATAATGGCATTAGGCCCAAGGAAAGCGAGATGCCGACGCCGCAGAAATACACACATGCGTATACGCCTCGCACGCCTATTATGAGCACGCTCAACGGCGCAGGGGGGGCCAAGGGCAAGGATGAGGATCAAGTAGGCATGGCTTATCTCAAAGCGCAGATATCATCGTCGGACCAAGAGCTTAGGGATATATTGAAGCCGTTACGCGCCACTCCTACCTCGCGCTCTGCAGCCAACAAGAAGAGCACGACAAAGGCAGAGAAGGAGGTGGAGGAGATTGAACAAGAAAGTCGGTCCATTCAAAGAGAAGTCATGCATTACGAACAAATGGCGCAGTGTCTCCCCGTCGACGATGCCTGGCGCGAGGTGTACAGGAGAGCGGGGAATGGCACTAAGAAGGAATGGTGGCAAAGTGGCGTTGGCAGTCATACACATCCGAGGAGTTCGGTGGTGAGGAGTGTTAGGGTGTAAGACTTCTAAGGGGATACGTGGGGGCTTTTGCCACATTCTTTATATGTTTTTTGTAGGATATATGTAACGAGTGATGGGATGAGATGAAGTGGGTTGGGCTTGGTTGGGTGGCGCGATATGTTTGCTTGCATTTGGGCGGCGCAATACTATTAATCTTCAAATGAGATTCTTTGGTTTGGAACGTTTATGGAAGTCATGTGTTCATCCTGTCATATCTAGTCTTCGTGCTTCATGGCTTGGGAGAGACGTATAAATATCTCGTTCTGTTCACCCTCTTCTTTTCTTCGTCACACACCATTCTTCAACTTTCAAAAACCTTTCAACTGGTTCTTATGACCTTTCTCGCCTGGCTGTCTAAAATTCTACTACGCACTTTCCATGCTCTCGCCTGTCTTGTCTCCCAAAACATCAGCGAAAATGAACAATCTTCTCGCCTGGCTGTACGCCTTTCAAAATCAAACTCCGTGAAAGGTGATACATAATTCCCCTGCCTAACCTCCCAAAGCACATTCTAAATGCGACATGTTCTAGTCTGGGGGTGTGCTTTCAAAAACAAAAAATGAAACCAATCATTGCGATGCCTGCTCTGGCATAGTCACCCGAGAAAGCGTATCCTCAACAGCAAATGTGCTTGCCTGGCTGTGCGCGCTCTCAAAAACTTAGAATGCCGACACATACCCCGATCCATGTCCTCGCGTGTTTCCCGCTGTAACATGGCCTTGCACGAAAAGTATACTACAGCGCCAGCGTGATAGCGCTTTACACATGAAATGGCCTCTTTAGATATCTCATACTAGTCTAGATGGCGAAACCCGAATGTCTTAGGTTCACCGACTTAAATACTTTGGACCCACAGTCCAGCTCTTATTGCCGCTTATGGCTCTCACTAAAATTTGCTTAGGCCCTCTAACACCTCCTCTCGGGTATCCAATTCGGGTGCGGTGGGCCAAAGACGTAAAAGACATCGTAGCGCGCGTGTCTGGGGCTGTGCACAAGGCTGTGGTGGACACATGAAACGCAGGGTAATCGGGTCGTTACTAAGTTGGTGAATTAGCGAGCATCAGCAAGCAAGAAGGCGCTACTTGGCAATTAAAGCTGACTGGTCCAATTCATCCCACGAAACTTGGCATGCCAAGCTCTTCGAGTAAATTGGGTAACTTACCCTTGATGCATAGTTGTCGGTGATTAATGGCTCTCTTTCTTGGCCCCCAGTGGGCTATCATGGATACCTCATCCTCCGTGATTAACCGACCTCATCCCAGCTACCAATCTCGCAAATAGCTACCAATATCATCAGCAACAAATTCTAGCGGTCTCATGTAGGGGCAGAGACCTCGAGAGTAAGATGGCGAGCGTGTTGGTGCGGCTCACAATAGCAAGAGAGTTGCAAGTACCTCTCATCATTATCAGCTTCGGAGAGGCTCAAATCAGCCTTGATACGAGACAATTCCCGAGACGATTTTACTCAGCTGTTCGAGGAGACGCTCTAAGAATATCTTCAGTCATTTATTGGGGGCATCATTGGGACGACGATATCCTATATAACGCACCTTGGTTCTCTCTTCGAACTATCACCAGCTCATACTCACGCATCCATTCGACCCTTCTACTTCTCCTGCGATAGCCTCCATATCTTCGCCACTTTGATATTAATCATCTCGCAGTTACACTCCAATTACACCTTGCCACTCTCAAGAAGCATCTCCAGTTTCACTATCACCCCGAACACCATGTTTCAATCTCTATCATCCGGCATGGTCATGGCTCTGCTGGCCACTCTGACATTTGCGGCACCAGCGCCTTCCACAACCGAAATTCATTTTGTCGACAAGCGTGACGCTTCCTTCAACGACTTTGGCGAGTTCGACGGATCATCGTCCGCAAAGGGGTACACCGACGGTCAAGGAACGTACATCAAGAGCGGCGACGACCACAGATACGGTTTTGTGGGAACAGGCGAGCACTGCTGGACCGACTTCTTCGCAGTTACCAACCGCCTCCAGGCTCTGGACTGGAAGCGTGACGAAGCATCCGTCGACTGCGCGAGCACCAGCTCATGCACCATCGAAAAGGTCGATAGCGAAACCAAGTGCGCCTCCTGGAACCTCCAGGGCAGCATTACTGTCGGCGCAGGCAGAGATATTTTGAGCAAATTGCTGAGCATTGGGGGCGAGGTCGGTCTTGAGGCTGGGGGTGGTGGAGAATTCTGCACGACTGCTGAAGCGAAGAGCAGCTGCGATTGGGAGGACAAGTTGTGTCATCAGGCCTGGCGCTCGGATATGCAGAGAGTGCATGAGGGATACATTCGCCGTCGTTGCGACAAGGGTGGCGACCATACTGTGTGGATGCACGGTGAGTGATGATGGGCGGACTACTCAAGATACCAACACTGACTCATCTGCCAGATTTGGAAGTCGTTGTTCCACAGAAAGAGACAAGGTTGGGTTGTGCTGCAATTTGCACAGGTAAGTGTTCCTCGTGCTTACTATATTTGAAGTCCCTCCTGACTTTACATCTAGATGTTACGTACCCCGACCCAGTGCCCGCTGTCTAGATATCAGCTGTTTTCGAAACATCTTCTGGAGTGGACCGATTGTGGTTTTGTAGTAGAACAATACCGGTTTTTAATCTCCATATTTTGATTCATCACTCTCTAAGCTTTGACAAACAGTTTGCGCAGCCTTCTCAACCTCTGAAGATCGTGGCTTTAGATCGTCTTGGTGGTGTCATGACTGTTATTGGAATGTCCAGGGATACTGAAGAATTCCTGGTGCTACACCAAAACCTCACAATCTCTTTGAATTCCAAAAGTATGATTGACCGGAACCAACGTACCTTAGATACACCTCCACCCAATGGTCACCACGGCCGCCGCGAGCACTGACTCCGGGTATGACAAGTTGGTTGACAGGATAGCACCGCCGATCTGGTTTAGTTCCTGTGTGGAATTAATTTATCGATTTCCGGAGGGAACTTGGGATGCTTCCATGAACCTCCACGCTCCAAGTGAATATCGTTACAGCAAAGGCATATCTACTTCAAAGTTTTCCATGCCAATCGTCCTAGCGCGACACGGTCCGGCCCGCCCGGACACGATCACTTGAAGCGGGTACGCACAAGCTCAGCCTTAGTATTTATTGCTAGAGACGCGATCCTGATCGATACTCAATCAACAAAGGAAGCGGCCAAAGAGTTGTTGGGTTGGATTATGGCCACTGGAAAGAATAATACCCACATTTAGGTTATCCACGCGCATGACAATTACTCCTTCGGTTGCGGTCTATTTCTTCAAATCTTTCCAAACGCATAGTTATTCGCTACCAGCGAGGTGGCGGCCAGATTAAGACGGAAGTGTCCCCGGAAAGACAGAAGTTTTGGAACAATCTCTTGCTGGGCGGGATTTCATCGATCCTAGCCGTCGGTGAACCTCTGGATGGAGACGAGTTAAAAATTGAGAGAGACAGTCATCAGGTGGTCGAATAGGTCATACAGGCAAAGATGATACTACCGTTCTCTGAGTGCACTGTGTTGGTCTCACTGTGGCAGGCGATGTGGTTTACGACAACACACGCTTTTACCTACGAGGATTGAAATCCGAATCATCACGACTTGAGTGAATCGTTACTTTGCACAATATTGCTGCTCTCGGACCCAAGAGCGGTGTGAGCGGACACAGTGAGGTGCCAGTGAAAGTTTTAGTCCGCAGGCGATTGATGAGACGAAAGTTTGCTTGCAAAATTCCAACCGGACTTGCAAAAGATCCGCGACAGCTGAGGAGGTTTATCATCGTGTACTTAGGCTTTGTCCTAAACGCATCGATCCTGTATCAGGTTGGGCTAGAGCTATTCGTACAAAGACATATTTGTATCGTCAACTCTGTCAAAAAAAAACGTCGTATCGCATTGGACAGGAAGGAATTCGTGAACCTTGGAAGCAGTTTATAAATTGTACGGGAGGCGGATTTAGCTAGTATGTGTGCTCACGCACGGATCACACCGGAAAGCAGAAAGAGAATCGAAAGCCGCCAGTGCTCGCACGGCTACCTCGCTTGCGCGTCGTGCTCTATGTTGTGGTTGGCGGAGGGGTTTTGAAGACTTGTCGCACGACGGGCAACCCGTAGGAATTGGGAGAAGGAAGGTGATTGGGCGCAGCTCAAAACTGCCATTGTCGCTCAACAAGCAGGGCGCACTAGTGCTCGTGAGGACGTCGCGTGGCGCTCCGCGACTGCCTCTGAGTCGCTCTTGATGCAACTGCATTACTGTAGATTGCATTTAAATTCGGTCACAGTATATAGGCTCCCAAGCAAGCTAGGCAGATTGAATCTAGCCTGCAGGGCAATGCCGTTGGGAGTCGCAGCCAGCTGAGCCTTCAGCTTACCTACCTACCCCGCAAAACGCTCACAACTCTGGAGGTTTCAGCTCCCCCGCTATCAGCGCGTTAGTTTGCAGAATCTGTTCAGCTGATGCCCTGCCTATCTGCGAGACGACTTCAGCCTGAGGTTCTTGGAGTGCAAGCCGCCGTGCAACACGTAATTCCACCACTCTAATCATCATCATCATCATCATCATCCGAAAGTTGCGCGTGCGTAAAACATCTGATAAGAAAAGAATACTATGCGAATCAATACAATTTCATTTCCTTGCATTTGAGACGAACATCTAATCGAACATGTGTGTCGAGTTCAGCCAGAAAACTCATAGTCGCAAATAGTGGTCGATTGTTAGCCGATGTAAACTGGTAATCGGCTACCGTGGTACTGAGAGGGAAGAGGGTTCGAATCATCACAGGATATGTGAGCACGCATCCATAGAAAGGCCCGGAAAACCAACGTGATCCAAGCTTCCTCCACAAGGTCTGCATCAACGCTCCTTCTCCGCGTCATGACCCGAACATAGTCAGGCATGTAAAACCAATAGTACAGCATTGCCTCACCTTTCCAGTATTTGTCCCCATTCGTAGGTATTCCATGACCACGACCCTTCGCAATCGCCGATAAGGCGTCTTGGTAGGATCGAGGTGCTTCTCGGAGATGGGCCGTAACGAGATCCATGTAGTGATCCTTTTCCCATTTTTGGCTATGGGCATATTTCGTTTCCGTTAGATCTCCCCGGAAGTAATCGGAAGTATCGCGGTAAAGGGATTCCAAGTCATCGTAATAAGGTACACGACGGTCGTACAGATTCTCACAAATACCATCCCACTTGTCCCCATGTCTTTCATGGAGATGCTCGTAGTCTCTTGCGATCTTGCAAGTCTGAATAGTGCCTTTACGGTTGTTGTATTCGACAAGTTGTTGGTAGAAGACCTTGTACGCTGAACCATACCAGGTCAATCCTGGGGTATTCTGGGGTCCTAGGGGCTGGGGGTAGCAGTTGACTTGTGAGGCTGGCTGGCGCAGCCAAGGTGCAACCATCGGCACAATATCGCAGAAACCATGGAGGTAGCCAGGATGTCGGCTTTGCATTTGTCTAAGATGCTGCACTGCGACGCCATCAGGGTCAAGTTGTTGTAGAGTAGCAAAAACATCCTCATTGGTGCCCACAGTGAAGGTAGGAAGAGATAATTCTTGATTTTTTGGAAGTATGCCAAACCACATACTATCAGCTTCCGGGGTGCATACCCATCGACGGAGACGGTGGGGAACTGAAGCAGAATTCGGATTCTCATTCTCTCTTATTCCCTTCTCTGCATCAATACCCAAACTCTTTCTACACTTCGATACCCCCTTTGTATATAGAGATTGTGTTCCATCACCTCGAGAGACCGGCCTTTTTCCGTGAAGGGCTCTGGTGTAGCCTAGTAAAGTTCCAAGTCCACGAACATTCGTTGCTGAAAACATATGCTCCCCGCCTTGCCCTTCCATGATACCCTCTGGGGGCCGAAAATCTTTCCATTCTACCCCCATGCGGCAAGCGAGAATTGCAATATCAGATGCCGAGGTGACTGCGAAAGGCCGTGCGATATCGGATGGCATAAAGTCCCATGATCGTTGCCTTTTGCGAATGGCGGGCCAACTTGATTGTGGAAAAGATGCTCGCTCGGTTAGCTGAGCAGCGCTGATTTCGTGCAAGGCAATCAGAAGAGGTACCCAACAAGCCAGCTCGCCGTTCGGATCGTTTATCATGTCATCTTCCTTTGGGACAAATGTTGCGTTACGAGACTCCTTCTTCCCCGTTATCGCAATTGTATTCGAGTCTTCAAGGGGGTAAGGTGCAAGGACAATCTCTGGTGTAGCGAAACGCGTTTCGAATCGAAATTGAGTCCAACGCCAATGTCGGTGGGTATGCTTGCTCCATTTCCCCATAACAGACGTTTGACACTTCCGATGGCCTTCAACAGTGCCAAAAACTTGCGCGAGGAGCTGAGCCAACGCAATGACTAGAGCAACGAGGGAGATGATGAGCGCAACAAGTGCATTACCATCAAGCGCCATGGCCAGTCAATAGTTAGAACGACGTTACTGTGTGGCGGTAAGGGCATGTGTGATGTGGATGGTCCACTGAAAGAGAGAACTGGTTGATTTCCATAGAATAGAATCAGAAGGGTTTATGTACGTGAGAATTAGAAGAGTGGTGGCTTCCAGAGTGTTAACATGTGATATACTAGTGGTCAGGCCACTACGAGAATGAGAGGTTCATAAGATCTTTTGAATCTTAGCATGTGGCAGTCGAACCACTCCCCCGCACAAAAGAAAATAGCTAAGTTATGATGGCAGATGCAGCGTGTAATGGGATAGCGTATAAGGTTCATACACGTGAACGAGCTGAAGGGGAGGGCGCCACGCTAGCAGTCACGACAACGCATCTGAAACAGCACCTGGGCAAGATTCGCGCATGCCTGTGGAATAGCAACTGCGTCTTCTCAACGCCTCAATGTCTCCCCGGAATGGTCATTTTTATGCTGTTTCGTTTGTTGTATCAACTCGATTATGGCTAGGTAGTGATATGGTTCATCTTTGTGCGGATCAAACCTGACCTGCAGGGCGATGCCGTAAATAGGCGCAGCCAGCTGAGCCTGCAGGCTACCCCGCAAACCTGTCGCTAGCTCCTGGGAATATAAGTTCTTCAGCATTCTTACATACGCTATCCAAGGTCTTGGGCATCTTCGTCAATCCTATAGTCTCACCATACAATGAGAAGACGGGACCGTCTTCGAAATCGCGAACGCGCATTATTCATGTCAGATGCTACCTATCCGGCTTCATCCGGAGTATCACTTCCGCCGCCCGCGCAGCAAACACCATCTCTTTGGGACCTGGCTCGATGCGAAGACGATATGGAGACTTCAGAAGTCTTTTATACCGCTACTCTTGGATGTGTAGCCAATCTTGAGACCCTGGGCCGCCTGAAACCATCGAGCAAATACGGGGGAGTACTGCGGTAGCAAAATCTACTAGTGGCGAAAGAGGTGGAGTCCAACTGATCAGGGCGCGGTCAGCACGTCGAATTCGGAACAAACGAAGACATTACTCTCATTGTTGGGAACACAATTGGCCGTTCTGCCACTGCACTGGTCGAGTCAGTCCGTTACAGTAGAATAAGACTGGCTCGCAAATCGATCCGCTGTAAACGGCGGGCAAAACCAGAGGACCTGGTCTAGGAAGTGTCGTACCTACACAGACTGCATCGTCCCCATATTGTACAGATGGTGGGTACCTACCTTCAGAAAAACACCTTCGCTGTATTGCTTTATCCTATTATGACTGGAGACCTAGCAGAATTCTTGGAGGAGGAGCGGCCAAAATACGAACAATGGTATGGGCCACTCAGTTCTCGAAATTTCCGAATCCAGAAAGACCTAGCATGCTTCTTCTTTTTTCTGACGCATGCTCTCAGTATATGCATGATCAGGACATTCACCATATGGACATTAAGCCGAGCAATATCTTAGTCTATGAAAGGCGCAGTATTTGACGCCCAACCGTGCGGTCTGTCTATCTGTAGGTCTCGCGAGACTAATCCATCTCAGCTTGTAATCAACAAACGCAGAACCGACATTGGAATGAGCGAAGCCTTCACCCAGGAGTCAGGATCACAGACCAAAGGCCCGTCACCACTGACGAAGATGTGGTGTGGCCTGAAGATTGCTACAACGAAGTCTCGGGGAAGAGCCGCGGATTTTTTCCGCCGGGTTGTGTGTTCGTCAAGATGCATATAGTCCTAGTGCGTAAATCGCCAGCCGACTTTGAAGATTTCCGAGTACAAGATGGGGATACCGCAGCTTTTCACTTGACGTTACCCAATTACTTCAGTGTATGCGAGTCTATCACGATCCATGGGACAGCACGACTTACGTACAACTGGAAAGATTATCAGCGGAAGTACCGCTCTGCATCCTGAGAATCTTATCGTGTCGCGGAGGGCGAGATTTATGATCGCTTCAAATTCAACGAGATTCCCTAGAAACATAGATAAGTAATTCAGGCGACGGAGCATGATTCCGCGTTTCCATAATAAGGGTTGTGGAAGCGAAAGGTGGGTCCTTGTCTAGAGGTTATCGGAGTACCGATTGAAGAGCGATTACCAGCAGCGGATGCGGAGGGTTTTCCGCGAACCAGAACTCTCGGTATGTTTCAAGTGTGAGTGTGTGGGTTCTTCCGCCTATTGGACATGAAATATATGATGCTGTGCCCTGCACTCAACCATGGAATATAAAGCGGCCTTGCACCGCACACATCCTGAGCATATAAGAATCGACCCCTCCTCTCTTTAGACATATCTCTTACTTCCTCTCCCAAGATGTCAAGAAGGCCTACAATGTCTTCCGCGATGGTGAGACCAGAACACTTCGATCGCAAAAGAACACCTCTCTTCCTGTCAACCCAAAAGGTTCGTTGCAAGAACACATCTTGTTCCCCCTCTGCCTCCGGCGCCAAAAGATCTCCAAAAACTCTGCACACTCGTTTTATCTAGCTGGAGGTAAAACCACAATTCGCACTCATGTTTTGTCGTCTCGAAACGTCTAGAATCTTGCCAGGGATGGGCGTGGGTTGGATGTTCAGACGCTACCTGGAATTTGGAGCAACAGGCGCCGTCGAGATTGTCGTGCGAAAGAGGGGATGATAGCCTTGGTGATGATGCGGTTCATCGTCACGTTGGTTTACCTCATCACGACATGATATTCCTGTCGTCTGGTGGTCTCGCTCGATACGCCTCCGGTACATCTCACCACGACACGCGACCTCTCTTCGTACGACGACGTCTCAAAGTATATTCGCATTACACACCTCACCAGGAAAGGTGTCTTCCGCAGTGCCTTAAGCACCTTACGCCCTCCACTCTACGACCCTCTCCTTTACCGCACTCTCACCTTTTGCGCCTGGCATCGTGTCCATATGCCGGCCGGTTCCTTCCGCCACGAATTCGAACTTAATAACTTCCACACGGACGGCACCTTGGTTTTCTCGGTCCCCCTCATCTGTTTCTGCAAGGCTGGCTCCAATGGCGCACACTACAAAGCAACGCACTACTGGAGGGATTCCAGCCCGCTTCCGTATTGTGTAGTGATCCCTCCGCAGGTTCACCTCCGGAGATTCTGTTACGACTTTTACTCCCTCTAAATGACCGAGTTTGACGAATGTTCCACCTCGAGGTGGGATCGGAGTCCGGCCCTCCTCCTTACCACACTGTTCTATCCGCACCTGGGATCATGCCGATAGCAGCGGCCGGCTCCTTCTGCGACACATTTGAGCAATACATTCGACTACTTACATGGCCTGGCTAGACAACTAAGTCATCTGCAAAGTATTCAATCCTGCGCACTGTACAATTGCAATACGCGGGCGAACAACCCCAAGTCCAACGGGACAGCGAACGCCGAATCCAGCGACTGGACGACAACCTGGCTCAAGGCAAACCTAGGCCGACGACCGCCGAGGAGCAGTCCTTCATCGACAGTGCGCAGGATCATGTATCCCATGGCTGGAAGCAGATGGTACTCCACTGTATCTGCAACGTGTTCAAGGCTGGAGAACCCGGCGAGTCTTGCACCGAATTGAGGTAGCAATACCCGTCTTACAGACTTCCGGGAGTTGCGTACGCTGTCGTATGGAGAGTAGAGGTTCGACTCGAGAGTATAGGAAGCGACCTGCTCGCTGTCGGGGTTGTCGCTCTTACACCTTCCCCTCTCCTATGGATGTCTCGAAACCCTGTTTACCAAGCCTGCTGAGTTTCTTTGCTTCGACTCGAAAACTACGTCAAGCCACCGGCTGTCGGACGCGTACAGCTAGGCGACAACAATTTGGTCTAGCCGATGGACTGATTCGAATGTGGTGTATCAATCACCACAACAGCTCAATGCTCTGCACTGGCGGTGGCTGGTGAATAGCGTCCTGTGTCGGTCACTGTCCATGAGATCCGTCGCTACCAGAAGCTAGCTAAGCTTTTCATCGGTCTTTAGCAGTTATGAGGACTGAATGATGGCGACGAGTGGCTAGCGAGCGTAGATGATATGCGGAATGGGGGTAGACCAAATTAAAGCTCAATTTTACTTTCATGCCTTCATAATGCTTACTGTTCGTGCCTCTGTTCCCGTGAGTGGTGTATTTCATCACGTCTCTGTATCTGTCGTACGCTTGTGAGATTCTTCCTAGTGGCATATCACCTTATGCAACGCCGGAAAGGTGTATCTAGGTCTGGGTGGCAGAAACCAGCATATCCTCCCTGACCTCGTGACTAAAGTCGACGCTTCGCAATCATGTACGATAGTAGGGGGATCAACGAGCTGGCGGAAAGTAGAAGTAGCCATAGTATGAGAGCGAGCGTGCATATGCGACGGCATCTTAGCGCTTACTAAGACACGCGTCGCGGCTCTTCGACGCCCAACAACCCGGGTTTGTGACGTTTACAACATTGCTCGCATACTCGCCAAACCTACAGCATAACATGCAGCATAGCATATCCGATCCCGAAACCTAATCGCGCAATCGTATGTAGCCGCGACGAGGCAGACCCGGCGGTCGGCACCTGCAAAGCGTCCCGCCATGGCATACAACGACCACATTGCTACCAATGTGCGTCAGCACCTCACGATATACGATGCGATAATCAAGAGATATGGACATCGGTATCTGATATCTCTCCGGCCTTCTCCCTAGCCGAAAGACGTTCCGAGAATAGATGCGGCATCGAGTCCCGATCGTCGCTGCATTTGCCCTTCTACTCCACGACCGATTACGCGCCGAGTAAGACACCATAACCTATAAGCAGAAGAGAAGAAGTGCGGTGGGACAATACACGGGCTATATGCGGTGTAGGATGTCGAAGTCGATGAGCAATCGGCGGTGGATGGACATGGGCGAAGTAGTCTGCCAGTATAGAGTGAGCGGAGCAGAAGGTTCCCCTCGCTCGACTACAGTTCGGCGATGACAAGAAGTGGAATCAAGTGACCGCTGGATTACCTAGTGACGATGATAGGCCAGGCTTCGACTGACGTTGGAAAGCGACCTGTTCCAGGTACATCTCCTTGTCAGCGGCTACCACGATAATATAAAGCCGAGAGGACCGGCTAGGTCATTCCAAGAATGGCCTCCTGCCACTAACTGAAAACGGCAAGCTATGGATGAAGATGCGGCGGTCCATATCTGCTACCATCCTCCAACACGTCTCTCATGCTACACCTCTTTCGGTATTCGATTGGAAGGAAAGTCACAACCTCCTCGCCATGTCCAAACACACGAGATCAAAGCGCAACGTGTACAGTGTTAAGGATTCAGAAGTGTTTTCTCACATTCAAGCATTCACGTAGTTAATTCCTCAAAGGCCAATACAGAACAAAGTCTAAATGCCAAAAAGCTGCCATCACACCTACCAATAAATCAGCAGGGTGCTGCGGTATTGACCATTCGCAATAAGCATTTCCTCCGCACCATGTCACGATCATGGAAGCTTGGCCGATGAGCATCAGCAGGCTAAGCCAAAGCTTGTCTAGGCACATCATATCATATCAGAAGCGTGTTGGTTCTTGTTCGAACACGAGATTTTGCCGAATCGTTGGTGCTAATGGGATCAAAAGAGAAGGCTGTGCGACGGGCCGTTTGTTGTGCGGGAACTAGCAGTCATCTATCCCAGCGTGTCAACAACGTGTGGATCTTACCCCTGGCAAAGCCACCCACGTTCTTGCTGCTCACTTACGTTGTTGGCGGAAGTCACATCTGAGTTCGAACATGAATGCTTAGCAAGGCCTGCACGATCAGAGCCCAATCGGTTGATTCTGACATAGCACCTTTCTCAACGCACATTGTTGTCTGCAGCGAAGCAAGCCCACATCGTTTCGCCTGGAGCGGTAACCTTGGTCATACCGGGTATTGTGTCCTAATATTACAAGCTTCTGACTTGAATTCGGCACAGGTAATTTTGGTGCTGAGGCCCTGCTCATATATCCATGGCCCAATCTCAATATCTCAAGACAACACCGCAGCAAGCATTAATCCTCTGCTAAGCGGATCTTCAAAGCGTGAGATACGAGCCAGCTTTCCTAGGTAATGCCTAGTCTATACTTTTATGATGGTAAAGACTGTCCAGAAATGTCCTTCCCAAAGTGACACGCAGGCTGTGCCGTCTGAAAAGACATACTATGGTCGGTGGGGGCGATTTAAAACAACTTCACATCGATTGGACCCGATCGTCTCAACCAACGGTACTAAACGCGCATCGCGTCCCGCGGCAGCGACTGCTGCCGAGGGCATATTTACGGCAACGAGTCCACCACGTGAAGGATGTTGAGGTGTACAAGTCTCACGTCAGATCCTACAAGAGGATCCTAATACAAGCCGATCTAGTGAAGTGGACTTCACACGCCGCTTCCCGTCCTACACGAATGGACTTTAAGGAGGCGACTCTCTGAGATAACCATCTCCGCGATTTTCATGGCTATATAAGGGGCGGCGGTGGATACGTTTATCATCATCAACCCACAAGCCTCCAACATCTCAACACCAATCCATCAAGCGCTCAATCCTCCATCAAAATGAAGCTCATCACCACCCTCCTCACTGTCCTCGGTGCCGTCGCCATTGGCCAGGCAGCTGACTGCAGCGGCGCCAGGCAATGCCAGTGTCTCTTCCAGGACGGCTCCCACTGCTGTGTCTACGGCTACGTAAGTCTAGCATCCAAAACATCTTGCCTCTTCCGCAGTACGCAGAGTGACGTTTCCATCTTTCCAGAATGCGCAAACCGGCGACACTTCCGACTGTACTGCTGTCTGCAGCGGTGCTTCTCGCCTCCTGCAGAGCGGCGAGAACACACCCGCCAAGTGCAACGCTGGCGGAAAGTTCTCCTGCGTCGGTCTCATTACCGCTCAAGGCCGTACTCCTTGCTACAACGACAACGAGGGTAAGCTTCATCTCGAATCTAATATGTGCGAGCAACTACTAATGAAGAGCAGTTCCCGTCTAAATGTTGGAACGATCTTAGAGATTATGGGTTTGGGATTGAGTATGCGGTGTTGGATAGGATAGGGTTAGATACGAGAAATACAAGTTATGACTACGAAATCTATCCTGTGCCATGTGACATGAAGAGTGAAGCTCCATACTACAGCGAATATGATTCACGAGGCCTTTGCCAAAATCCTTTCTTTGAGCCGGCTAGCGCAGATACAAAGGCTTAGCCAAACCTCAAGGTCGATATCTGAGCAAGTGCTCCGGACACGATATATCCAAATGGATCGAACTACTGCTATGTTGTCCGATTGTGATTGCACGTGTGTAGCATATGTAGCATGCATAGCCTACGGTCCCGTTGCGTGGTCTTCGCCGTGACATAAGATGTGACAAGCGATCAGTAGCTAGTATAGCTCGTCATATCAAATCCTCAGCCAACCTATCGCAAGAGTCTCAACTGCACGGGGACTAGCAGTATCGTATGCTCACTCCTCCCGACTCTTCTTGAACAACCAAAGAATAGTTTGGCCGGTCAGTGCGCATCCATCGCGTACAGGAAAACTGGACTGGTATGGCAGAGTTGGATAATGGGAGTACAGGTGTGCACGGAATTCTCAGAGAACACTGCAAGTGCGGTGCCTAGTCTCTTTCGGAATGAACCGGGTTTGATACTCAACATGGGGTTACGGCTATGTCGCAGCCCATACGAAACGCCGACGAAACCCTGCACGTCAGAACAATAATAGACCACGTCGAACCATGCCAAACAGAGTCTCTCCAAGCTGCCTAGTTGCTGATCATAAAAAAGCTTAGTTAGACTTCAGCCTGGATTTGCAGGCATCGAAAGCGCAATTCTGGAAATCACAGTGCACCATTGCAGAACGAAAAGCACGTAGTTGAACCAGTGTATATATTGAATTTCCAAACTATTAAGGAGAGTAATAGACCAGGGTTCCCAAGCCCAAGTAAACTACACAATCAACTGCGTACCTCCTGATCCTTTCTAATCTTACAATACCCAGTATTGACAGGCCCTCAATTCCCCATCTGCGCGTCACAGACGCCGACCAGATAAAAGAAACAAAAGCTACTAAGCTCCACCACACTACCCCATCATATATTGTCGTATCCTCCACTCTATTATCCAAACTAAAACATTCGAGGTATATACAACCCGTTCATTAACCCGCATCCTATCCATCCATTCCCACTATGTGTATATGTTGTTGTTGACTTTCCCAAAAGCTCATTAGCTGATCGTGTTATCATCGTTTGTGTAAGGTCGATGCAGGCGATACGCTTAGAAGTCGGACTCGCCCTCGAGGAGGTCGAGCTCCTCCTCCTGGTCGTCTTCCGTGAGGGCGGGCTGGTTGCGGGCAGCCTCACGCTTGCGGGCAGCGGCACCGTTGATACCAGCGTTGGAGGCAGGTGCAGCGCCGTTTGCGACTCCAGTGGTTGATCCTGTGGTAGCACCGGTGGCACCAGTGGCACCTGTGGCTCCGGTAGCACCAGATTGAACGCCAGCTCCGGTCTGTTGAGTAGCACCGCCAGCGTTAGCGGCAGGAGCAGCACCGTTGGCACCAGCTCCAGTCTGAGTAGTAGCACCAGTTGCGCCAGTGGCACCAGTAGCACCGTTAGCAGCAGGAGCAGCAGGGGCAGCAGCAGCGGGTGCAACACCGTTGACAGCAGGGGCGGCGGCGGCAGGAGCAGCGGCGGCAGGGGCAGCGGCGGCGGCACCAGCAGCGGGAGCGGTGCCAGCGGTGGGAGCGGTGCCAGCAGCAGGAGCAGCAGCTGCGGCTCCGGCCATCTGAACAGGAACACAGCCACCGAAAGGTCCAGCACGAGCAGGGTTCTGGCAACGCACCATGCAGACGTTGCTCTGGCCTGCTACAGTACCTGTGCAGGTCATGCCAGCGGGCATAGAAACAGTCAGGGGAAGATCCTGCATCTGAGTGTCCCGGTTACGGCCACGGTCGTTACCCGGAAGGTTCTGGGTGACGGTGGCGGCCTGCCAGTTGGCACCGGTGGCAGTTGCGTCGACCATGCAAGTGTAAGGACCAGCACCGTCAGAGTTGACCTGATGGACAGTCATCATGACTTGACCACCAGCAGAGACCTGAGGAAGAGTGGCGCCGCTGAGCGCCATGACCTGAGCAGTACCAGCCTGGATGTCGTTGTCACCTGCACCAAGAGTCTCACCGCAGGTATCTGCGGCAGCGCCACGGAAACGAGTGGCATCCTGTTGGAAGGGGTTTCGGTTGGTACCGTCACGAGGAGTGGCAGGGTCGACACCAATAGCAGTACCGTTACCGCCTGCATCACCGGTAGCGCCAATGATAGCAGCGTGGCCAGCCACGAGCGAAGAGGAAGCCAAAAGGCTGAAGGAAACAATGGTGGTCTTGGAGAAGTACATGTTGATTTTGTTGATTATTGTCTGAACCGGTCAGAGAAAAGATTAGGTAGTAAAGTGAAGAGGTATTAAGTAGAAGGGAAGAGAAGTAGTGATTACTGTAGTTGCTGGGTTGGGAACCTGTGATGCTGGATGCTTTTCTTAGGTTGCGAAGCTGGTCGTCTTTATACATCCTCTGGTAGCATGGACTGGAACCGAGTGGGATGTTCGGCATCGTGACCTGCATCGACTTTGGTTAGTTGCAAGGTGGTGAGGCGCTCCGGTTTGGCCAAGACGTGAGAGCCTGGTAGGATAAGGTTTCAAACTTGTCGTGGTCTCGTAGAAACGCTGCATGAGTTGGTGGAGCTACTAGACGAAAACGTACGAAACATGGTTGCGGCAACATCATCCCCAGAAACATGTATGAAAAGTGCACAGCTCCAGATGACGGTGTCTAGATGATTATTTCGAGCTGATCCGGCTCTGATCCGGCAAGTGTACCGAGCCATTCTGCTGTAGACTGTAACAGTGCTTGCTGAGACCGTCACACAAGCAAACCAGTGAAGACTTCGCGTGGTGAAGAGTTTCGGTCCCCAGACTGTAGTATTCAGTAGTAGCCATCGCACAGTACTGCATGAATCGTCCATAGTTTACCGGTGGGTAAACGGACATGTAGCTAGAGCGAAGCATTCGGAAGTCTGAGGTTTCGAAGCTTGGCAGTGAACACAAATGTATCCTAGGATCCCATGAAACGGAGAGTGGCTGAGGCCGTAGACGTTCATGCGTGCCATTCTGGGAAGTTGAGTATACCACAGACAACAGCCTAACTCAGGCGCAACTTAGACCGGCGCATGTTGTGAACTCAGAGAAGCCGTACGGTGTGAGCTCCTCGTAGTTTGTGTTGAGATACATTGTGCAATTCCATTGAGTTCCAAGCTAGACCACGCCAACCACAACAAAGATGTGCGCCGGGGCGTTAGGCGAATGCAGACCCTGTCTGCAGACGGTGATCAGAATCTCGGACGGGCAAATTGAGCCGGCGTTTCCATATCTTGAAGCACGAGAGCGGCCAGTTGAAAGTTTCGGTGTTCCGTTTTGGGATCAAGGTTTATTAGTGGCGCATCGTCAGTTTCATGAGTGATGGTACAACATCTGGGGAAGTTTTTGCCTCCGGCACGACCATGATCCGGCCTAAGTGTACCGTTTGTGGCTGTCGGTGCGGAGCCGGGGTGGAAACTGTGCTTGCGATGAGGCACTTAGGAGGCGTGCGAGGGTGAGATGTGGTGCTGAGGCGTGCAGAGCGGACGGCTAGGCCCGCGCGTTAGTCATGGTCTTGGCAAATCCCCGGCCGACCGATGCACGCGTCTCGACAACATCGATCAAACATAGCAACTGCAACTGCGCTGCCAATTGCGGCGGTTGGTGGCAGCTATGATATGTGCTCTACTCATATTACCACGAACCAACATTATAGACAGCGGTGCTGCATTACTGGTACGTCACTTTCGGCGCGCAACCCAAGACACTCTATTGGCAACGACAAGAGCTAACAACGATAGCACTCTGTACAGAAGAGATGACTCGAGCGTAGAGTCCTTCACGTAGGGCGCACCTTCTGGCATAGCATTTCCCCTTCCTGCAATATCAGCAGCCTACCAATGAACTCGACGTCACGCATGCCTCGTAACATTACCGTAACAACGTGCCTCATACCCCACGAAATCAGTCAGCATACCCTTCGCCCTGCCCTTGTCTCTCTAAATGGCAAAGAGAAATACGGACAAGGAACTATACCAATGACGATATCGCGACGCTGTTGGAGGGTGGAACAGGCTCCTGAAGAAGCTTCTCCTGAGCCAGACTTGCATATCAGGATACAATCGCGATATTGTTCCGTGGTCACTTCATCGGCTAACCCCAAGGGCCAGGCGGAACACGTACAGTGGCCCGGACGAGTGTCTTGATTGCTCTAACACTACTGGGATCATTGCTGCTGTTTTGTGATTTGCCTTTTTATTCGCAACTATGCATTACTCGAAGTGTAGATCCATTACTTAGACCTTGTGACAAGTCGAGCGATACTCATGAAGTTAATGAACATATCATGTACGCAGCGGTACTTGAACGAATGAGGCAGGTGCAAATTATCTTGGCAAATACGTCACTCCGATGCTCGGTACTTGCATAAGGCTACCCGCGATAAGATCGGAACAAGGCCCTAGGCATTATCAAGCGTCGTGACTACATCCGGAGACATAGGCTTCGCAGTTCGATTGCCATTGAGATAACTACCCGCTCTGATGTATTACAAGCCGGTACACCGGAAAAATGTATAAATGACAATTCCGGCAAGTCGGTAATTGTCCGCATACTACAACTTTGGTACACGGGCTGAGCATTAGGTATCCAGGATGGTACATTTCACGCGCCTAGCATCTACAGCATTCTGTAGCCATATTGTGGCAGGACAAAATATGCCGTTCGATGCTCGAGAAGCCACCATCAATTCGGTGCATCATGCGCTCTACTCTGGACTCTCGTCGTGTCGCGAGGTCGTGTCTTCTTTCCTCGCCAATATCGAAGCCCACAACAACCGGACGAACGCTATAATCACCTTGAATCCGAATGCCTTGACCATCGCCGACGAGATGGACGAGCAGCTCTCGGCTGGCAACGCTACTGGACCTCTCTTCTGCGTTCCCATACTACTCAAAGACAACTACGACACAGCAGACATGCCAACTACTGGTGGTAATCTAGCTTTGGCGCAATCACTGCCGACCGAAGATGCCCCAAGCGTAATGGCCTTCAAGAAAGCAGGGGCTATCATCCTAGGCAAGGCTAACCTGCATGAGCTTGCGTTGGAGGGTATCAGCGTGTCGTCACTTGGCGGACAGACCATCAACCCATACGACTCCACTCGAACACCAGGCGGTAGTTCGGGGGGTACAGGCGCAGCTGTCGCCTCTTCGTTTTGCGTGTTTGGCACCGGAACGGACACTGTAAACTCGCTCCGCAGTCCAGCATCAGCCAACTCACTATGTAGCATTCGGCCCACACGCGGGTTGATCACTCGAACAGGAATCATTCCCATATCAACTACACACGATGTCATTGGACCCATCGCAAGGACACTTAAAGACGTCGCAACAGCGCTGACGGTGATGGCTACAACCGGTTATGACGCAGCTGACAACGACACCGCACTAGTCCCAAGCTCCGTCCGCAACATCGACTACGCTTCCTCTTTATATAAAACCCCCTTCAATGGCCTGCGCATTGGCGTCCTAAACGGTTTCTTCAACCGCACCGATGCACCCGAAGTCACACCCGTCAACCACGCCATGGACACCGTCATGTCGCGCCTCTCAGCAGAAGGCGTAACCCTAGTGCCTATCAACGACACCATCTACAACGCAACCGCCATCCAGACCGCCTACGATGTCCAGCGCTTCGAGTACCGCGAGCTCATGGACCAGTACCTCGAACGGCCGTCCCTCCAAGGCGAGCACCCCAGCACACTACGCGACCTATACTCTCGCAAAGCAGTCAACGGCTCCGTCGGCGAGTTCCTCGTTCTCCCTTCGCAGTACGAGTACGTCAACACCGCTCTCGTATCCTCCACGGGTAACGCTACATACAACGACCGTCAAGCCGGAATCCGTAACCTCAAACTCGCCCTCCTCAACACGTTCACTTCCAATAACCTCGATGCGATCATCTACCCCGAGCAAAAGAATCTTGTTGTGAAAATCGGTTCGCCTTCACAGTCTGGTCGAAACGGTATCTTGGCTGCGTTGACGGGAACGCCTGTTGTTACTGTGCCAGCAGGCTTTTCGGAACCGAGTGAGGAGGCGCCGGTTGGCGTACCGATTGGTATGGAGATTTTGGGGAGGCCGTGGGAAGAGGACAAGTTGTTGGGGATTGGGTATGCAGTTGAGCAGTTGTTGAAGGTTAGGAAGAGTCCGGTTTGGGCGAGAGAGAGGGTGGAGGCGGGGAGGTATGATAGTGTGCCTGTTGTAGTGCCGAACAAGGGGAATATTCCGGCTGTTTATCCGTTGGGGACGCTGTAAACTTCGTAAGACGTGGTCCAAATTTGTTCGCAATGTCTTAATTTAGTAGGCTTACAGTGTGTTATATACTATATACGGCTAGCTAGGTTATAGAATATGACTTGTAAGAAAGTGGCCTCTACGTAGGCGACTGTGTCTGATGAGACTTATATTTTTCCACCAGCAGTCTTCAACAGCTTCATCATAGCAAATTCGTTGTCTTGACATTCTGAAAGCAAGCACGGCGATTTTCGAGTCATACAAGCGAGAGCACTGCACTTGGAGCACATTCGCTTTTCTTTTGCAACTTTACGTGGACGGCAGAAACTCCGACATGTATATTTCTACCCTCCGTTTTGGTTCTCGAGAACAAGATGTTGGTTTAGAAACGATGAAGAGGCCAAGGTTTTTATGTACGCAAACTCTAACTTTGACAGCCTGCATAGAGGCTTAAGATTAGAGGGTTATGATTTGAGAAGTCTTTTTGCACATATTGGGGACAACCAAGACTCATCGAGAGAGCGCCGCGATTTAAGAGATTTGCACACTTCTTTCCAGCATCGAGAATGGATGTTCTGATTTGGGTATATGATTTCGACTGTTAAGTTAGACTTCTGCATTCTGGAAGGAGGTACACGGCTATAGTGCAAACACATAAACACCATCTCTAGCTTTTTTGTAGTTGAGGAGAACAGCGAAAACTACTCATAGAAGGTCATAGTGGATTTTTGGTTCCCGAAACAATTATATTGCCGCCTGGCTTTTCTGGCACTGAGTTCCGATGTACATGAATTGCGACTTGGCGATTTTGTCAATCGCTCCGGGAACGAGACACCCATAGAGCGATAGGGTACTAGTTTTGGGGATAGAGGAGAGTAGGTGGTAGATAAGAAGAGTTGTGGGAACACGGAGGAAGATGAAGGCTTTATATGCGCAAGTGGGAAGGAAGACAGCCACCACATCCATGTCCAAATCAGGCCACTCGCGATATATTTCTGGAGAACCTTAAAAGGGTGTCGCAGTAATGAATTCGTTGCAGGGCGTTTAAAGGCGCCCAAAGCAATTCCGTGTCATATGAAAGGCGTGACGGTATTTCTGGAGTTGCCATGCCGCCGAAGGAAACATAGTTCTTGAAAGTGAAGTTTTGAAAAGCAACAAGAGGCAGCACAACATGTTTGGATCGCATTCATGATTTGTAAAGCGTGAAAAGCAGGCGCACGATATTCCTGGGACTTCCAACGTTATGTAGAAAGAAGTGAGAGAGCGTGTTGTAAGTCTGGAGACTGGGAGAAGAATGAAGCCATATTTATATCGTGCGAGAGCGCTAGAGCAAGAAGTCGCTTGCTACACATGCGATATAAAATCGATGTAGTGTTATCTTGGCTAACGACGAAGAGGCCTGCCATAGGCTCTCGGCATCGACGTTCGTTGCTTTGAGAATGAATGTTTTCGAGTATTATTTCGTCATCACGTGTGGTATCATAAGTACTTCCACTTCCCCAAACACTTCGTAGGTTACACGCCAAAGAACTCGAAGGGAACATACTAAGTATTCTCACTCGATTCATAGACACCAATTGCGTTCTTTAGAGTAAGTTGCATAATATGTATCGCAACTGCTGCTTTCAGTCATGAGCGTTCCTTCAGCCTTTTTTGCTCATACGGTTGAACGAAGAGACAAACACATGGGTTCGCTCGAATGCGGTTTTTTCGGTAAAGAGCGATCGGCATTGTGGTGTAAGAGTAGAGAAGTGATTGCCGACGCGACTTTTATAAGGAAGTCATCGGCGACGTACGAGGCCGACATATTGCGAAATTGAAGTACTTTTGCGCCCTTTTTCGCACACACATACAATATCTGTGCAACAATTTGAGATAGTACCGCAGCATTTTTTCGGCACCGAGAGCGCTCAAAAGTCTCTCATGAGCTGGAAATGGTAGAATTTTGGTGGCTCGAAGCCGAACATCATTGCCTTTGGCTTCACTTTTTGATAGAGGAGGCAGTTGCATGTGGTGTTGAAGAGAGGCAGTGGGATGGTTGTAGGGATTTTATAGAAGAGTTGTCACAGCCATAAGTTACCAATGACGGTTTCCAGGCGGTGTGTAGGCGGTTTTGGCGTAGGATGCCATGTTGAAGCAAAGTTGGGATGCCAAAATGTCGCGACATCCCATGCGCGTGTTCGATGGTCAGTTTTGGTGGATTAGCAGAGAGTATTCATAGATTATGAATTAGGACTATGTATATGTCGTCTAGCTTATACATGCAACTCATCTCCTACCCGCCGCGCCCCAATCCTCTCGTGGCCATAGTCTTCTCGAACGTTCCCAAACTTGTCCGCTATTGAACTCGTTGTAGTCTTCAAAGTAACAGTAGTCATAGTCCCGGGGGGTCAGAGGCGTTTCAGCCTTGGAAGCATGTAGCGGAGTCGTGTTCGGGTTACGATGTTTGGCGGTCATGTCGGTCGCATCGTGAGTTTTGAGCGTTGAGGTTGTCTTGGGCGGTAGCCAAGTCCTGAAACAAGTTACAACCCATAACAACAAAGTCGGGAGGGATGACCAGCCTGGACACCATCGGTGAATAGGTTGTTTAGCGTAATGTCGTTTCGCAGTATGGCGCAATAGTAGCCTTCCATGATCATCGGCCGAAGGTAGTCCACGGATAGTTTGGGTATTCTGCACAAGCTGTTTCCGGACTCCGCAAAGCCCGGGCCCGCGGTATTCGGAGCCGCGGCCTGTCACTGTGGTTCATGAAGGACCGTAGCGGCATTTGCTGATTGACTCGTTGCGAGCTCTCCGGAGGTGCGCATTTCGGGTGAGTAGCATATGCGGAAGTCGTCGTACACGTTGGTGTGATAATCGTTAACAATGGCAGCCAGCCTCTCAGGGCGTGTTCTGTTGCCCAGACCGTAATATTTTTCCCAACATCCAGTGCGCGAACTGCAGGGCCGGCATAATCATGGCGGCAACGAGTCGAGACACACCATCATGCAACTTCCATAATAGCGTCTCTTGCCAAGCATCTACGTCAATGTTCCTAGCTTGATCCATCTGGTCTTCAATCTGCCTTCGAAGTCTTACAGCCTTGGTGGGTAACTCCAAACCCAAGCCAAGGTACAGCCCTACGATAACCCATTCCATGATAACTTGCCTATGTGTGCATTAGCAGATGTTGACTGGAACATGATGCCAAGTAGAGAGTCAGGGTCGTAAGAAAATACTTACATGCACAATTGGAGTGTCACACTACCACTGATGACGTTGAAGCGCATACTCTGCCAACCGTCGTTACCCGAGTTGACACGCCAGCGCTCGAAAGCGAAGCACATCATGTAGACAACATCGACAACAAAGAACGGCAGACTCATAACAACAGTCGTGAGAATCCGCACCTCATCTCTGTCGGCAAGGTAGAGACGCGCTGAGATGACCGTGGTGGACCAGATCAGGACGAGGAAACACGCCAAGTAAAGCGAAACACCGGCCTTGGTGGCTTCCGTAGCTGCAAAAGTGGGTCCGTCTCGTGAATCCGGATCGATGCCACCAGCGACGATGAGAATGAACGAGATGATGAGCGGAATGTGGACCATGAGTAGGATCCATTGCATGCGTCGTCCTTTGGGGCGCGTCGTTGCGTTGAGCAAGCTGCTGGTGGCCATAAACAATGGCGTCAGCCCCATGGTGGTCAGGATCGCAACACCACTTTCAAGACTCGTGTTTGAAGCCTCCCCCTTCGGAAACATGGTGGTGGCTGCCAAATCGAGCGATACCTGAGTAAGCCGGCATATAGAT
Source organism: Alternaria atra (assembly GCF_907166805.1). Classification (NCBI taxonomy): domain Eukaryota; kingdom Fungi; phylum Ascomycota; class Dothideomycetes; order Pleosporales; family Pleosporaceae; genus Alternaria; species Alternaria atra. The sequence goes on along the minus strand of NW_025091323.1, from coordinate 5,698,368 downwards.
AATAAGGTGAGCCATATCCATGGTGAGCTGCGGCCCAGGCCCTGGCGGATGATGAGCCAGATGGAGATGATGAGATAGACAAAGAAGACGGCAAGTGTCGCTATGTTGACAGTGGCTGGGTAGGTGATGAGACCCACTTCACTTTGCGAGGTAACCATTGATGTCGAGGCATTGGGGGTTCTGGACGATGGTGTTTAGATGCGAAGAGGACTGGAGAGGTTGGCTGGAACAGGTTCATCGCTAATTCCGCTGTCCGAGCGCTCCGCCTCAACGCCAAGCGCGCTATCACGTGGCGGCGTGCATCCAGACCTTGAGCCTGTTCAGACGTTTGTGGCGTCTATCGTCGCACACTTATCATTTTGCGACAGTTATTTTTGATTTCACTTTTCTACCACTTCACGCTTTGTTCGCCGCTTGTATGCCATGAACATCGACACAACATCGACATACGATCAAGGCATCGGCATCGCGCGGAGATACATTCGGTGATCACGCTGCAGTTTGCCACTTAGCGGGCAGTGCCCCCAAAAATCGTCATCACGCTAAAGAACGGACCACTGCGCTTTGCCCTTTTGACGTCACTAATTTCGCATCACGATTCTGATGTCCTCCCAAACGCATGGTGTTGTAGCGATCGAAGCATGCAGGAATGTCGTGTGTTATGGTGAATGAGTGGGAAGAGCAGAGGTCTCAAAGTGGTATGTATTTTTTATTTTTTTTAGAGGAAATTGTGCACGCGATTCCCGCGACATCCCAACAACTTGTTCCTCGATACGATATCGTAAAAGGGGAAAGCATGCCGAAACTTCGTCAAGAACATAGTACTCATCGCGTCCAATGTTCATCGCAGCTGGTTCTGCGCCATACAAACTGAGGCCAATTCTATTTTCTCTTTTCTTCCTTTCCACATTTTTTACTCCATTGTCTCGACCGTCGGATCCAGATATCCCACCTCGAAGCCTACACTCTTCATCGACGATACCCAGCGTTCGCGCACCATTCCAACTTTAAATCTCTACGGCTAATATAGCCTCCACCGATATTTCTTGCGCGGACACGTCTCCCCAAGAGGTGTCGGCGTCAGCGCTAACCGTGTACAACTCCTCAGGCTCATTCGCCGTGTGACATGGGTTGGGCGCATCGTCTAGTCCCTGGCTTGGGAGATCCTGTTCAGCAACGGCTTGAGTGGCAGCAGCACGAACAGCTTCCAAATCACTCTCTTCTTGCTGGAGTGCGGAGGCCAACGACGGATCCACGGCGGGAAACGATGAATCGGCGAAGGACATGTCGGCGCCCTGGATACTTTCGACACTCATCGCGTCGTGTTGCGGATGGGTGTAGTCTCTAGGCACATGTGAGTGGCCTACTGCCACGTTGCACTCTCTCATCTGTATTTGCTGCGGGTATGTGTATCCCGGTATTTCGGGCTGACCCGGTGCCATGTGGTGTCCATGAATTTGCGTTTGGTATTGCGCTACGAGTTGGTGTTGGTGTTGCAGCGCCCATCTCTGCGACAACGCATACAGGATCGGTCTCCACTGAGCAGGCGGACAGTGCGACAGCAGGTACACGCGATCTGTTCGGTGATCGTATCCCTTCTCGAGTTGATTCTCCCTTAACATCGGTGCCCATAGTAGGGGGAAGTCTTCCCCCAAAGGCACCCCGTCGATACTCGCGATGAGTAGCATCCTGTCATTCAGACAATTACGGAACTCGATCTGCTGCTCGATTGTAAAGCCAGTAAAGTACCTGGGAGCATACTGCATCGCCATGTTTGGCAGCCGGAAGGATATTCTTAGACCGAGGCGACGACAAAGGTGGGTTGCGATCGGGGGTGTTGGAGTGGTGAGGTAGTGGGAAGACTACAAGCTAAGTCAACACGATGTCATATACCTGCGTTGACGATGCGTATGCGAAATACCGTTGCTTTTCTGGCCTGTAACCAGTGGCTGGTAGGCTTGTGGGGAATAGAAGTAGCTGTGAGATATGTAGGTACCGAGAAAACAGGCATGTTCGTTCTGCCTGCTCATATACCTTCCTTTCGCGTTTCCTATCGAACAACCTGGTTGGGATTCGGGGAACCGCGAGCGCATCAACTGCGGTTTCCCCATCACAACAAGATTCTGCATCGTGGCACCGAACCCCTCAATCAATCACATACTCGCACCCGCACCCATACACCCACACCGAGAGAGTCATCGCGATAATTTACTCCATTTTCAGTAAGCCGCCCGTTATCAGATTCTAGTTCCCCTAATATCTATCATCAAAGCATCTGGCGAACCGTGGTTGGATTCACGTCCATACCTTGCTTCTCACCAATCGTACATATTCGATATTAAGCACTAGCGGAACGGCTCGTCTGCCAACCAGGGACCACTCGGTTCTGAAGCGACGACCGTCGCTACCTTTTTCGACGGGAATAAGCGGCTTGCGCGTCGGGTGACTGAGGCTTGAACGAGACGGTGAGTCACCTTGCTCATCAAAAGTCCGCATAGCCCACCAGCGCTGCCTGCGGTACTAATATCACAAGCGCCGCCTTATAAATCTTACTCACCCAACTCATGGCGAGTATATCCAGGCCGAGTAAATTTGTCTGGTAACTCGGTGATATTGGCAGACGTTTCCATTTCTTGCCGCATAGTTCCAATATTGTCGAGTTCACGCGCTTGCAATGTTCTTCCGGCTTGTGCCTGCAGACTTTGACTGCGCATTGTCTTGTTTACCGCTTTGGTCTTGCTGCGTTTCAAAAATAGGTACGCACCCGCACCTATGGCGATCAAAAACAGTATACCGCATGGAATACCTGCTGCTAGGCCAATCTTTGCCCCGGACGAGAGGCCTTCAGAGTGCGTTTCAGTTGGTAGTGCACTCTGCTCATCGTTCGTCACACTGATTCTCGATAAAGTGGGCGAATTTGGTCTCCCATCAGATGAGTTGGTAGGTTGCTCCGAGGTATCTGAACGCGAGCTTGCAGCATTCGGTACTGCGGAATCGTAGGCCATGGTAGTCGATCCCAGGGTTTCTGAGTTGACTGTTGAAGAAGCCGCACTGGACATTATACTCGGACGTACGACCGTCGTTAAAGTTGTACCCACTGTGACGGCCTCGATCCGACCTGAACTAGCAGCCGATGTACTAGATATCTCAGAAGTTGAACTTCCCGCTACTAGATCCTTAGCTGGAAACATGCTCAGCACAAAGAGACACCCATACTGTTACATATCCCGTCAAGGAAAGCCAATGCTTCATCTGTTTTTGGATCTTCACACCATTTCTTTGCATCGCAGGCATCCCCACCCGACTGTGCATACACCGACTTTGTGCAGATGCAATCGACGCCTTGCCACTCTTCCCAAGAACAGGATTTATTGGTGTCAGTAGCTACCTCAGCCAGGCTTGACGCGCATAGTTGCTCGTAGTTGTTAGCTGCGTTGCAGCAAGGATTGGGGTGGGCAAGGCTTACAGCGCATACAGACAGACTTGCGAATTTTCGCCGTTGCTCTTGCGCTTGTGCGGTTATCACGATGAGGTGTAAAATGAAGAAGCGAAGCATAACTGATGAATGACCATCGCATGTGTGGGAGATGTTTAGAGGATGAAAATTCTAGTTGGACGTATAAACAAGAGATTATTCACGTCAGGGTGTTTCGGAAAGCTGGTATATGCAGGGTAACAACAGTGTGGCACAGCAAAACAATTTTTTCGTCCGCATCCGGCTGGAAGGAGTGCCCTGAATTCTACCACATCAAGACCGTATGTGACAAAGGCAATGGCATACTTCATTACGATTACGACGCGTTACTCTCATGACACATGTCAGCTTTAAAGGCCTCTCCATTCGTGATTTGATTGCATGTACAAGATTTATGAGAACTCAGTCAAGTTCAAACATATTCCCACTCCATCCATAAATTCTCACCAACTGCTGCTCGTAACAGCTCACCCATAGAAACGGGATCTTATTGTTCAGATGCGGTTCACGAAACTATATACCCCTCTTTGCTCCGACAACAATCGCTTTCGAGGCCAAGTCCCATGCGGAATCGTGCAGTTTCCCAGCTGAGAAACCCATCAAGACCATCGCGAGTAGTAAGCAGGATATGGAACGTTGCCTGGGAATAAGGCGAACTCTCGGAATCACGATGTTCTTGAGTAGCGGTTTTGCAATTGCGCATGACGCCGAGTTGATGCGGAACAAAAGACTGAATCCGTAACAAAGAGACGTCTTCCATGCCGCACAGAAGACGACTGCCGGAAACAAAAGCAAGTTTGCTCGAACAATGGAGCTTCGCCAGTCATGTTTTAAAGGATTCGAAAGGAGTACTTCGCTACTAACACTCGTCAATTCGTCTAACTTTCTACTGGTAGCCAGCTGGGAACGTATGCCATCCCAAATAAGAACAGCGGCATAGTGACTGAGTTGTTCTCGATAATCTGCAATTGCTATAACTACTTCGGATCGAGAAATCCATCAAGCATTGTAGAGTTAATAGACGCCGGAGGTGCTTTATAGCGTTGACTAGCGAAGATCGTCACCGTGCCATATAGCTGATGGCATAATGCGGATACTAATGGAAAACTCGTAACAGCGAATGCGCAGGAAGGTAACAGTAATGTGAAGACAGCAATGTGGTGTGTATGGAAAGACGTGCCGAGTGTGTATGAGGCTGCGTGCCGCGAGACGACACTAGATGAGCGCGATGGTGCGGTGGAGTGTGCGCGCTTACATCATCCCACTTCCGTAATCGGAAACTTCTAACATGGCGTTGATTACGGATGACGCTCCTGATGTTCAAGGCGACAGTTTTGTCTTAAACAGCCTCGTCGGGTCCCTATCGCTCATAGTGGTCGGTTCACGTCACTCACAAGAAAAGAGCATGCTTGGTCCGTACGGCCATTGTTTCGAAAGCTTTCCCAGCGCAGTCGTCAAGTCTGCAGCTCTGCTGACTTTCGTATGCAGCCTGGAAGTTCCTCGCATGTAGGCAGCTCTTTCGCATCCAGTGCGCTTACCCAAAGCTCTCCATCCGACCATGGCATCGACATCCTCACTCCCATCCCCCACGCTAGGCAAGTCGCCTGAAGGACCATGCTCACGGTGCGTGGCATTCGATCTAGATGATGCACTACAGTTCGACCCTGCAACAGCGATCCGAACCGTAATGGAAATTACTCAATTGGAGCCGAAGACCTGCGCATTCTGCAGATTCTTGTCTGGCAGTATGGGGCAACTGCCAAAAGATGGAATGCACAACCTTGTCGCCATACAACCTCACTTCTTAATGACTACCCTTCTCGAATACATCGAAGCACCCGTGCTGTGTATTGAACCGCAACGGCAATCTTCCACAGTCTATGACGTCTACAGTTCTATCATCTACGGCCCATCTCGATCAAATGTTTCGAACCTGGTGCCCATCACACCTCTGATCGACTACAAGGTCATTCATGAATGGATCGATTTATGCGTACGAAACCATGGGTGTGATGGAATCCGTAGAGAGAAAACATCAACGTACGACACCAACGTACGCGATCTGAAGGTCATCGATTGCAAGAACCGATTGGTCGGAGATTTGCCCACTACCGCATCGTATGTGACATTGAGCTACGTATGGGGCAAGCCAGATGTGCACGTTCCTGATCAGCAATCGCACCTTGAGTCACCAGACTCATGTTTTTTATCACCGAGCCTACCTAGGATTATTGAGGATGCCATAAACTTTACGCTGGCACTTGGATACGAGTACTTATGGGTGGATAGGTACTGTCTGAATAAGTGTTCAAAACTTGAGCTGGGATGTGGATTTCCCAGCTAGACGGCGAATCGGATTTCCTAGTTGGTCATGGACCGGATGGGTCGGTACAGCAAGATGGGGAAAGGGATTGATGGTAACAGACAACGGCCGAATCTGGAGAACGCGATTTGCACCTGATACCCCCTGTACAGTCAGTCTGGAACTGCAAAACGGCGATACCATTGACTGGCGGAACTACCAAGCCAATTATGACTTGCTTGGCCTAGACAAGGACACACCACATACACAGTTATTAAGTCAGTTTATCCATATCAGCGCTTACATCACCCGGGTCATGCCGCTCCCGATGCCACAGTTTGCCCAGGGCACTTCACGTTGCTACTATCTCGAGGCTGATCTCGAAAGCGAACACGAAGATTCTCCACCAATACGTGTGGACATCAAATCTACAGCACAAGGCCTTTCAAGCTTTTGCGTGGAATCGTACGTACTTCATTTGCCGTGGTATCTCGATTATGGCCATGATAGAGAGTGCCGTGTCTTGGTGGTTCAACGTAAAGACTCACATTGGGAAAGAGTTGGCACTGGCATGACGTCGGTGTTGTTGGAGGCGGCACCCGTGAAGAAACTATGGACGACAATTCGCCTTGGCTGACGAAGTTTATGTGTCCAGACTTAAGCGTACTCACTACCGGCAGAGTTATTCCGACTGCCGCTCTCCCATCGCGAGCTCTATTTGCCGTAGAAAGTACTCATGCGATACTTTGTTTCACCCTCGTACTGTGCAAGATCCATCAAGGCCTGCTCACCTTCTCGGACGATAGCCTGCCGTATCCTCTCGCTTCGCGGCTTGATGCTCACTTTGAACACCTGCGGGCGCATGTTGAGACCATTCCTTATCGACGTTAGTAATTGCATGATGGCTACTCTCATTGAAGACTTACGTATAGTCAAATATATCGACTGGAATGGGCTTTCCACTCTCGTCCAGTGCCGGCTCAACCTTAAAACCCCAGACTAGCCGCGCGACTGTGAGCCATGTGCCTTGTTCGGCAAGCGCCTGTCCTGAGCAGACTCGACGGCCCCAACCAAATGTCATATATCCTCTCTCACCAGGGAATGGTCGCGAGTCAGGATGGTCCTTTAGGAACCGGTTTGGATTAAAACGGTCTGGTTCGGGAAAGTCACGGTCATTATGATGTATCGCCCAGACGTTTCCTTGGACCCATGTCGATTGCGGAATCAAGTAACCGTTGTAGTAATCATCTTGAACCGGAGCATGTGGCTGCCCGCCGATGATGGCAACTGATCGCCATCGGAACACCTCTTTCACAAATGCTCGCATGTAAGGTAGATTCGCGTCGTCTTCGAACGAGGGACTGCGATCCGGTCCGACTACGCGATCCAGCTCTTCCCATGCCGCCTGCATGGCTTCTGGAAACGCTCGCATCGCAAGAACAGCGGTGATCAGCGTACTACTTGAGGTGTCTGATCCAGCACCGAACAGATTCCCAGTCAGCGCAGAAATCTCCTTCGGACTGAGACCGTACTTTTCCTGTTCTCTGAACAGCATCTTCGCATAACAACCGTCGTGTCCAGGCTTCTCATTCGCTTCGCTTGCTAAAGAGTAGAAGAAGTCATGACCGCGGTGCGACTTCTTCTTCGATCCCATGCCGTGCTTCCACGGCGCATATTCGGTCGGTACACGAGCAAGAACGGGGAATGTCTCCATCAGCATGGGGAACGTCTTTCCGGGAACGTTCAGGTCTGCTGCTCGATGCATCAACGCAATGACTTCGGTGATGATGGGATCTTCGTGGCTTGCGACGCGCCTGCCGAAGCCAATGATGGAGACCACACTGGTCGCGTAGCGTTCAAAATGCGCAACATAATTCTCTGGGGCACTCAAGAGATCGAGTGCGACGACCTTGCTCTCATCGTTCTGGAAGTCGCGATACTTCTTCACCTGCTGAATGCCAACGCCTTGATGCGTCACTTTACGCAACATTCGGAAGCGCTCACGCTGCGCTTGTGTGGTAGTAATTAGGTTTACTAGATTGCTCTGACCAGATCCGAGTTCCGCAAAGACTAACATACGTGGCCGCGAGCAGTATATGCCTGCTCTCTTGTCGAGAAGTTCGTTCGCGGTCCAGGCATCATTGATCCACACGGTTGGGTTACGTCCGATCCAATATGTTATCAGCGGCGTATTGTACTTCTTCGATAGTTCCTCGAAGAATATCCACGGCTTGCTGTCGGGCAGCTGGAACGTGTTGCCAACAATGGGATATGGGAAGGGTCCGGGAGGCTTCTCGACATCAGTACCATTGTTCCATAATCCAGCGTGGCTCTCTTACCATCTTCGATCTCATGTACAGCATCCAGGCATAGTCTGCGAGCACGCCCAAGGCTGCGGTCACGAAAACCGCCAACGCAATGTTAACAGCCCCAAATTTCGATATGCCATGCTGCAAATAATGTAGAGGCAGAGCCTCAAAGATCTGCTCTATCGCCATCTTTCTCGTTGTTCAGAGCGTGCGCTGGTAACGGTCCTTGGATGGAGATGTGTCGAGCTACAAGATGCGCTTTACCAGCGCTTCACATATCCAAGAACGCGTCCGGGAGGAAGCAGCCAATGAATTGATCCTTCATATCGAGCTTGCTAATCAGCAGGCATCGCAACCAGCATCCTTCAGAGTAGCCATCTTCGGAGAGTTGCATGAGCGCAACGCGTAACCCCACATCGCGGGGGTGGGGCATGGATGTCGGATAATGTTTACAGCTTGATGTGTATTTTGAACATACGCCCGAGTACATGCAAGTTTTCCCCGCTGATGCATGAAGGAGTGGACCCAGTAACTGTGGGTATAGTGTTGGAGACGGCAAGCGAGAAACTAGCGGCATATAATGTGCCGAAACGCGACGCGCTGATTGTTTTTGCGACGCGGTAGCATCATCGTCTTTCTGCTGGCGTCGTTGACACCACAACTACGCGCGATGTCTATACCAACATGTACATCGATGGATGCTCAAGATTACATTTACCAATCATGACTTGAACCTTGGACATACCCTCTGTTGCCCAGCGTCCTCTATCGCCTTTCCCACAATGTAGCACCTAGTCGACGCGGTGCCTATGAATACCGACGTGCAAAGTCATCGCAAACATGATGTCTACGGGTCCCATAGGTAACGAGCGCTATCCGTTGTACAGCGAGAACTGGGCCCCTTTGCTGCAGCTACTAGGTCTCTAGTCCACGGTTCCGCCTTCGCGCACTCGAACTCGAGGGGCTTATCACGAGCACTGTTGCGCCTACTCCTGCCCAAATCATCGGCGTACGCTGAACTTGGACCCGCCGCGTTGTCCTCAAGCACACGAACCTCCACTACCCGAACACCTTCCGCAAGTCCTTCACAGCATGCGCCAATCTGAGCATGCAGTACTGCAAGCTAGAGATCTTCTTCCACAAGGGACGCATGCTGGCGGGCAGGCATTGGTATGGGTCGTGGTGTCTCTAAGCACAAGGAACGAAAATTGCGACAAGGATGCCAATCACCATAACCTGGACGAAACGTCCTGCTAGGGCTGGGTGGAGGTAGTGGGGTAGGAGTGCTCACTCCATACCGACGCTGGTTCACAATAACGAGGATAGGCAGAATGGAGACGGGTACAGGTAGAGGGCTTTCATGGGCACTGTGTCGATGAGTAAAGATGGTGCTATCATCGGCTCTTGACACAGAGTTGACAAGAAGCCGGGGCTCATACAGTGTTTCTGTTCTTCCATACCGGTAGACATGGTTCACTCGAACTCTCGAGTTGTATCCTCGCTGTGGACACCTAGAAGACATCTGGATGTTCGCTGAATTCTTCATGAACTTTGTACGGGAATAGACCATGGTGAACACCCTCAGGGTATCTGATGAGAACGCTCTTATCACTTCTCTTTTCCGAACATCCTCCTCAATCAGTTCCAAAAACACCAAATGTCACTGCGTCCAAGGTTACTGCCTAAGGTGCTAATCCTGAATTGAATCCAAAGAGCACTAGCGCACCCCACTGCCTCATGAGTAAACATGTACAATCGACTGTTTCCTCCCCTCACTCACGCTCCCCATAGCTCCCCATCTCTCCACACTAGCCACTCGTAACATGCTGCTACTGACGATCTAGACTTGCGCCATTTCCTTCCACTTTTGACCCCAAGTTGGACCGAATGCAGCTCACGAACTCCGCTATGCATAGCTGTAACTGCTGGTACATGCAGATCCTTTCCGAGCTCTACGATCAAGGACAATGTCACACGGCATTATCTCTCCGGCCGCGCGGTATTACCGTTCAGCCTGTCCTATCACCTCGAATCCCTTGATTGTAAAGGGATTGCTGGTGTTCTCTGGTATGCTTCTAGATAAGTCGTAGTTGCGACCGCATCTTCGTATCCAATGCGTTATTGAAGCAATCGCCTGTTCAAGGTGACTACAAGCCGACAGTGAGTAGCAGAGTACAATGTTTAGATACCAAAGAACTGCCGATCACCTCTTCACCCTCGCTAAACATTTGCCTGGCATCGTGACAAAAGCCCAATGCGCCACGTGGAAACGGGAAGTACAAGCATTCACAGCTTCAATGGCTCAAATGATCGTTAGTGAAACGCCACCTCCGCACTCCACACTTTAGACTCATGTTTAAGTCCGGGGTATGACAGGCTAAGCATTTGGAGGTACTATCGGCAGATATTGCGACAGGGGCTAGACCCGGACGACAAATCTGCATATCAGTCTGGATGAAATGAATATTCGAGCATGAAGCAAGGAGATCCTGGATCTTTTCCAGGTGGATGTTTTGTTGACAGTTTATTCTTCTTGACACTACCTCCTTCTCCGCGACTTTGAGCAAACGCCGTCGCATTCGTTGCTATCTCTCACCACCAATACCATCAACACCGCGGCCATGCCCGACCTAACCTCCAGCCTCCTGTCCAACTGGAAGTGCTTAGCAGCATGTACCCTCGTCTCCATGTCCCCCTTCCAATATGGCATCGACTTCGGTGCCATTGGCGGTCTCCAGGCCATGCGTGGCTTCCTCCAAATCTTCGGCCACCCGGAACCCAGCGCGCCCACAGGCTATAACATTTCTACCGAACGGCAACAACTCATATCATCATTGATGACACTGGGTGCCTTTCTTAGCTCCTCGTTCGCCGGTGTCTTCGCAACGAAATTGGGTCGAAGACAGTGTCTATGGATGGCTAGTGCGCTCTGCTGTATTGCGAATATCGTTATGATGACTACGACGAGTATCGCGGGGCTGTACGTGGGCAGGCTGTTGATTGGCATTGCAAATGGGTGGTATATGACGTTTTCGCAGCTATATATCCAGGTTTGTTCCCTTCCGTTCTCTCCTTCTCCTGCACAAAGCTAAGAAACGACTAGGAATCAGCACCAGCGCGATACCGCGGTCTTATGATTTCCATCTTCCAGATATGGACCTCGGTCGGCTCGCTCATCGGTACTGTCATCGATAACGCGACACACGACTATAAAGGTCGGAACTCTTATCTCATTCCCCTAGGCACCATATTCATCATCCCGTTCTTCATGTCGATCGGCATGTTCTTTATCCCCGAGTCGCCACGCTGGCTCATCCTCGTCGACAGGCCAGCACAAGCCGAGAAAGCACTACTCTGGATGCGTCCGCATCCCGAAAGCGTACCCGGCGAGGTAGCAGAGATCCAAGCAGCCATCGATGCCGAGAAAGCTGTCAAGTCAAGCGCGAATTTCCTGGATATCTGGAAAGATCCTGTGGATCGTCGGCGCACGTTGTTGGCTATTGCGGCGGTGTCGACGCAAGCTGCGTCTGGTGCCATGTTTATGATCGCGTACGGAACGTACTTCTTCCAGGTCAGCACAACGTTCTCCAATCTCCAGAGTATGTCAGGCTAATATGAATCCAGATGGCGAATGTCGGTAGCCCTTTCATGAACTCTTGCATCCTGACTTCCGTCGGCGTCTTCGCAATCATGGTAAACAGCAGCATCATCTCTAAAATTGGTCGTCGACGCGTGTTTCTCATGACCGGCCTTTCAATTTGTGGTGTTACGCAACTCATCATCGCGGCCGTGTATCATGTCAACCCTGGTACTACTGGCACTGGCAAAGTACGTTTGATCCTGTCTCATATGGTCAATTCTGGCATTGTACTGATATCAACAAGGTCATCGTCGGTCTCTCAGTAATCTACATCTGCGGCTACAATGGTATGATCGCCGCCTATGCTTGGCTTACCGGCGGGGAAATCCCCTCGCAACGCCTCCGTTCGTATACGTTCGGTATCGCATCGGCCGTTGGTTTTGCTGGTGCCTGGCTCGCTACTTTCACAGCGCCGTACTTTATCAATCCCGAGTCGCTTAATTGGGGACCTGAGTATGGTACGTTTGCTCCCCTTCTCCTTCAAGCCCGCGACTTCGCATCGCTTCTTCATACTACCTGCTTTTGTAATACCACTGTTCCTCTGAGACACATCGACTGATATACTAAATAGGTTGGATATGGGGCCCATCTTGTTTCATAACCGTAATTTGGGTCTACTTCTACCTCCCCGAGATCAAGAATCGCACCCTCGAGGAAATCGACGAGATGTTCGAAGCGAGGCTACCTGCGCGGAAGTTCAGAAAGTACGTCTGCACTGGCCGTGTTTTGGCTGGGGATGGGGACGAGAAGCTTGTAAGTGAGAGGCATGACAGTGAGAAGGCAGGGAGTGAGAAGGACCAGGTTGTGCATCATGAGGTTGTCGACGTTGGTGGGAAGAGGGCGTGAGCTGGGAATGAACTCGGTTGGTGGATGTGGAGTAGATGTCCGTTTCAGCGGCTGTGCTTGCAGCGTGACAAATGAACCTCTGAGTACATCTTGACTGAATGAATGAGCTTGCGAGATGTGAACATTGACTTTCCATCCTTGAAGTGCTTGTATGTGGAGTAATCTGCTTATGCCTCGTAATCACCTCCTCAACCTCCTTCACCTCGCTCACTTCACCTAGCAAATTCGCTCATGGCTAGCAAATGTGGAACATTACACTAATGTACGTCTATGCAGTAACCCCAGCCTTCTTAATTGCCTCATCCCCCATCTCCTCCGCATGTTTCTCAGCATCATGCTGAAACACCCAGTCCTCCCTTGGAAACTGGATCAACGTAGGATCCTTCTTCACCTTCTCCCAATCAGTCTTATGCCACATATCCCTCGTCGTCTCTCCCGTCTTCTGCACCGCCTTGACACGATCATATCGAATATCCTGATACGCCCTCAACGCATTCTTAACATTATCCTTCCCAGCTTTGCGCAGTAGAACAGCAAGTGTAACGCCATCTTCTAGCGCTTGCGTCGCACCCTGCGCACTGGTTGGCAGGAAAGGATGCGCGGCGTCACCCAGTAAACAAATTCGGCCATGACCTGGTGCAGAGCCGTAGCCGCTGACCCAGTTGGGTAGCGGGTCCCGATATACGAGTTTCCAATCGACGAGCTTTTCTTCAGGGGTCTTGGATACGATTTTCCAGCACATTGGGTCCCAGCCCTCCAGCACGGTTTTGACGTCTTTCAGGTAACCCGGGAAAGACCAGGATTCGTCGATGTCGTGGGAGTCGCGGTGTGTGAGGACCCAGCAGCAGTCGGTGCCGTTCTTGATGGTGCTGAAGAGGAAGTGAACGTCTGGACCTGGCTCGATGTTAGTATGTGAATGGATGTTGAGGGGAGGAGGAGGAGTGCTTACCGATCCAGCCGTTGAAGGTATCTCCGTTGTCGCAGAATTGCTTAGTTTCTGGGTCTGCTAACATGTCCTTGTTGCTGAACCACGCTCGCCAGACGGCGTACCCGCTACTCTTTGGCTTGTCCTCATATCCTAGCACTAGTGTTCTTGCCTTACTCCTCACACCATCACTCGCGACTACAAGATCACCAGCAACTCTCGTACCATCCTCAAGCACGATACCCGCCTCCTTCTCATCCTCCCAGTACTTCTCGACTCGCTGACCTAAGTTGATCTCCACCCCAATCTCCTTTGCATAATTGAACACAATCTCATGCAGCTCGCCCCGATGTCCGTTAAAATTCGGCGCCTTCTCGTCGCGGGGCGGGGTCTTCTGGTTTATGACAATCTCGCCGGTATCCCATTTATGTATGTTGAAGCCGTACTCGGTGAGATCGATGGAGATGCTGCGCATGTCGCGTGCGACGCGTCCGTCGCTCCAGCGCGCGAAGATGCGACCGGCATTGGGGCCGAAGGTTATTATGTCGCCGAGGATTTTGAGTGAGGGAAAGGATTCGTAGATTACGGGGGTGTGCCCATGGCGGATGCATTCTATCGCTGCCGTGAGGCCGCCGAAACCTATTCGTGTGTGTCAGGATGGGATGGTAGGATAAACTGGTATGGACTGGTATGGAGGATGTACCTGCGCCAATTATGACAACTTTGATGCCAGTCTTTGGTTTCGCGCCATTGGTGACTGGTCCATTATCCTTTGTCTCAAGGGAAGACATCTTGGATAATTTAGTTTCGTCTATCCTCGCACGGAGCGGCATACGCGACTTGGAAAGAGCTACACGGCTTGAATTGGGAGTGACACGACGCGACTCGATGCAAGAAAGAGGCTCCAGGTGTCTGAACGCGTCGACCAGGTAATCCTTCGTCCAGCGTGGGGCTTAGCAACCCTGCACCTACCGATGATATGGCCATGTACCCATTTTCCTGAGCTGCTTCATCCAGGCGAGATGAAACCGATGACCGAGGGTACAGGCGTGGGTCGTGGCGCTACGGGCTTGCATACGTTGGACGCCTCTCGCGGCATGTCTTCTCCGTGGGGTGGAGTCGCAGTATCGAGAAGTGGATCGACATATCTGCCGGTTAAAGAGTATCGACGCGTGATGCGATGTTGTTGGGGTTGCAAAGAGAAGGATCTCCCTGCCCCACATCGTTTGAAGCTTCCCCGCAGTGTACCCCGCAGCTATCACTTGAATTGCGCTTTGCCATTTCCGGCTGGCTTCCGTCCTGAGGTGTGACACAGGGAGTGTTGGCGTATGTCTGAGGTTAGCATACATTTCGATGCCAGCAGACGAGGATAGTCAGGATGAAGCTCGGGCCTCTTGTCAATACACAACGCGGGCCATCTCAGGGATGTCAAGAACGAGGGACATGGTGGGGCGAGCCTGATGTAGTCCTCTTCACGCGACTCTAGAAGTGACCCCATAGACTATACCATATGCTAACATGTCGACTTTAACGCATCCAGAGTGGGACAAAGAGACTGGCGGTCTCGAAGTCGCGAAAGCCTTCGCTGATCGGATCCTAGGGAAAAATGGTAGGAGATCTGATGCCGCTCTGCCAAGAAGACTTCGAGTTGACTGAATATAGTGCTCATCACCGGTGTGTCTCCTGAAAGCATCGGTTCTTCCATAGCCCTCTCGATTGCTTCCCAAGCCCCGTCGCTGGTCATCCTTGCCTCGCGCACCAAATCCAAACTTGAAGAGGTCTTGAAGAACGTTCAGAATGCGTATCCAGAGGTCACGATTAAGACTGTACTCCTCGACTTGATGTCCCAAGGGTCTGTCAGAGCCGCTGCGGAGGAGATATCGCAGTTGACAGATCGTCTAGACCTGATCATCAATAACGCAGGTATCATGACACCAACGCGTCAAACGACGGAAGAAGGTCTTGAAGGTCAATTCGGCGCGAACCATATCGGTCACTTTCTACTCACCAACCTACTAATACCTCAGCTCCTAGCTTCTGCTTCGAATTCTAACGAGGGTATGACACGTGTCGTTAACTTGACTTCTCTCGGACATCGACTTAGCCCTGTTCGCTTTTCAGACTATAACTTGGAGAAGAGTAACGATGATGTGCCCGAGGAGGAAAGACATACGCCGCTGCCCCCGATGTTTGCGAAGAGCACGGAAGATGGGTATAACGGGTACGTAGCCTATGGGCAGGCAAAGACGGCAAACATCTTGTTCTCGGTAGCTATCAATGAGAAGTTCGGTGAGAGAGGGGTGAAAAGCTACGCCGTGCATCCTGGTTGTAAGTACTTCGCTACTCGAATATCCCTTCTTTGTGGCCGCCTCACCGGAGCATTCGCTGACGAGTCTAGCGATTTGGACTGGTCTTAGTCGCGATTTGGATGCTGATGGTGAAGCTGCGATTCGGAAGACGAGTCCGTTCTGGAAGAACCATGATCAAGGTGCGGCGACAGTGTTAGTCGCGGCGTTCGATCCTTCTTTAGATGGTGAGTATGCATCTTATCGGGAGATTGTAGGAGTGCTGACACGATATTAGAGTCGAGCGGTGTATTATTGCATGACTGCCAAATGTGCGATGCCATGCCATACGCGACCGACCCGAAGTTAGCCGAGCAACTGTGGACCTTGAGCGAGAAGTTGGTACAGAATAGTTCCAAATTGTGACGCAATAAATACATGGAACAACGAATGAATAGAGTGGCCATCGCGGAAGAAAGAGTAATACTATCAACCTGATGGACTGGAAGAAGAGAACAAGTGTGCCTAGCAAACAGCGATAGGCATGACTGAAGGAAATATACGCATGACGCGCGCTTCTTCCACATCTTCCGCCAAGTCTCTCAAATGCTGCAGTGTTCTTTGCGTGTCACTGTGATCGTACCCCAAATACGACTTGCGCGCCTCGTACAGTTCTGTAGCGATTCCTAGCGCTTTGGAAAACTTCCCCAGGTGCTGTAAGAGGATGGCATGGAATTCTAACGCTTCCAAGGTTTCGGCATGCATCGAACCAAACTTCTTTTGGATGAGTGGAAGTGCTGAAGCAACAACAGAGTCCGCCTCCCTGAATTTGCCTTGATCATGAAGGGCAGTGGCCAGATTGGTATGCGTTTTCAAGGTGTCTGGATGCGATTGCCCGAGCTTGTTCTGGAAACTAGTGAGAGCTTCACGATACAGTATTTCGGCTTGCGCATGATGACCCTTTTCATTGAGAGTGATGGCAAGATTTGCTTGGCTCTTGGCCGTTTCGTGGTGGTGTGGGCCCAAGATGAGGTGGCGCTTTTTGTACACGTAGCGGTGACTGTGCTCAGCCTCGTCCAGCTTGCCCTGGAAATGAAGCGCAATGCCAATATTGCTCCTTGCCGCAATGACGAAAAGATCATCGGCACCGTAAGCTTGAAGCCAGCCTTTCAGTGATCTATCAAATAAGCTCCTTGCCGTTTCATGCTTTCCTTGACTAAGAAGAACAATTCCGAGATTGTTTGTACTGACCAGCGTATCGGGGTCACTAGGACCTAGAAGCTCACTTTTCGAACGAAGCGCTCTCTGGTGGTGATATAATGCGGCGCGATTATCGCCCACAGCGTGATACATGAGTCCCAACCCATTGACGCTGTGCAGTATAGATATCGATGATCTATCGGGAGCTTTTGTTCGAGAATGATACAGGTTGTGGAACATCCGTAAAGCTGAGTAGATACTGCCGTGCAACGCCTGTGCGACAGCTTCTTTACCGCTCATGGCCGTCCCTGCTTCAAAGTGGGCGGACAGCAGAGCATTGGACCAGGTCTTGAACGCATCAAGGAACTCCAAGACGCGCGAGTATCGTCCGGTGGTGAGGAGAAACATGCAGAAGCGGATAGCTAAGGCTGCGGTGTCTGGAAACGTAGAATCGTGTACTGGATACTGCATTGCTGTGTTCAATATAGTGGAGACATGCACATGCAGATCATGACCACGCTGAAGATTTCGCATCTGGGTGAAGTGCAAGTCAAACTCAATGCTGAGTGCGCGCAACACAGACGTAGTTTGATGCAGACATCCTTCTGGCGTCTCAAGCTTTGGGCGCATGCTCGTTCCTGGGTGAATTATCTTCTGACCAGTATTGACCCTAGTAAGGAATCGTTAGCGGTTTGAGTTTCACTGAAAGCTCCAATCGAACTTACATAGTAAGATATGAAGCGAGAATGCTAAAATTGTTCCTGTACGATAACACGATACGCTCCACTTCCTCTGCTTTTCGAATGACAAACACAGTTTCTGATGTCTTCGACCGTTTTTGCGAACGCTTGGTCCTCCGACATACTGAAAGTAGTGAACTAAGTCTGCCGGCGTCTTTGCGACATTGGCTCAGAAGTCGAATAGTATTTGGCGTATGACTAAGCATCGACTGCTCAATTTCGTCAATGAGATTAGTCATTACCAGAGATTGATCCATCCAGGTATCAATCTTATCGGCTGTATGACGTATTGTATTCGATAAGGCTGAAGCATTGCTGACTGATACAATGCCATAATGGATCAGCTGAGTAAGGGCAGCAGCGCTACCAAGTACCGCCAGCACTTCTGCCATACTAGACCTGACAGTTGTGACAATATTTGACTTCCAAAGCCACACGGTCGAGGCGAGAGAGATTTTAAGGTCGGATAGAGTGAGGCAACGAGGCAGAAAGTGATGGTCCGGCTGACACATGATGGAGGGATAAAGATCCAATCAGCAGTGGATGTATAGCTCATTGGATAGACATGCAGCAAGGCTGCATTTTGCGTGCTTGGTTCCCCGATGTTGACCGGTCGCTTTCGATTTGCGCTACTGCTCATCTCGCGATACGGATTATGACATGTCGTCTGTATATTCAGCCGGGTATTTCGGGACGATTTGAAACCCTAAGAATTCAGCAAGGTACAACTCAAGTCGCCTTACGGATTCTCCAACAACTCTGCCGATATTCTTTACTCTGACGTTGTGCTCTATAGTGTATGGTTTTGCAAAGTTGATGCGAGACGCCGGGCTGACGTTGATGAATTCTTCATTTTCGACCTTGATCTCGATGGGCTCTTTGAGATTGCGATCAAACTCATCCCAGAATAAAGCTGGTTGGTCGCCCTGGCGGATCACTGGTGCGTGTTGATGTGCAATAACGCCAGGCTTCAAAGTCGCTTGTCCAGAGTAGGTGCTGATACGTAGGCAGACAGAGAACGTAGGCATGGCTTTTACCACTACGAATCTAGCAGGCTTGGTGTAAGGTTGCCCAGTAGTTCCGTCAGGTTCAGTCCAGAGTATTGTAAATATTCTTGCTATCTTGAAGAAGTTACGGGGGATCCGGACTACTTCAAACTCTTTAAACGTCAGTGGTGATGAGTGTGATAGAAAGTCAACGTACCAGATTGGGCCGTGCCGAATTGATGTGTATTCAGTCGATATCTGGTCCATTGTTCTGTATCCGCTTGATGTGTGGCTGGTTGATATGTGCCTGTTTGTGATTCATATACGGCTGGAAATGGTTGTTGAATTGGTGGTTCTTGTTGAAGTGTGGCTGGTTCTGGTTGATATGTGCCGGGTTGATATGGACCAGATTGGTTTGTGTCATATCGGGTTGTGGGTGGTGAGGTGATGGTAGTTTTAGGAACCCAGCTGAAGAAGACCCAACCTTGTCCCTCTATTCGAGTGATAAGTCCTACACGTCGCTTTCGTAGAGGGAAGCATATTTACCAACGTAGTGTTGCCAGTAGAATCGGTGATATTGTGCGTCCCATAAGGTAAGGAGATATCTCTGATGCTCGACATTCCAGATCGGCTGCGATTCAGACATGCTGTTCGAGGTCCTCGTCGACGGGATAGGTGCCAGGTGTTGGGAGTGAGACGAGGTATTGGCGGATGGATGACTCAGCCCCCACCAAACTTCGTATGGAGCGCTGCTCCGCCTCGCTGTTGCCTGTTGATGAGGTGTATATAATGCGCAGGTAGCATCTAGTATTGATAAATCGTTTTAACACCTGTGACGGTTGCATCTTCTTTGCGTGAACGACGATCCTCGCCTTACATTATATTCTCGGGCTGAACAAAGTGAAGCTTCTATTCATACCACTCACCCTTGCGCTCACCGACCGGCTCATCTATTCTTTCGTACCACGCATCGGGCTGCAACGTGGTGCAGTCGCCCAACGTCGCCGGACTGCCCAGATCTCAGCCTATCTGTAACAAGCACATGTTGAGTTTCATGCCCGCCCCCCGGATGGGCCAGATATTCTCGGTACGGCTACCGTTATGATGTCCTTTGTTATCGGGCACATTTCCATTCACCATTCGTTTTGACTTTTGTTAGGCTATGCGTCTCGCGATGACTGACGATCTGCCGGAGCCGGCGTCGGCGCCCCGGAATCCACTCTGGCTGCGATGCCTAGCGCAGCACTTGCGCGACATAGTGCATCACGAGCACGCTGGCTACAACGACCCTGCCACACTCATCTCACACTCAGGTCGGTTCGTATCAACCTTCAAGAATGGCTTTCATCACACGTTGTCTGCTGTTATTGAGAAGGTGAACCGACCTTTCCTTTCTGTTATCAATGTTCATGACGTTTCCGCTCTTACGACGGACATCGACGGTCACAGCTGCCACAAAGCCCTTCACATTACCTTTCCGATAATCTCTTCCCTTTGTCCCTTCTTTGACGAACGCACTTTGCAAGTGCAAAGTCTTGTATTCAATAACATTGTTTTTGTTCTTGCTTACCTACAGATTTGTCGCGGAACCCTTAAAGTGGTGGGGTTCGCTGCTAACATTCCCAACGCGCCTCCACCACGTCCAGAGGCAAAACCATATCTAATTGGACCACATCAAAGCATCATCAAGAAGCCTAATCAACCACCCCCGCGCCCTGCACCTAGCCCGTATCCGACAGGGCCACATCAGAGCTAGGTTCACAGAGAATTGCATTTAGGTGCGAAGTACCACTCTTGATCAGTGGTCTTTCGCCATCATATGCTCACGTTGTTAGGACATCTCATCTATCGCACACGGTCACTTCTGTTCGCCATCCTCTCGTTCCCCTGGCATACATGAGCCCACTCGGACGGCAGATGTTGTTTTGAGAGGTGGACACTCGCTTGGGTTATATGGATAACAGGACTGTCATAGTGTTGGATGCTTTCGGAAACGGACACTCGTTCATGTTGAATTATTGCTTGGAAATGAGGCATACACATCCATGGACTATCGCTACTGAAAGAACAAACATATACGTAACTTGCTGATGCTCGCCTCCTCTGGTCGTTACACAATCGCATGCATCCTGGTGCTTGTACATGTGATGCTCACTGTCGGACTAGCTTCGCGCTGAGGCGACTAATGCCAACAGAGACTCAATAGCGCCCAGAACGCCGAACGTGAGGAAACGATCATGAACATCGTCGCATTACCATACCGTTCGCTACTGAACCCGAGATGAGTGAATGTCCATGCCTACAACACGCAAGAAACCAGAATAAAAGAGTCTTGCCCGCTCGCCGCTAGCTCCGCTTCCAGCTCCGCCAGGTACTTCCTACTGCTGGTCGTGTCCGGATGCTCTGTCTCTAACATCGCATTCTGCATGTCATACAGCGATGCCATAATCCCCAGAGCGTCTTCAAGTTTCCGTTGCCAATGCAATAGCGTAGCTAAGTATTGTAGCGTCTTGAACGTTTCGGAATGACCTTTACTGTGCTTCTCTTCCAATATATCCAGTACCTCTCTTATCAAGACTTCCGCTTCCGTGTATTTCGATTGCTGATGCAGGATAGAAGCTAGATTGCGGAGAGACTTGATGGTGTCTGGGTGCGAAGAACCTAGTTCTGCTTTATATGCTTGACAGACCATTCGGAGAAGGTCGGCTGATTGGCCGTATCGGCCTTGCCGCTGAAGCAACAGTGCTAGGTTTCCCTTACTCTTCAATGTTTCTGGGTGGACTGCGCCCAAGACAAGTTCACGGCCCTTCAAGGTAGCCTCGTGTAGTTGCTGAGCTTGTTCGAGCCGCCCTTGCAACTGCTTGAGGACACCAAGATTACTCATGCTGACGAGGACGTCCGGATGAAATTCCTTCAATTTTCCCTTTCGTCCGCGCAGTGCCTGGACAAAGTAGACTTCGGCTTCTTCGAATCTTTTCTGGCTTTGTAATGAGAGCGCGAGGTTGTTGAGGGTGAAGAAGATCTCCAAATCACACGGTCCACATCTTATGGACTTCATCTCCAGCACTTTACGGTGACAGCGTTCCGCTAGAGAGAAGCGGCCTTGTTCTTGTTGATACACGCCAATGTTGTTAAGATTGTGTAGAGTTTCAAGGTGGTCTTCTCCGATAGTACGGATTTGTGATCGGAGTACCTCTCTTGTGATGTTCTCCGCGACGGCAAACTGCCCGCTGCCGTGATAGGCAACGCCGAGCTTGCTGCACAGCTTGTCGAGTGCAGAAACGAGTCTCTGCGCGCTTATTGGAGCCCAGGAGGTAAATCGAGAGGATGTTGCGATTGCTTCGTATGGCTTTCCTTGGTCGACTAGAGATTGGCACAATCTGGTTAACAACTGGAAGGCAAGCTTGATCGTACTTGGCGAAAGCTCTTGTTCAGAGGTGCAGAAAACGAGAGCTTTCAGTACCGAAGCTATGTGCGCACAATATACCCGTATGTCATTCGCGGCATCCGTCTGTGATGCTTTAAGCGAAGCGACGAACTGGAGAGCGGCTGAAAGAAATCTAACGCGTCCGGGACTTCGAAGTAGCTGATCTCTAGCAATGAGCCTTACGAGCTCCGGCATCTTCCACTTCGTGGTTAGTACGATGGGCTTGAGGATTGAATATGCTTTTAGAATGTCAAGTGCCTCTCTTCTTGAGTTGGTATCCGCAAACCCTGTCAGCAATTCGTCCGGCAAATCAGAATAGTTCAAACACGAAACGAGGAAAAGGATCGCGGCGACTTCCTCGTTGTATGTAGCAAGAGACTTTAGCGTGTAGATGCTATTGTGACCTTTTCCGCGCACTGTTCGATAACGCTGAGGAATTATCGTTGGGTCAAGTAGCGAAGGTAAGAAGGATGCGTCTTGCTCCAAGAGGACGAGAAATCTTGTTGGATTGATACCCGTCGATGCTATGTATCTTCCGGCGCTTTTGATCGCTAGTGGATGGTATTCGAGGCCCTTCACCAAGCTGATGAGGCTCTCTTCATCTCCAGCATCAAACCCAATGTACGAGAGAAGCAAATCTTGCGCGTCTTCTTCGATCATAGCAGGCATGTCAAAGACATCTGTTGGATGCGCGTAGTTCAATGCAAGTCGCCGATTGCGGGTGATGAAAAGGATGTGACCATCGCGCGTGGGGCGCAACAAGTTTTCCAGGGTCGAACCGGCGATTGAGTCTACATCCACGTTGTCAATTATCAGCAGACATCTGGCGAAAATGGGCGAGCTCAACCATCGTATCACAGTCGCCGTTGTAGCTTCCGAAGTGCTGGTGGAAATACTGGCGAGTCCCTCGATTTTTTGAAGCCCCGCAGTCAGGGTGTCATCTGTAGTAGCATCAAGCCAGAAGATGGACAAGTTCGGTGATGATTCGTAGAGCAAATATGCCAATTCAACGGCCAGCTCAGACTTTCTGATGCAGTAATTAGTCATGATAGCCACTGTATGAAATGCCATCGTACCCAAGTCCTCCCAGGCCAGATATAGCGGTAAAAGATCGTGTTGACTCCCTGATCTTCATTGAAAGCTCGTTCAGCTGAATCGCGCGTCCGACAAAATTGCGATTACGGGTGGTAAATATCATGAGATGATTGGATAGTATTGATGGCAGAGCTGTCGTTGGCTGAGTCTAGATATCGTTCACGGTTAGTCGTCAACTTCGACACGTCACTCGAACACGTTCTCATCGGGGCGATAGATTGAGGGAGATGATGGAAATCACAATTTGCGCACATTATGAGGAACCAGCGTGCTGGTTGAGGCTGACGACGACTGATTATGAGTGGGCATGCTGTTCACGTGACCAAGCCTAGTACTGTCAGCAAACCTTACGCCAATCGGTACGGGCAAGCGCTTAACGTGACGAGGTGCGAACACAACACAATTCGTTGACTTATAGCTAGCATCTCTTTGTTGAGTTCCGTCTCTTGCCTTACAACCCTGATGTTCTTTCTCATCTTCGCGATCTTTCCATCGTTGGTATTAATGGTTGTTTCCTGCAGTAGGGATCGAATACTGTTCAACTCTTCGGTAAGACGATCGAGGATTGGTGAAGGGATAACATTGCTATTAAGTTGTCTACAAGCCTCTAGCGATGTGCTGGTGAGAAGCGTTGCCTGGTCGATCCATCAGTCTTGGGTGATGGGAGCCTTGCGCACTCGTCGTGCGAAGTCTGGTATGGCATTAGCGGCACTGAAGCTGTATTTCGCAAGCTGCGGGATCGCAGCAGCAGCGCCGATGAATTCGACCATAGTCGCACATGTGTTGGGCATACATGGCCAACGTGGACGCTATATATCGGAGAGGATTGCAGCCTTAAGGACGAAGTCTGCATAAGGCCAGCTCATGCGCGCTCTGATGAGGGTGTCGGGGCATGTAAGAGTTTTGAACGGTCCAATGGACGCTTCATTGAGCTACCTGCCCGCATATGTGCACATTCTTGGCAAATCTCTCCGTGATCTCATTGGCCAGCTTGCCATGACCGGTGTAGCGGTGGTTTTCAGCCTTGCGATACATTGCTGGAGTGCACTTATGCGAATGAGAGAGAATTCGGATGTCATGTCCCGCCGATACTTCTGAAACTTTTGTTTTCAATTGGATCCGATTTTAGAGCATTCTGCGAAGTATTGATCCATACGCCAGACTGAATCTGCAACTATTCTGCCAACTTTGCGAACTTTGACATTATACTCCACAGTGTAAATCTTTGCGAAGTTGATCCGGGATGCAGGGTCGATCGGTCCTGTTGAAGTGTTTTCGACCTTAATGTATATGGGTGTCTTAGCAAGTTCCGCCTCTTGAGGCAGGTACTGAACTTCATCATTATCCGCTACGACGGCAGCGTGATCCTGTGCAACAACACCAGGTTTGGTCGTTGCTTGACCGTTGTAGGTATGCATAGGCAGGCAAAGACAGAATGTGCTCTTGGGCCTGATTACAACGAACCTTCTGATCTTCACAACGACAGGCGGACCCACCCTGTCTTTGACGAAGTCGCCGCCGGGCTCAGGCCAAGGTACCATGAACACGATACCTTTTTTGAAGAAGCCCCGTGGATTTTGAATAACCTGATAGTCTGGTGCACTTAGTCAGTAGCAAATCATCAGCGACAAGCAGTACGGACCTGAGAATAGATCACCAGTGAGACGACTATCAAAGCGATCAGCAGACAAATGGTGAAGAGCATCTCTACGAAGCAGTGCTACGTCTTCACTATCTGACTCCGGACCCGGGCTTGGAGACGACTTCGGTAGAACATATCTATGCTCGTCCATATGATAAGAGCTTCCAGTGGCAAAGCTTCCGTCAAACAATCCACTGTAGTCGTTCTCTTCAATCCAGTATCGTAGGAGCTTGCTTATATGACTTTCGTGCACTTTGCCGATATCCTTGACCTTGACATTCATCTCGATAGGATAGGTCTTGCCGAAACGTATACGAGACTCCGACCTAATCTGTATACTAGCATCTACAGGTACAATCTCGATAGGTTCTTTAGTCATGCCTGATTCGTACTCACCAGGCATGTAGCATGAGCCTGGATCAGTACCTGAGAGATATGCTATGGCATGCTCTGACGGGTTACAGCCCTGCTTTAAAGTGCCCCGGCCATTGTAGGTTCCAATACCGCTAGATTCCACGTTAGTTTAGTATCGTTGTACGGTGCAGCTGACTTGCCATGCGTTGACAAATCCGCGCCGGACTTGGACTACAATGAAGCGTCTGATATTGGTATGCGCCCTTTCATTGAATCTCACAACGGTATAAGCATCTTCATTTGGGCGGGGAAATAATGCCCCGCTCGCAGACTCCGCATAGAGCATTGCAAATACCTAAAAGAAAGAGTTAGGGCAAACAAAAGTAAGGAAGCTGCTCATTACCCTTCCCACAACAAAGAAGCTGCGCGCTTCATACCCCGTTCGCATACAATAACCTAGAAGGCTAAGCTTGTGTAGTGGGATAATAGAGATCAGGCACTCACTTGAATCTAGCAAGTCATACCAGCCGGTGTGGGGTGTGCCCTGTATGAAACCATAGAGTCCCCTCACCGTTGCGGATGCGGGATTCGGCATCTGAGCGATATTGGGTCCATAGTCCTCAAAATTGGCAGAGTCGTTTCGACACCTTGACCCCGATTCCGTTCGTATTTGTTTGAACCAGTGGTACACCGGTTGACCATATTCTGTGGTGAGAGTCAGCAGACATTTCGTGCAAGTAGCGAAGCTTGACACACACCATCATAAGTGACATAATAGTAGTCTTGGTATGGCTCACTCCAGATCCAACTGCTTGCCGACATTGCATGAATGATGATGCGCGGCTAGAGATGATGCGAGAGTGAAGGCTCGACCTAAGGCTCCGGCGCTAGTGGGGCTGAGAGCTGGCGATCACCATACTTCTTGGAAGGCTGGGCACTACCTGCATTCGTCCCACCTCAACCCAACCCAGGGTGGCACCAAGCACTAGCCATTGGTAGTCTTCCACGCACAGCTGGATCCATATCTCGGTGGAACCACCTACTCACAGACCCGTCGGATTTAGCTGACTGTGAACCTAGCGCATGAGAATTCCGCGAGGCGCTGACGCCTGCTAGTGTTGCCTCGTCGCACGAGCTATTGAGACTTACAACGCGGAGTACGCGTCGCACATCATGTGTAAACATTCCCAGCATGTTTGCGGAAACTGCTAACGCAGCGGCAGCCCTGAACGCATTCCTTTTTCGCCCGCCTGGCGATGATGCGGATGGCTCCGATGGGCCGGGCGTACCGACACATGGCACCACGGCCCTCCACGAACAGCACCCGCGATTTCGAGCCCGATACATGTTGTGTCATCTCAGTGGTACACTGCCTGCTGCTCAACCATATCTATTCAACCAGTCAACTTTCCTCACGAGTATCGCATCTAGTGCACCATCTGTCGCATCCCTTGGTTTGAGATGTGTGACGCCTACATACAAGGGTTGGACCAGGAGAAACTCCGGTCGCGCTCTCTGGGGGAACGATGAGGACGTTGCTTCACCTACGGGGGCATCGTTGTCCTCATCTTCTCTACAAGCCGGTGACAGCGGACCTGGGTTCGCGAATACTCTCAACAGGCTCACAAGGGCGTTATTTTCTATTACGAAGGATAATCGCGCAGGCGACATCTCACAGACGGTATACTCAGTCCCAACACCTGCCTCTGTCAAGCGCCTTCTACCAACCCCCCAAGCTGCAGCCTCACTTACGGAGACGACTAACCTTTCTTTGGCCACTCATTACACAAATTTCTCTACTCAAGCTGTAGTTCCACTTACGGGAACAACTTCTCTCTTCTTGCCACCGCCTCCACCTGATCTTGAACCATACACCACCGGCCAGACTCGGTAGGTGCACCACGATGCAATACTTTACGGTTGCCTGTGCGTGTCCACTCCTGTCCGGCATGGTTTCAGCGAACATGTTGGCGTGTGTGTACGTTTTGTATTTCATTGGACAAGCCCAATCCTTCACACTCTTTACCACCTAGCTCCATTATCTTTTGTATGTAAACAGAGTTTGCGAACCTAAACTGTATATTGTTCAAACTCGATTAGGCTGCGGGATTTTATCAAAAGGCCTCCCATGATTTCCGCCCAACGTATGGGCCCAAAGGCAACAAGACTGATCATCCCAGTGATTCGATCGCTTGGAAGTACGACAAATCTGTCGCGTGTTCTAGTAACCATGACGGCTATGCATTACCACAGTTGGTCAGCCAAACTAGAAGGCTGAGAGCCTGATGAAGCTAACATGGTACCACAATTTACAAAAATCGTTACCTGACAAGATCATCATGCATGTCCCAACACGTTGTCAGTCCAAGGACACCCAGCCGTGCCAACCTTCACCACCACTTCCAGCATTACAGATGTTGAGCTTTCGTGTTACGACCTCCGGACTGTGATGCGTTCTAGCTCTACTTATATCATGCTCCGGTATCTGTGGACTTGCGGTATCCTACATCTGTTATTGTTGTGATACAGTTAGATTCGTATAGTATGGCATCTGTAACAGTCACGCATAGCTATAGCTGGACGATGCGCACTATGTGCAGTATTTGGGTCGACTCCTGGATCTTGCTACTTTCCAGAGGATTCAACATGGAATCCTTGCCAGCCTTTATTGATCGCTCTACTACCAGATTTACTTGTTCGTGCTGAGGGAGCAGAACTTATAGTGTGGGATCATATCTGGCACACGAGCATGTTCCATATCCCAGTAGCCCGAGAACTCTGAAAGAGAAGTCGCATGAACATAGCCAATGTCCTTAACCTTGATATTGTACTGAACTGATTTCAGGGTACCAAAGCAGATGCGACTCGTAACGGGAAGAGCTTCTTGACCTTCCGCCATCACCATGCATATTGGCTCCTTGCTCAAAGGAACTTCATCAAGTAACAACTGTGGTTGATAGTAATGATGGTAACCACTAAATATAATTGCGTGTTCTTTAGAACTAACACCGGGCTGGTTCGTGCCCTTGTTGTAGGTGAATATTGGGCTCACGTATGTCAGTAACAGTCACCGCACGTAGGACATTGTGCTTACACGGCGTAACAGGAATCACTCATCTGTCTTACAACCGCGAAGTAGTTATCTAAGTTAGCACCTGCAGCGTTGCTAGGAAGTATGGAAAAGACCTATTGAGTCTCAGCATGCAATAATATCCAGCCCTGGAGTAATCTAACCCTCCCAATGCGGAAAAAGCCCTTAGCACGTACATAGTACGCTATGGCCAAGGTTAGCGATTGCACAATACTGCAATCGGAATACAATGAAGCTTACAGGGGTCGAGCAGTCCGTAATGCGAGTCTGGCCCAAAGTTTATAAAGTCGTAGCTTCCTTCAACGCAGGGAACGCCTCTAGATGTCCAGTCCGGGGTTTCGCGGTTCTCAGAGAGCTTCCCGGCATCAGTTTTGGTATCTGTACTGATTTCAGTTCCGTATACGGTTGAAGCAGCTGGCACGACGCCGGTGCGACCTTCGCGTTCTTGAGCAGGATTACCAGAGACCGCAGGATTGCTAAGAGCTGAGACCTTCGGATTGTCCCTTCTCGTAGACTTGAAGTATTTGCGCATACTCCAGGAGATTTACAACGATGTCAGGATATAACAACGACCGTGTAGATGGATAGCTGCTGGCGTGCCTGGTGCTGACCCGATAGGTGCCCGATAAGAAAAGCGTGCACGGTCCACCGCGTCTCATATTGGTCTCCTTCTCATGCCTAACAATCACCACCGTCATTGCCAGCATGACATCTTGCCCACGCCTATTCTACTTTCCAGCCTAGCCTACAATGCAACCTAGTTCTCACCATGCCATTTTCCGGCTTCGGCGAACTTGCAGGATTGTACATTCTGCTTAATTATCACCTGAACAGACTCGTATCGTTCGCTGACCTCAAAAGCTCAGCGTAGCTACTGCCACGCCTTGCACGCTATAGACAGCGTATCGTCGTGTCCTGGAATTTTTCTATCCATGAAGTGTCTCGACACAATCTTTTTGCAATTCTCAAGAGCAGTTGTGTTGATCTCGCTCACACCATGGAGTATATCCGATCGCTGCAAGTGTTGGCAAAGGCCAGACTGCGATCTCTAACTCACCCTAAATGCGCTTCATTCTTCACTGATCTCAAGTACTGTTCACCCAATGGTTCGTGCCAGTTGATCAATTCCGGACATCCATCGCTTGTGTTGCACTTTTCTTCATTGTTTAGTATACTGACAATAAGCTCACTCTATGCATCACCGATGTTGGCACCGACATGACCTCACGCACGAAACCACGAGAATGAGCTTTCGAGAGGCTGTCCGTATAGCATCCGACAATACCGCCGCTATTCAAAGTCACTCCAGCTACTTCCATTGGGATGCCGATGAATACATGAAGGCAAACAGAATCAGTCGAATCAGAGGTACGTCGGACGATCTTATACTCCTACGAGGTGCTGATATGAAGATAGGGTCAGATAGTAGATACCGTCGCCACCTTGTGTTGCGTAGGTGATACTAAAAGAGATCACTATACGAAATCACATCTCGGACATCTTACAGGCCCCGGCCTTCCAAATCCAAATCCAATATCACACAACCCCTACGTGCCGGCAGATGCGCAGTACGCACAAGTTCTAGGCAAATTGCTGGCACCGTTCGTGCGAGCAGACTCAGACGATGTACCAGGCTCGGAGGATAATAAAGAAGAAGATGGAAAAGAGGTCAAAGTCGGGCATCAGAGCAAAGATGAAGCAGACCATACGAGTGGAAATGAAGACCATATCAAAGACGAAAGAGAAGATCAACAGGCGTTGAACGCGGAGAGTCAAGCTCAAGGAATTGCATCGATACCCTCGAACGACCCCGGTGGTCCAGAGGACGGCAATATTGACAAGCGTAAGCAAGGAGACGGTGAAGAAGGCGGCCCTGAAAGCATCAGATCGATATCCATGAAGAGATGATCAACTTCTGATAGCGTCTTGCAACTCGAGAGCCGCATCAGTCAGCTCGAAGCGGAGGCACACCCAACCGCAGCTGAGCGAACGACCTATGCGTATACCTAATCATCTTGGCCTAAATTCTCTAGAATACATCGCCCAACGTCTACGCCACGCTCTAAACACCCGTCTAGTAGGCTGAGGTTAATTCCAAACCCATGCAAGATGAGTCTGTGGCAGATTGGCAACGATGGAGAGAAAACAGGACAAGTTGGATGCGCTCAGGGCTCTACAAAGACCTAAACGTCAGCAAGCCACTACTCCTTTTACCACGTCCAGCAGCAGGCCAGCCACTATCCACAATAGCTGATATTAGAGAAGTAAGTCGAAGTTCACCTTCACATCGACATGAACCCAATGCGTTGCTTTTGTGTAACCTGGACAATCTTGGAAATTTCTCGATCATGCTCTTCGTTTCAAGAAACTTTCAATATTGTCTAGAGTTTCACTAACAGAAATTCGTCATCGTATTGATGCGCAAGAGTTGCCTAGTTGACAAAGTGATGGCCGTTTGCGTCGCGTCTCTGTTAGCGTCTCGAGCGATGGGCAACCTCAGCAGCGAGGTACTGGCCTCGCCATCAAATTAGTTCAGGACGCCGGTCTGAGATACGACGATCTAAACCATGTATATGAAAAAGTTGTAAGCCGCTGTAACTTTATTCCAAAATGGGTTGACATGAGAAGCCTTGGAATGATGCGATCACATACCTTAGATGGGATGTGAAAGGCTGGAACAGACAGCATACAGCAAGATGGAGTGCAAGTAGAATCATGCAATCGTTACAGTCTGATTTGTTGACAGGAATAGAAGAAATGAACACCACAGTCGAGGCGCTTTGGCTCTTACACACAGCGGTACATGGCCATTACAATATCAGCCGAGCCACCAATGCAGCCGTCCGACCAGAGCTATCAGTGTCGAATCCAGTATTAGCTCGGCCATATACTCAAGCAGATCTGACTTATTTGAGAACGAGTTGCCAAATATCACAACCTGCAGTTCTCGGCTCATCAGCAGCTCTAGCGCCTCGCCCCGTACCTCTGCCGGGAGGAGCAGTCCATGAGCCAGCTGCACAAGCATTATACATCGGATCACAACCAGCTCAAGTAAACACAACTGGCTTCTTGTATTCACTCGCTCTCCATACTGTAAATCAGGAATTACTGATTTTGGAAGTCAGTGACGCGGCACTGATGCCGAACAAGAAGACCAAGAGAAGAGGGA
The DNA here is from genome assembly GCF_907166805.1 of Alternaria atra. Taxonomy (NCBI): domain Eukaryota; kingdom Fungi; phylum Ascomycota; class Dothideomycetes; order Pleosporales; family Pleosporaceae; genus Alternaria; species Alternaria atra. The sequence continues at coordinate 5,666,882 of NW_025091323.1, read as the reverse complement.
AGCAACCAAGAAACGTAATAATTGCAAATTCGAAATAGCTGGGTTATGCTACCCTAAGAAAGAGGGGTCAACCCTGAATTAGAGATACGTGCATTTGCTTGGCAGTGGTGCCATGGCTACTGTCATTCTATGGGTCGGCATCGGTGAGTCGAAAATCATTGTAGAGGTAAAATCTCGATGGTTGAAACAGTGCTTAGCTGTATGACCGCTAGAGGCCGGCTGTAAAAGACATTATCTTTCGACCAGGCACATGAATAAGCCCAATTTACTGGCGCGACAAGTTACCATTCGACCTTGCCGTCCAGACACGACTTGAGAGGCGGATATCACGTAAGCACAAAAGTTCATAGGTACTGCGGCCATCGCCTGGATCTTCGCAGACGCCGCTATCGTGTTTTTAACGAATTTTGCAACATGGGTGATGTCTTCCAGTCACTAGGTCGGGATTCAGGCTAGTGGAGACGAAGACGTAATCAATTCAAATGGTTAAGTTCTCATCCTGAGATCAAGGAAGCACGGGAAGCGATCACAGAAATAGACATGGTAGGTGTCACCCTTGAAGAGGATTCAATAAGAGCTAAGCAATGGCTTGGAAGATTTCTCAGAATACAAAGTGATTGAAGGATCGTTTTGCAGTGCAAGATGCCGCATCAGTAGCATCACTGCCGGACGACGTCGTCTGACGAATACGAAGAGATGCCAGAGCTTTCTGAATGACATGAAGATGCGCTTCCTGTGGAACTACCTTATTGTATCCCGGGATAGTTATCCTGGATAGTGTTTGATCGGCCTGTGGATACGATCACTATACCGGGCTCTGGACGCATCGATGAAGAGGATGATGATGCTGATTGGGGTGAGAATGTGCATCGCGACGGGCATCTCATGAACATAACTGTAAAACAATCGTACGTGTTGTAGATAAAGAAACCAAGCCAAATGGGAAGAATCATTACCGTGAGGCTAACGAATACGACGCAAGTTTCTTGTCGTGCTCCGCATGCCATTGCGGCTAACAAAAAACCTAGGCTCATACTATCGCACTTGCCGACTTCAATGTCGCATGCTTCGACCTACAGTTACAAAATAACATTTACGCCAACAATTACACACATTACATCCTTCCAAACCACTCTCATGAGATTCCGCACATTAGGGGAGGATACACCCTAGATACGTATTGGCGCTATGCAGGGCATCACACGTACGGCAATCTTTCCGAGGAAATGGCCGCTATATCAGACATCTGGCAAGTCAAACAGATGATGTGGAATCTGGTTATGAATTTACCCGGAAAGCAGGGATACAACATGGAACCATTCATCCACGAGGTCTCTGAGATTAGCGACTCAGTCGAAAATGTGCTGAACGACGGCTACAGATATGGCATTTCCAGGTACAAGAACCACGTTTCCTCTGGCGAAACACCTTTCAAGACTTCTGGCATGAACAGCGACACGCTCAAAAATACTATAATCATGTGCATGGACTACCGACAACGCAAAAGATGGAGCTTTGCGCAACTCAAGTGTGTGACAAAGGGATGGGATCGGAAAGCAACTCCACCAGGCTCAAAGGCACTCGGCGATATGATTGTCAAAGTCTCGGTGGCGATGAATAAGTTCGGGCTTGGAAGAACAGACGAGGGGAGCAAGAAGCGCAGAACATAAGGGGTGTGACGGGAGGCCCCGCTTCGCCTCACCAACAGTCTCCACAACTGACTGCAACTTGGTGAGCCGCCGCACAAAAGACTGAGCACAAAATCTGCACAATAGGTTGCAATTTTCTCCGGAACTGTTGTAGCACAAAGGTTCCAAAAACCTGCCATCTGCAGCTTGCGTTTTGTTTCCTTCAACCCCACACTATGTCACGATCTATGCGAAGCATCGACACCTTTAGCTGAACACGGATCACAGCCCGCGATGCCAAGATGCAGAGTTTTGCTTGACATGCAGGGAGTACGAAGCATCAGCGAATCAACAAAGAACAACACGCGCCTCTAGCTCAGATCTTTGCTTGGCTTCCGTTCACGCTGGTTATTGAAGTTGTACTTGAGTGGGCGGAATTGCAGTCACCCCGGTCTAATCTAATCTGATGCCATCTTATCAGATGATCACTTACCACATCGATGCAGCTGCCATGTCCGACATCACTCCGAAACCACTGCAATGTCTCACGCAATAGGCCATAGGCACCGATGATACGATGGCTCACCTCAACAAGACTGGTGGCCTTTTTGCAATGCTTGTCGCACACTACATAAGAAGATGTCTTGCAGGTCACTGCCGACAGTTTCGAGCTGGCACGACACTATTCTCGTGGTAAAGATGGCGCTGTCGAACTTGCTTTCGCCTCGAAATCTGGAATGGCTGAGTGCACTGTTGAAATGGAAGCTATTGGCACTCGCCGCGATCCCGCTTGTCATAGCCTATTACCTACGAAAGACCAAAGCCAAGACTTTCGATCTCAAGCAGTACTCGCACTTCCCACAGCCCGAGCCAGCAGATCCTGTTCGAGGTCATTGGGCATGGGTTGAGAGAATTGCGGGCGAGGGCGATCCTCGACGTCAATTCGATGAGATGTTGTACGAACAAGCCGAAAAGCTCGGATTCCCTCCAGTTCTTTTTGTCGATTTCCGCCCCATCGAGAAGTTTCCGGTTCTGTTCATCTTGGACAACGATGTCGCGGAACAGGTCACCAAGCCGAACAAAGCTTTCAGGACTAGCATGCCCAAGCACCCTTCCATTCAGCAGTTAGCTCCCCTCGTTGGTGCAAGGTCTCTGGTCACCACCGACGTAAGTCAGCTTTCTTCAATATATCTTGCAATGTTCAGGATTCAAAAGCTTATCAACATCTGTAGGGTGACGAGTGGACTTCTCTATACAAACGAATACGTCCTGGCTTCCAACCTAGCCATCTTCTTGGTCTGGTTGATGTGATTCTGGACAAATCTGAGACTTTCATCGAGCTCATGGAACAAAAGGCTGCCTCCGGCGACACCTTCACTCTCGGCCCATACACAACAAACCTTGTCTTTGACATCATTGGCATTGTCACGTTTGACATGGATCTCAATGCGCAGATCGATGGAAAGCAGTCTGAGGTCCTCCTAACCTATCGCGCCCTTTCTCAAGCGTTCAACAAACGGCCTTTTGGAGGAGTAGGTTGGCGCGACTACTTCTCTGCCAACGAGCGCGAGATTCGGTCCAAAGACCAGAAACTTGACAGCATCCTCAAAGCCGAGATCAAGAAACAGCACAAGGCCCTACTTTCCGGCAACACCGACACCAAGACTAAGAATAAGAGTGTAGCTACCCTTAGTCTCCATGATGTCGACAAATTAACACCTCAAATTCTTCAACAAACCAGCGATACACTTCGCGGATTCCTCTTCGCCGGTCACGACACAACATCAATTCTTCTACAATGGGCATTCTATGAGCTGCACATACATCCCTCCGCCGCAAAGACTCTCAAGGAAGAGCTTGATTCCGTCTTTGGTCCAAATGCCCACCCTTCCGCCGTTGTTAAAGCGCTGCGAGGTCCGGAAGCTGGAGCTCTCTTGTACAAATTGCCATACACAGATGCGCTCATCAAGGAGACTCTACGTCTCCACCCACCTGGAACAACTGCGCGCATCGCCCCACCCGCATCGAACACCATGCTTACTCTTCCCGACGGTAACACGCTCTGTATTGACGGCTTGTGCGTAACGCCCCGTGCGTACATCATTCAGCGCCACCCAAAGATCTTTGGCGACAGCCGAAACGACTTCAAGCCCGAGCGATGGCTTGGAGAGGAAGGCAAGAAGATCCCTGAGAGCAGTTTCAGGCCTTATGAGCGTGGGCCGCGGCGATGCACCGGGTCTGAACTTGCAAACCTGGAGACTAAGATTATTATAGTGTGTGTGGCAAGGCACTTTGACTTTGTCAAGCAAGGACTTGGTGAGCTGGATTTGGATGAGAAGGGCGAGGTGCAGGTTAATGAAAAGGGCAAGGCAAAAACCAAGGGTACTATGTTCTCGACGCATCAGGTCACTGCGAAGCCGGTTGATGGTATGGAGGTCAAGGTGCGGGTTAAGAGGACGGACGAAGTGATGGATTGAACGCGAGGTCAGTTCTCTGGCCTTTGTACTGTTGCGCCACGACAATGAGACGAGTATTGAGTAGCGATGCTCCGCTCTACTTAGTCTACTAGTACCGCGATCACGCCTGTTAACACTGTTGCATTGAGTGGAGTGTAGCGAGTAAAGTAATGACAATTTTGGATGACCTGAAAGCCTGACCAGGGTAGGCACCCGAACAGGTTCGAAAGTTGCCCAGAAACATCCCCATCTCGACCTTCTGCCGTGCCTGTCCGTTATTATCTTTTAACATTGTTGCTTTGTATGCTCTGCAGGTCTCTCATCAATGAAGAGTATCGATCCATTATCTTGGAAGGAGAAACCGCCAGAAAATGGGTTGTTTGTCTTTTTCATTCACCTCCTTATTGCTAAAGCGGGCTTTCATCACCACATCATGACTCTTCATATTTTCGAATTTGATGGGAGCACATAGTCGTTCAACCACCACGCCTCTTTCTTCCGCACCGATGTAGGTTGGTGTGGCAGAGAGCTTCTTTATCTCTTTGTGGCGCAGCCTTCACCAGACGTCCATAAGTGCTTTCAAGGACTTGGTGGAGAAGCCTTCGCCCGGATACTTCTTCTCCACCAAGTAAACCACTTCAGGCCATTGATTGAGAAACTGGTACATCCCGCCGTCCCCAATGAACGTTCCTGCTCCATTAGTACAGCGAAGAATCCCAACCTTTGCGCATTCTTTTCGTGTCTGGTTGAACCATATCCGGGCGAAATTGTCATGCACCATGGCCTCCAAGCCCGCGTTGGCGATGTTGTCTTCCTCCTGCCACAGTTTGTGCCATGCATAAAAGTCTGAGTTGAGTAATGGCCGCATCAGGAGACGTTCGGATGTAAATTGAGGAGGTTCCTGGCTCACTGGTTGGGCAGTTTTAACCTTTACAGGAGTGTCGATTGTCGAAGCAGAGTTGTACATCGTGAGTTATTTGATGGGGAACAGTAATTCAGCCAAATTTCGTTGATAGAAATCGAGGTGTAATATCATTCGAGTTGAAGAGAGGGTAGCAAAGGTGAAGAATGCTCAAGGTGTTAAATTAAGGTTGGAAATGGTGTAATTGAGGCGGTCTCCTAGTTATGTGCGAGTCTAATGGCAGTAAAGCCAAGGGAGGTTTGATAGGAGTCGCAATTTATACTAGACTGCAACTGTTAAGTTTACCTACTATACAGAGTCAGCGACGTAATGGGTCGATGCGAGTCTTCGATCCAACCACGCATGGACGTTATAAAGTGTTACTAACTATAATGATTAGGCACAAACCCACGGATAAACTAGCGAGATACTTGTAGCTCCTTTTTATGCAGCAGTTAGACTCTTCGTGCAACTATAGTTAGTGGCATCCGGCGCGGACTGTGGTCGATGCGTTACGGTTACATCGTGGAAGTAGGAATCAAGAGATGCAACACTGAGGTATAGTTCAGCGCAGTCAAACCCGCTGATGAGCTAGTCTTAGGATGATTACTATATTCGAAGCTAAAGTCGAAGGCCTAACTATCAATGGTAAACTCCACGTGAATTGGTCCGAAGACGTCGAAGTAGATCCTCCACTGCTACTATCTCAGTCATCAATCCGCAAGAGAGACGCGGGATCAAATGCACTTCGTCTCGCTGGAACACCGTCCTACAAGGGTCCCGGTCTATGGCTGATAAGGTACATTCGCTCTCTTATTCTCGTCGCCCGCCTCCGCGGGTACCTGCCTTCCATCCAACTCGTGTCTATTCGGTTTCACCTGAGTTTGCGCCGCGTCGGTGTTTGCCTCGTGGCATGTCTCGAGCGCATTGAGCTCCTTTCTCCCATCGTGTTTTACGCTTACGGGCTGAACCTCTTCCTCCTTCGTGCCTAAACCATCCTGTCGCCGCCTAAAAGATCGCCTTGCGAGCCAAAAGCCGAGGCCGAACAAGGCTGCCGCGCCAATAACAGCGCCTACAGCTATTCCTGCCTTTGCACCTGTAGATAGCCCGCTCGAGCTGGTAGCACTACTAGTTTGTGGGTTCGATGGTGCTGTAGAAGTTGTTTGAGAGTCGGTGGACGTGGGAGCAGTTGTAGGTGACGAGGTTGTAGGAGTTCTTGTAGTCGCAGGTAGCGAGGCTGTGGAAAGTGGTGGGAGGCTCTCCAGATCTTCTAGCCGATAGCACTCGCAGGTGCCAGTTTTACACGACATGATCAATCCGGTGACTGGACAGCATCTATGATGATACGTTAGCTGGTACTCTGCGTAATGACCTGAACGGTTGATAAGTGTTCTATATTCTCTCATAAACTCACATGTTTATCCCGTTCAAGTCTGGAATGTAACATGTATCACGCGCCATCGGGCAGTAGTGACCATTGCCTGGACACGTCCCGTTTCCGGCGGGTTCATATCGGCCAGCTGGATAATTCAGATAGCTATCGATGCCATAGCAGTGGTCGCCACTGTCGTCTCTGCACAGCCCATACCCGCATTGCTGTTTAACGTATTCGCAGCTTGTTTCATTGCGCTCTGCGAATGATTGAACGCGGCAATCTGCCATTGGTAAGGGTTGTACTAAGATAATTGGTGCGACTCTAAGAGCGATCCTTGGAAGATGCTGAGCTGAGCGAAGAACGTGACGAGGCTGAGATCTGAGCTTCCACTACTGCGATGGCTGAAACGATAGGAAAGAGAAAGATTCTAGGAAGGAAGGCTGTAGAGAAAAGTCATGGCTTTTAACATACGATGCAGAGTGACGAGGCTAGGGATGATCAAAGGTGCGTACTGTTGCACGACATGATGGCTGAAAAAGAACAGCTGATTGGGTCGAGTGATCATACTAGCTCTCATTTCAGCCCCAGCACTTAACCAGACATCTATTCAAGTCTTTCGAGAGTTGTTGTAGTAACAAAAAGGATGCACAGTCTTCTAAGATGATGTTCACGCCCCCCACCATCCCCTCTCTCCAATTGTGCAAGCAAGTGCATACATACCGGAAGAGGGCAGAAGAGAAATGGAAACAGTAAAAGTCGACATGAAATTGGCTTGTCGCCACTTACTAGCTACCATCGCAGCTGCGGGTAAAGCCTTTCCTTCCGAAGTTCACAGTCCCTCGACTTTCCTTCAGCCTCTGAACCACACGACATGTCACCGCAAGCGCTAGTCTATTTAGGTCACTGCGCCTCCGCCTAAAAACCTTCATTTCCATCATGGCCATGCATCATCATCCACAAACGACCCCGATATGCAGGTAGCATTTTTGGGTGGTATAAACAGCTTTCAGTGTGCGCTGAGTTACCAACCTGGTTAATGCCTTTTGCGCCAACGTATGGTGCTCGATAAATGTAGCAGAACTGGTACATGCATCCCTTCCAACGACCTGTTTATGTTACTATTGATCAGTCAGGGTTGGCCTGGCGCAATTCAACTTACAGGTCATATGATCGCAACCATCGATCTTCTGGATCTGTACTCCACAACCCGGACATTCTACGGATGACCTCCCGGCCTCGGCAGCGCTCGCTTCATCTTGCTCTCTTCTGACTCGCACCCTTTCGTCTCTAGCTTCGCGCTCGACTCTCTCAAGCTCGACGCGCTCGTTGTACTGCGTGCACGCCTCATTCTCGTGGAAAGGTATGACGGGGTCGTGGGCAGTGCACATGCGATATCCACATGCGGCACAGCGGAAGATTGGGCCTTCCACTCCGGTATCGTGGATCTGCCCTGATTGGCAACCTTCGGTGAGGCAGTAGACGAAATTGGTTTCGGCGTTCAAGAAAGTACGCATGGATAGCTCGTCAAACCTAGTGCTCAGAGTAAGCAAACGTGATGCTAGTAGATGGAAGAGTATGGCGGAATTGAAATACTTACCGAGTGAACACATCTTGTGGTGCGTGTCTGCGCACGTCTTCATGGGTGACTGCATGACTGCATCTGCTTGACGGACACATGACGGTGGTCGCATTTCCCACCTTATCACCCAGCCACCGAAGGAAACATCCAAGGCAGAAGTCAGTGTCGTGGTTGCAATCTACGAGGTCAGGAAATTCTTCTGCTGGAAGGGGCTCGGCACAGATGCTGCACTCCTTCTCAGTCGCTGGCTTCAATACTGTGGGCTTCGTGGGTTTGTCAGAAACTTTGTCGATGCTTGTTTGTGCTTTGTAGTCTTCTTGGGCTACTATTCTGTTGTCGTCCCCGGTGACTTGAGCAAAGCCAGGTCTATACGATGCTGGCGCCAGGTGTTGATCGTCAACTGGCAACAGTGACGGAAAGTCTTTGATAGCGTGAGACCTGTCGAAGTTCTTTCGCCTCTTCTCTTGTGTACCTGTGGTTGCATCGGTGGTTGCTGCGGCCTTCGAAGCCCTCCTCTTACGCTGTGATGCAGTTGCTTTTTCTCGACATGTCTGGCAATTCTTCCAGTACTGGCTGGAGCCCTTCTTCTTGTCATCGATGGTGAGATCGTTCTTGCAGGTACCACATTTTTGCTGGGAGTGTGTAACTATAGTCCAGATGGAAGGGTCGACCGTGCCGTCGTTAGCAGAAGCTGCGCTTGTCATCGTATTCGTGTACATTGTGTAGCCAAGGAGCTGGTATTGCGAGTCTAATGTTTAAGTTGCACGATAAAGAAGTTTGACTTCTCGGGCGATGGAAGTGAGGGTAAGAGCAAGGTGTGGGTGAGGGTAGGAGCGAGGGTGATTGAGGGTAGCAACGATGATAGGTCCCCACATGACAAACCTCATCTTGCACTGCAGGTCGAGACGCTGGGCGAGTGAGAGGTGCACCTTCGCTATCTTCCCCAGACGAAATGACCGTGAGCACGAATAAGAGGCGGTGACGGTTCGCGAGTGATCCTACTGCAGTAATCGACATCCCATGGTATGCATTCCATTGCTCGTAGCGAAGTTACCACACGCGCCATGACGAGAAACCGAGGTGAGCGAAAAATGAAGTGATCTCAGCTCGATTCAAGAACAATCGCCATGATGTACTCGGGCCGCGTCTTGTCATCTCGTGCTCATGACTGTGGCTCGCATCACAAACCTGTTACGATGGTGGTACTCAAGTTCAAGGTGCTGGCAGCGCTTCTGATATGCGTCCGGCACTCATGCTGAGGATGAGTGATGAGTGTGGTGGTCACTGTTCGCACGAGGGCTGGAAGTCGCGGGGGATGAACTCAGGGTCCACTGACTCAAGTCGGGGCACTGGTAGAGGTTTAGCATGAGTCATGACTAGTCGAAGGCAAGTGCCATGAACGAAAGAAAGCATGGTCATTCAGTTTGGTCAAGTCCAGAACTAATCCTTTGTACTTGAGTTTTTGAGTGCAACAACTCTGCCCAAGAACGCCATAACACCTGCTCTTATGCATGTAACAGCTCGAGATCTCCCCCGCCTCCATCTATGCCTTCTCCTGCGACTTCTGCCACTTGACAACCCTCTTCCTGATATCCGCCGCAGTCTGCTGCATGGGATTGAGCTTCCTATCCCTCGCCATCTTCGCATAGTCTTCCCCATACTTGCTCACCAACCGCTCCACCCACTCCTGCTCCCTCTGGCTCTGACCTCTTGGCGCCTTCTTCGCGCCGTTCAACGCAGCCTCCTCAAGTTCCCTGATAACTGGGTTCGTGACAGCCTCGTCTTGTCTGCGCTCCGGCACCATGGCGAAACCGTTCCACTCGGCATCCTCGTTGTCATCCTCGATATCGTTCAAGGGGTCGTTGAGCGGGTTGTCCTTGGTTTCGAATGTGCCTGTTACGCGGAGGATAGCGCCGGTTTCGGGGTCGCGCTCGACTTCGATTTCCTCGGTGGGGATGTTCTCGGGCTTCTTGGCTTTGGAGACGATATTCAGGGCGTCGGCTGTGCTGTTTGCGACGGCGTCTGCGCGGGAAGATTTCTCATCGTTGAGGCCGAGAAGGGCGATGGTCTTTTCTGTGCCACCGGTTGCGTGGTTGAGTCGCGCTGTCAGACCGAGGCGGCGGTAGTTTTGCGATAGTGTCTCTTTTTGGTTCCTGCGATTGGATTAGTTCTGTGATGTTGTGCAGACATGTTGCGCAATATATCGTACCAGTGCTTCGCTATGATTGGGTTTTGCAGAATCTTCTTCTTGGAAGGTCCGTTTTGGCGCTTCTTCGGGATGGAAGACTTGTTCTTCTTCTTCTGGAGTTCGCGACCCATTGTATGTGATTTCCGAAACGTACGGAGGATATCAAGGTGGTGTGTTTGGTGTTGTAGAGACGCTGGTCGCAACTTCCAAAAGTTTTGGCGAACTTTCCGTTAGCGTTATCGATAGCGGGCTTTCAGCTACCGAGCAGGCCAGTTTACATGATGACAGACCCCTGAAGCATTCAACCCCTCACGACCCAATCTCCAGGATATATTATATCGAATCAATTCACGCGTCATTATGGTGTCGCGTCGGAACAGGACCTTGCTGTCCTTGGCCATCTTCCTTGGAGTGCTCGGATGGAACGTGGCTGCCGCTGCTGTCAAGGGCGAGACGGGCGTGCCAGTAGGGAACTTGAGCGCGCACGAGATTGAAGAGCAACTACAGGTACGACATTCACTTGCTAGTCTCGTGACATACACTCGCTAGTCTCATTGGTGTTTGTTGGACCTGGTCAACTTTCGCATAGAGGATAGCGCATTCGTCCAGCTCCCGAGTGCGATGCCTTGCTGTCGCGTGCTCATGGCGGTACTGACACCAATTAGGAATGTCCTCTTGTGCAAGCTCTCAACCAGCACAAGGTAGCTTCAGCCCCGACCACGTCTTCGCTCAGTTCCCAGATATTCGCCTTTCTCTTCCCTGGTAGCCCTGCAGTCAACGCCTTGCTAGCGACGCTCTACATCTCCGGTCCGCCCAACTTCCTCCTCGCACTATGTCCACCCAACATCGACCCCTCGTCGCTCTCCGTCATGGTCGCATTCGCTGTGGGTGGACTACTGGGTGACACTCTTTTCCATCTGCTGCCAGAGATCTTCTTGGGCGAGGAGGAACACAACTCGGTCAAGTTCGTCATGGTGGAACCCAACAAGAACCTTTTGTTAGGTGTAGCCATCATGGTGGGCTTCATCACTTTCGTGGCCATGGACAAGGGATTACGAATCGCAACTGGAGGCGAGGGCGGACATGATCACTCGCATGGACATTCGCACGGGAAAGTTGTCGATACTGCAAAGACCACAGGCGTCGACGTTGGTAACTCCAAAGACGGTGTGCGTTCGAGGAAGGCAGGTGCAAACGGTACATCATCCGTCGTAGAGACGGCGGAGAAAGAGATCAATGCCAGCGTCAAGCTTGGCGGTTACCTCAACCTCATTGCAGACTTCACACACAACATCACCGATGGCCTGGCGCTCAGCTCCTCCTTCTACGCCTCCCCTACCATTGGCGCAACCACTACTGTGGCTGTCTTCTTCCATGAGATCCCTCACGAGGTTGGCGACTTTGCCCTCCTTATCCAGTCCGGTTTCAGCAAGCGGGCAGCTATGGGTGCTCAATTCGTAACTGCTGTCGGTGCTTTCCTCGGAACCTGCATAGGCATTGCCGTCCAAGAGTTCGGCGGCAATTCCGCCTCTGCGGATGTCCACGGCCCTGGCATCATGGGCACTAGTCTGCAGTGGGGAGACATGCTACTACCCTTCACCGCCGGTACTTTCCTGTACGTTGGGACAGTCGCCGTTATCCCAGAGCTTCTTGAGACCGGCCCGAACAAGGGCCAAGAGCTAAGGAAGACTTTGATGCAATTCGCCGCCATGTTCACTGGCGCTGGTATCATGTTATTGTAAGTTTTGCCAATTTTTGCCAACCCTTATAGCGGCTTAAGCTGACCCCTTTAGTATCTCGTGGAATTAGTTCTTATCCTTAGCAACCGTTCAGGTCTTGCAGACATTTAAGGAGTTAAGACGTAGTTTTCGTAATGTCCCGACTGGCATAGCTGATTACTAGACGATTTGCCAGCCCGACATCCATGCCGCAAATTCATACCGATAGGAGCATCACTTGCGCATCATCTACAACGTGAAAACGAGATACGGCCATCAGCCGGCCGCTGATCGGAAACGTGTTCTTTATTGTAATTGCGCCATAAGCACCGAGCGCAGTTTCTATCATGGCCCTCGATATGGCACACTTCCCCTTTCGGGTCGGGTGTATCGTGAGACCAACACCGTTCTGAACAGCACTTTTCCGAACAATACTCCATACCTGAATCTAGCTTTACTTTGACTACTTCCTTCGACTTTCTTTTCAACTTCAATGACCACACGCGATGCCCACGATTCACAAATCGAAAAATTGGTCGTCGGGCAACCTTGTATGTAGCAAATGCTGCTGACTGTCACCACCACGCTTTTGGACTAGCCGTGGATCGGGGTTTATCCGATTCGGCTGCTTATTCGAATAACCGTTGTTCCAACGTGTTAGGGCTGACGGACTACGTATCCTCGAGGACCGCACAAGTCCCCGAATTTCCCCAGATTCCTCGGCTTGCCTTCAACAATAATTTCCGCTACGCCAGGGCAGGCCAGGGCTACTACCGCTGCCGCGGTCGTGGCTGTGCGCCGTGAGATTGCGCTTACACCTAGGATTGATCGGTGCTTAACTTCATCTTGCACAAAGACGCTGGACGATCGGGTACACATTACATTCGAAATGTTTCCTCTTGCGTTGCCACATTCGTACATGCACAAACGACACATGACTGGCTAATTGAACTGATCTTTTGCATAATGCGGGTAAGGCGTGCAGGAGTAATCTTCAAGCACACCCAGTTTGATCACTAAGCCACACTTGCACGCTAGCGTTGCCGCCTTACCGTCTTGACGAACAGCGAGGTGGCTGCCGGATAACCGCCGTAGTAGTCGGCGCTGTCATACATATGGGCCGCATGGTTGTCATGCCGCTGCCAGTTCTTATAGCGCGTGTGCCGTCTTATAGCGTGGTGGTGCCTAATCTCACAATATTTCTTCTCGTTCACTAACCTCGCGTTCGCCATATACTCATACTACTTTCAACAGCGGACTGCGACTTGCGACCATATACGACGAAACCCTTAGGCATCCCGGACCTTACTTGAATATCCATCGATATAGTCAGACGTTCACGACGTGATGAAAGAATTGGCACATCCTCAGACCTCTCGTTTCCAAAGAAACGAAATGCGTGCATCCACCACCAGCCGACTCCAATGCAGATACACACCTCGATACCGATCGATCCTACCGACCCTCCTCGTACTTCTCTGTATACCAATCTTCTTCTACCACCTCATCCCAGAATACACTTCCGCAACCGACAGCATAATATCTTCTCTCGTACACACACTTCACCCATCGTCGCAGCCGACAAGCACGTTCTGCACAAAAGAAATCGGATCACCGCGTTGTTGCGCGTTGTATCTTGAGGCCGCGCCTTGTGTTGAGGAGTGTAGAAAACAGCATATGGACCGCCAGACGTTTGCTGTCACGAAGGAGTACGATGAGTGTGCGGAAGTGTGTTTAGTGGAATACACCGGGATCTGTAAGGGAAAGACAGAGGAGAAGGACGAACCACAGACACAAACACAGACTCGTGTACATGGATCCCGGACAACGGAGTACTGGTTGTCGATACAACACAAAAGTCGGGATGGTTGAGGAACACTACACTATTTGAACAACAACCTCATCTCTTTTCTTCATTTCGCACATGTCTAAATCATCTCTATCAAACATCGTTTTTGTACAACGACATAAACACAATCTCAAACACCCCGCATACCACGCTCCGAGGAGCGGCTGAAGCGGAGGCTGTGCTGGGTGGATGCCGCCAAGGCTGCAGCGCATGGGACGACCGGTTAGGACGGCAACTGCACGGCCACACTCTGAACTCTCGGGAGATAGAGCAACCGATACCGAGGAAGAAGGAGAAAGGGAGCTTTGAAGATATTGTAGAGTTCCTCGTGGCAAGATCGTGCTGTTGCAGGGGTTGTGGAGGTCAGTGGTGATCGTGTGATGACCTAGGGCGCTGAATTGAGATGAGACCCAAGGCGAACATGGACGGAGCGAGAGGGAGCACAGGAAAGCAGAGCATTCTGACCCTCCGGTTGCTTGGTACTGGGAATGGAAATTCACGGATGTGAAGTGTCTTAGACACGCTTGTACCTCACCTTACCCCTTTTCATTTGTTATTCATTTAGAGGTTAGCGGTGATATTTGTGTCGTGTCGCACTCGCACTCGCACTCGCGTCCGCAGACTCGATGTCACGATTGCGTACAAGAGGTAACGTGTTTTATAAGCGAGTCGTCCTTACAAGCGAGTCGTCCACCCCACCAACTTTGATCACCTTTGAAGATCAAATCAGTTATGCCTCAACGCCAACAAGCTCTATTGCGCTCATCTGAAGCTGATATGCAGCTTACTATATCATCTCTTAATAGCCACCAGATCAAGACTGAGAGAGCTGCTGCTCGCGCGTTTAACGTCCCTCGAATGACGCTACGCGACCGACGCGCTGGCAGGCTTGCACGACGCGATTGCCAGCCCAACTCAAAGAAGCTTACCCAGCTAGAGGAGGAGGTAATTATTAGACATATACTCGACCTTGATCAGCGAGGATTTGGGCCTACGTATACAGCTGCGCGCGATATGGCTAATAAGCTGCTTGCTGCGCGTGGCGCAGGTCGCGTTGGCGTCCACTGGCCGCGCAACTTTGTCAAGCGTACAGACAGTCTTATGACGCGTTTTAATCGATCGTACGATAGGCAGAGAGCTCTATGCGAGGATCCTGTGCTAATCAGCCGCTGGTTTAAGCTGGTAGAGGAGACAAAGGCCAAGTACGGCATCTGTGATGAGGACGTCTACAACTTTGACGAGGCTGGCTTTATGATGGGCAAGATCCAGACTTAGCTAGTTATCACAGGGTCAGAGAGGAGAGGCAGGCCAAAGACTATCCAGCCTGGCAACCGCGAGTGGGTGACGGTAATTGCTGCAATCAACGCTGCTGGCTGGACAATCCCACCGTTCCTCATCTTTGCTGGCAAGTATCACCTGTCAGCCTGGTACGAGGAGGATATCCTACGCGACTGGGCTATCGCAGTTAGCGACAACGGCTGGACAACCAACGAGATAGGAGTAGAGTGGCTAAAGCACTTTATTAAGCATACTGAGGGCAAGGTAGTTGGAGCACGCCGCCTGCTTATCCTTGACGGCCACGAGGCCACCAGTCTCTTGAGTTTCAAGAGCTCTGCAAGGAGAGCAATATCTACACGCTCTGCATGCCAGCTCACTCATCTCACCTACTGCAGCCTCTTGACGTAGGCTGCTTCTCGCCTATGAAGCGCGCGTACAGCCGTGAGATTGAGGCTCTAATGCGCTACAATATCAACCATATCACCAAGCTCGAATTCCTGCCAGCCTTTAAGGCAGCCTTTGATCGATCGTTCACCTTAGCCAATATCTGCTCAGCTTTTCGAGGCGCAGGCCTAGCCCCTCTCCAGCCAGACGCTGTTCTATCAAAGCTCAACGTGCAGCTGCGTACGCCTACTCCACCAGCTGCTCTCGCAGAGCCTCCTGGGAGGCTCGTACACCAAGCAACGTACGTGAGCTTGAGGCTCAATCAACGTTAATACGTGATCGCGTGCGGCAGCATAAGAGCTCATCACCAGCCTCGATTATTGAGGCGATTAACCAGCTTAAAAGGGGGCTGAGGTGATGATGCTCTCAGCCGAGCTTATGCGCGATCAGATTACCTGCCTTGAGAGAGCCAACGAGGCAGCAACTAAGCGTAGGCAGCGCAAAAAGAAACGGATACAGAAGCGTGAGACCTTAACAAAGGGAGAGGGAGAGGATATACTAGCTCAAAAGGAGGCTGACCAGCAGATTGAGCGTGAACAGCGTCAAGGTGGTGAGCGATCAGGCCTTAGCCGCCAGGCTATTGCGCGCTGCAGGAGGTGCAGGGAGACTGGGCACAACTCACGAACGTGCAAAAAGGATGCTGTAGATACTATTTAATCTACTATATTAATCGCTTTGTTCTACCTTATTACGTTGTTGCGTTGCGTAGCTTTGAAGGTGATCAAAGTTAGTGGGGTGGACGACTCGCTTGTAAGGACGACTCGCTTATAAAACACGTTATACACAAGTTTCATGCATCATCATTATAGGCCATTATCTTGGGTAAAAAAATCGCCAACGCACACCACATCGCAGCGCCCTACCGCGACATCATCTCCTCCAAAACCTCCAACTCCTACTCCTACTACTACTATTACTGTTGCTACCATTTTCCCTCTTCTCCGCGCTCCCAATAACATTCCCCACAACCTTCTGGTCCATCTGATCCAACTTGTAATTCTTAAGCACAAACGTCAACGGAAAGATAGGCGCTGCGCAGCAAAGCGCTCCGATAAGTAAATACCGCATCGTCTCCTGGTACGCCCTATTGATAGCTATCCTTACGGGGGATCCAGCGGGATACGTAACGTAATCCGCAGAAACAGCAAGACTACCATAAATAGTCACCCAGTCTGCTGCGTTCTCAGCGGGGAGGTACTGCTGGAGTTTGGCAGGGATGTAAGTCGACCAGATCGCGCCAGATATAGCTGAGCCAACCGCTCCACCGACTTCAAGCAGTGTGAGCCAGACTGTTGTCGCAGCCGCGACTTGCTGGTGAGAAACACTGGCTTGAACACCTAATTGGACCGGCACATTCAGGAAACCTCCGCCGATGCCGATGGCGATTTGCGTACCGACCAAAGTAGCTGTTGAAGCGGATTCCGTGCGATAGTGCAACATGAGGCCCATGCCCATTAGGTAGATGGCAGCACCGAGGGAGACGTAATATTTGTAGTGTGCGGTGTATTTGATTAGAAGAGAAACCACGACCGAGGAGACGGTGGAGCTGAAGGTGAAGACGCGGGTTATGTAGCCGGAGGTTACGATGGATTGACCCTGGACGATTTGAAGGTAGGAACTAAAGTATGGGAAGACGGACATATAGAATGCCACTGAGAAGGGGTTAGTGTCTTTGGGGTTCAAGGAGGTTTGGCAGAAGGGGGCTTACTGAAGTAGAAGAACGCAATTAGGACACCAGCGATGACTGTTCGCTTTTTGAATAGGTTTGGTGGGAAAAACGCTCTGGGTGCTAGCTTCTTGCTTGTCTCCCATAACGGGAAGGCAAGCAGGAGAACGCCACCCACTACTAGCATGGCGATCATGCTGCCATTACTCCACCCACCACTTGCGCCCGGGGCTAGTGTAAGCGGCAGCAAGATGAGTGAAATCGCTGCCGCGAACAACAGTAGGCCAAATCCATCTAGATCATACCAGATGTTCTTCAAAACCTGGAAAGTGTTGCGCCCATGGAACGGACTGGGGACATCAAAACCCAGGTTCTTCGCTCGCCGCTGGTTCATGAACAAACTCACAGCGAGCGGGATGAAGCAGACCGGAAGAATAATGGCCCAGATACCGTATCCCCATCGCCAGGAGATATTAGTATAAATCGCTTGCCCAACTTCCGGTCCAGCCCATGTCGTCCAGAGGAAAGGTAAGTCGAACAACGTGGAAAAGAGAGCGCGATTAAGCAAATCCGTAGTATCAGCAACGAAGATCTGTTGTAAGACTTGTAGACCGTTGAATCCAGCTGCCCAGAAGATTTGCGCTCCGGCAAAGGTTTGCACGTTATTAGAGCCGGCTTGCATGATGTAGCCGATTGTGTAGAGGAAGATGGTTATAGAGAAGGATTCGAGACGACCGAATACATCGGCAATTTTTCCCATGGGCGGCTTGATGACCGCTGGAAATTGTTAGTCGTTGTGCTGAGTTGTGGTGGAATAAGGACAGTACATACCGGCCACGACGCCCTGCACGACATAGATGGTGGAGACGAGGGAATGCTGCGAAAACGCACTCGTCGCGTATGGTGTCAATGCACTAGTAACTTGGATCTCGAGAGACGTGATATTTGCGATGAGTAGGAGGCTGAACCAGCGTCAGTATAGTAAAAGCTGGTGCCGACAAGAAATCGAGAAAACATACGTGACATAGGCGACGATGAGCGAGGTTTTCGTCCACGCCTTACTCACAGCTTCAATGCGCCTTACACCAGCCTGCGCCGAATGCTCACTCGAAGTATCATCGATTAAAGAGCGCTCGCGGTTGTAGTCAACATCCTTTCCGAAGTTGCCGCGATCAGTCTCGTTATGGAGAACACCGGTATGGGGCATCGCCTCGTCAGCCCTCGTCGAATGACGCATTTTCGCGTTCAAATCTTCCAGTTCCGCACGCAGATGTCGGAGTCGTAGTCTGCGCGCAAAATTTCGATCAACGGTATGCGCGCAGACGTGACTACTTTATCTGATCGACCCTGCGTCGTGCCATGGCTGATGGGCGAAAAGACGGCTGGGCGCCCGTAACACGTTATTGGTACGAACTATCATCGCCAAGGGCAGTGATGGCATGGCGGATGGCACGTTCGTCCACGCGACTGTACTCCGAGGAAGTGCGCGGGTCTGTGCGATGACACCGTTGCATGCCCAAGAACCACACAGGTGGGTTGTATAGGCTCTGATTAGCGATAAGACAGATCTAATCTGATCCTTTCCAGTCGTTAGGGCTTCGTAGCACGGGTTGGTGGTGTCTTGCCCAGGCGCAAGTGGGGTTCCGGAGTTACGTCAGGGCTAATACTCGAACCAGGTTTTCCCAGTGTTCCGGGTGGCCTCAAACTGGCTGTCAGGTTCTAGAGACGCACTTATCCGATATTTGGTGCCCTTACAACGCCTGTACGATAACTGTCAGTGCCAAATACGGAGTTTTGGACATTGGACATGCTATTAAATCTCTCAGGGACACAGCTTGACAGTAGCTGTTTTGGCCCGCACAAACAAGGGCTTTGCAACGGGTCAGCTGGCAGGGTGTGGGAGACTTCCCGGTTGTTGAGGTCGCTCTCGAGCTCTTTTCCTTGCACACCATGCTCGACCATGTTAAGGCACTGTTCGAACCGAAATAGCGCGTGAGAGCAGTGCTGTATATCGTTCGATAGGAAGATGTGTGTCGTGTTTCTAGGGTCGGGTGGCATCACCTAGGTGATGCCACTCGAGAGCGCAAGGGAGCGATAGTAATGTTGCGAACGTAGAGGTTTTTTATTATGTTTGGGTGCCAAAGTAGGCCTACGTAAGAGATAGCAAGAAGGAAAAGACCTGAACGCCGATGCTGAGTTATCCGTCGCCTAGCCGTTGCGATGTGTTTTGCGGGTATCGAAGAAATAGAAGCATATTCGTCGGGTACACCATGGCGAGTGAATCTCGTGATGAGGACTCGGCGCACCCCGGAATATGAGTGTATAAGTAAGTGTAATATATCATCCACCGTCTTGGCTGGACTAAACCATGTCGATGCCGTAACGGTAGGTGAAGATGTCGCCAGAGCCTGAACATGCATAGAGCGGCTGCTCATGGGAGACGGGGACAAAATTGCCTGCCAAATCTCGTGCGAAAGCCTGCTGTCCTCCATACTCGCGGACGATCGTATTGCCAGAGCAATCGATGAGAGTATTACCGTATATGTCCGCTACAGGAACAAACTGCTCATGAGGCAAGCTACTAGGTGTTATGCTCGGCGTTGATGTCTGGGGAAGATGGGGTGGCTCAGCATGAACATGTGGCTGGCTCGTGGGTCCTAGAGCGTTCTCGAAGGGCCCGGGTGTGTCGAAGGGGATCGCATATCCTTCGTAAGAGCCCGACACGCCAGAATGACGTTGCGATCCTGTACTTGAGGAGTCGGTATTCATGGTCGCACCAGAGCTGGGGGTGCCTTGATAAGGACTAGTCCCAATGCCTAGGCTTGTGTTCGACCCAGGAGTCGGCGAACCTTGGAAAATGGAGGGTGATTGGATGCGACCAAGCGTTGCTGACGCAGATACCTCTGCGATATGGCAGTGGCTTACTACAGCATGGTCTCCCCAAGAGGAGACGTTTTTGAAATCAGTCTGGCAGCATCGATAACGGTCAGATGGATCTTCCGGCGCAGATTGTACGTTGTATTCTCCTGAGTGCTTCTCTACGAAGTGTGTATATAACTGCGTCATGGACTTGGTTTCAAAGCCCTTCATGAAACATATCTTGCAATCCTTTCCAAAGTATCCCTTGTTGACCTTGATTTTGTTTCGAGGTGGAGGTTTTGTGATCGGTGGTCGTGGAGCGAAGGGAGCGAATAGACCAGCAGATTCAGATCGCTTGGAGATTAAAGATTGATTCGCTGCGGGGGGGGGAAGATGAGCTTTGATATTGTTCAACAACGGTCGCGTTCCCGTCGAAGAAGCTCCTACTTCTCAGTTAGAAATAGCATGACAGTAAGCTTCAAGAATGCTTACCACTCTCATCAATCCATCGTTCGATGGTAGGAAGTGGTACTTCTGCTAATGAAGCAAGGCAGTCCAGGTCGTCATTGTTGAAAGTGTTGTACAATCGGAGTGGGCCCAGCACGTCCGGACCCGAAAAAGGATCTCCGTTGTTGTCGTGGTTGTTGTTGTTCGTAATATAAACATGTTGTAGCGCGTCCTGGAAAGCAAAGTGTATCATCCAAGCAAGAAGACGTTCAACGATGCTACGCTTGTCTTTCGTTTGCAACATTCTTTGGATGCACCTTCTTTGGTGTTCACTTGGAACGTAATCGATTGGTGATGGATCCATCTTGGCTCCCGATCGGTGTTCTTGTAGGTCGATGGAGGAGGGGGAGGTCGAGTATCAGCGAAGCGCAGACCAAGAAGGCTTGAAGAAGATCTAAGGAAAGCTGGTGGGTAGCCGTGGTGGAGTCGAGGGAAAGCGCGAGCAGGTAGGGATATTGTGTAGGCTCCGTGAACAGCGTTCCCCAAGGTGTTACGGTCTGCGCAAAAGGGCGCCGTGTGTCAGGCGGGAGTGCCAAGCTTGTGTTGGAGAAGATGGGCTTGATCGGGCCAGACCAAAGCGGGAGTGCGTGGGCCATTGTGAGTATGCAGGGACGTTGGCTGGCTTATATAGTTTGTGAGGTATGGACAAAAGCGAACCAAGGCGAAATGGCCGTCAAGACGTGAAGCGTCAAGGGTGAAGGGTGTAGCGTCATGTTCCTGCATTAGGCTGCCTAAATGCGGACAATCCTCACTGGCAGCGGGGGGTGGACTTCCAGCTTGCCTCAGATCCTGGCGGGAGAGTGGAGCCCAGGCGAAAATCCGCCAAAAACCATGAAATCAGTGAGCTTTCTAGGGGAGAGCATAGCAACATCCGCTAAGGATCCGGTGTGAAGTGGGAGATGGAATGTGGTGGTACAAGAGTGGGGCGGCATTCGGTTCTCTAGCCGCCTAGCGCAGTCACCGGGGTGGTGAGAAAGTTCCCGAAGTGGTATAGAAGTAATTACACTGTGGGCTTGTAAAGTACCGTGCATACTGGGTATTTCTTTCCAGCAAAACGTTCGTCTGCTACGGCAGGCGCAAGTTGGGGACGCTCGGGCGCGAGGTGTCGCGTATTCTCCCAGGACAGTCTATCCTTGATTGGTAATTCCTTGATTTGGTGTCCCGAGAGGCACCAAGTGTTGAGGCGTACACAAATGACAGGCGAACAAGGCGCATGCAGTAACGATCTCCACCTCCTCATTCTGCACCGCGCTCACTGTTCCGCGATCCAAGAGATCTCCTCTCGCTGACCTTCTCCTCTGCGTTGGCATTAAACGGTAAAGAGCAAGGCTAGCACCCTTAACCGAAGCCAGAAGGGCGGTTTGCAAGCGCCATCAGGCCCGGAGGAGCGCCAAGTGCCCGCTGTAATGTTTCAGACGAGGGTCTGCTACTTGGAGCCTCAGTTTTTATTATTCCTCTCGCCTGCCCCGGTGCCCTCGAGCTTGCGCCTTCCGTGCGTTATCTCTTTAACGGTGCATGTTTGCCGAACTCCTTGTCTTCCACCTAGGCGTCGTGGAAATAGCCCGTCTGCAAATGATCAGCGGGTAAATTCCACACTACGCACGGCGGCTACTGACATCGTGCCCAAGACGAGTCAGCATTGCACATCCCGGCCGCTTATCGACAGATGGTGGGCTGTTTCGTAGGTAGTAACGATGGTATTCACGGGCCCGCTGCTTATTGTACGTTCGCTAGTTCTTCCACGCCTCCTCTGTCCCTGTCCGCCCACACTACGTATCTATACCCACTGGCATCACCGCTTGTTCTCCGTTTCTTCCCCGCCGCCACGATCCTTGCTCATCTCAGAGATTGGCCTAATACCGACCCTTTGTGCTGCTCCAAATGCCTGAAGGGCCAGCGTGGATTTAGTGATTGCCTATCTAAATCAACGCAAATGCGCAGTATTGAGCAACACCCCGCTTACTACAAAATTTCCTGACGCTGTTATTGTGACGTAGCCGCATACATCACTGTTCGCGTATGCACGTGCCAATAATCGTTGAATCTGCGGATGTTCTTTGGCGTATGCAGCCTGGCTAGCTTGCGCATCGAAAGCGACGGGTCTTTCGGCCTGTTTCAAGGCATGCTCCCTTCAAGGTGATCTGCGCACTATTATTGCTGGAGTCGGTCGGTCATCCCCCCGGATAGTGCCACGCTAGAAAGCCGTACCTGCAGGCGCTAGAGAGAGCCGTTGGTGTGGAAGCAAAGAAACGAGCTAAATCATGTTGCAACCGGGCACGCCTTACCCGTCGAACAGTGCAAGCACAAGCCAAGGCAATTAGTTCCGTCGCGCTGTCACGGGACCTGGGAACTCGATACACCCACAGCGCTCAGCCAACCGATACGTATTCCGCCGCCGCCGTGCCGTGTGGATCAACCACGGCGTTTTTGCGCCTGGGAAGCTTCGGCCACGACCACACTTCTGACAAATGAGCTGTGGGGACGAGTCGACTGAGAAGACGCGCCCCGTGAAGCGGATCGCTCGTGATTTCCTTTCTCGGAGAGTGTCGTGGCTGTCCGACCATGCGGCACACGCGCCGCGTCCACGCTCGGTACCCTTTTGGGATCAGCTTTGTTCCATGCGCGATCGTGTCCCGTCACGCCGTAACCGGCAAAGTTCTAGAACGCGCTGAGAAGCAAGGGCGAACCAACCACGCAGACGTGGTCGTTCCATTGCACAAAAAGGAAGAAGCAAAGCTTGAGCTACGACCACAAGAGATCCTGTCCATCAACGCTTAGCGGAGCATCGGCAGGAGACATGAGGAGTGGTAAGGCTCGATTGAGTCGGTGTGCTAATGATGCGCTCTAGTAGGGGTGTACACATGTGTCGTGTGGAGCTCTTCCCTGCCGCGTCCCCTGCCAAAACCAAACCCAAAATGCTGGAACGTAAATATTGAAATCACTTTCACGAAGAAGTTCATGACTGGAATCTTCCAGATCCTAAAATATGTGAACTACAAAACCCGAAAGCCTTCATGACGTCGGTACTCTACACACAGCACCGCCGTCATGGCTTTTACACGTACCATTGTGTATACATAAACACAGCAGTCACCCAGCTGGAATGCCTTCAACGACGTCATCAAGCCCTCCAGAGCTTACTGACTTGCCAAACGCATAACATATTCCATCTCACCAACATTGCCCCTGCAAGTACATCGAGTCCCTGCACTATCCGCAACAATGAACTGCACCATCACGACCTTTACAGCTCCCGGTAACGGCTTCAACGCTAACACCATCATTGGCATCGTGTATGGAACGTTTATGCTCACGATCGCGTCCACTCAACTCTTCTTCGAGTATCAGAAGTACTGTTTGGCGGGTGGTAACGGTGAGTGACCTGTCTTGACACTTAGCCCCCTATAGCTTGAACTGATCATGGTAGCCAATAGAAGACGCTAGCACCAACATAGAGCTTGACATCGGCCAATGCTCTGATGGGTGGAGGTTCGGTATGTTCTTCCTCGCAAATTGCACTCCCTTCAAACTGACTGATGTAAGTGTTCAGGTGGTGGATACAGGGGAAAGTAGGCCGCCGGGTGACACCGGCTAGTGGGGGCGTGGGTCGCGGAGATAGCGGGGTAAGCAAGGCCGGGTTGTACCGGCGTGCCGCGAACACAGAACTTTGACATGAAGCAATGTACATGGAGTACTTCCATCATGAACGCCTCGCAATCTGTTCCTTTGCGCATCTTAAGCTTCAGTAAAAACTTCAGAATCTCGTGCTTTCCAATCCCGTAACTGCATTGGTGTGCTTCGCCTTTACATCCGCCGTACGAAGCTGATTGCATGATGTTTTGTTCCGATACAAGATGGCTGTCGCCGTCGTTGGGCTAACGTCTACCACGTACTCCGGTAGACCTTGTAGCCAGCATCTAGCCGAGCAAACACAGCTTATATCACCAGGATTTAGCGGGTAAACGACAGTGGTATGTCTATTAGAACGTGAGCATGTATAGCAACCAGCATCGAACGAACCTGCTTCACCCAGGTCGTTCGAGCGACCACAACATCGATAACGATTCCATCACGGCTCCATCTCAGTTTTCTCCCTCAACCCTTCCTCACTCCCATCCCTCATAACGCTCCTACGAATCGCCTCATCATCCTCGTGCCTCTCACTTGCACTCGCACCACCGATACCCCCCTCAGTCTCTTTCTTGAGGGCCAATTCCGGGTTTGCCGCTTCGAGTCTGGTTCGCACATCACCACTCAGCTCCTCCAAGCTAGGAACCACCCATTTCGCGCTCTCCCACGGCTTGACACCCATCAGGTACATGGTATCGATTTCCTCGAGCGTGCGACCCTGGCCTTCGATGACGAAGAAGTACACAATGAGACCGCCGAGAATATTCGTTCCGGCGAAGACATAGCCGTAGCGGAAATCGATGGCGCCGGTGATGAAAGGTGTGAAGAAGGCGAGGAGGAAGTTCCACAGCCAGTTCGATGCCGTCGATAGCGCCATTGCTTTCGCACGGTAGCGGCTGGGGTATAATTCTCCGCAGATGGTCCAACTGAACGATATTAGCGTGGCGAGGCGCATTAACATTGCGAGGATAACTTACATCATTGGACCCCACGTTGTCGCGAAACCGAAGATGAAGAAACAGGCAAAGCAGATCATCGCTGTGGCTGCGCTCTCGGTGTTCTCTGGGTTATCGCGATCAAGAGCAAAGTGGCCGACGGAAGCGAAGATCAGGAAACAAATGAACATCCAGCATGAGCCGGCGATGAGCGACTTGCGACGACCGTAGTGCTCGACAATGTAGAGGCCGTAGAAGGTTACACCGAAATTGATACCGTTCTATGGATCGTTAGCATAGTCATGGACTGCCTTCTCAGAGGATCTTAGTTACCAAGATCATTTGCGTTACAAACGAGTTCTTGATACCGGTACCAGCGAAGACAACTGTACCGTAGTAGAAGCTTCGCAGAGTCAGTATCGGTGCGAGAGTCTGGAACAAACGTCTTACAAGTAGTTGGCACCCGTCAACTGTTGGAACATCTGCAGCCCCATGCCAATCGCCAACCTATACGCCATCTTCGGCGCCATCCACATACCCAGCCACTCCTGAATCGGTCCGTTGGTTATCTTGCTTTCCGCTTCGAGCTTGACTCTCATCTCCTCAAGTTCTAGTTGAATGCTATGATGGTTGGCTGGTACGCCGTATACCCGCGACATGGTCGCAGTAGCCTCATCGATCTTACCATGGCGGTAGTTGTATCGAGGTGTTTCGGAAAAGCCCAACATGCCAACGGCGAGGATAGCGGCGGGTACAAAGGACAGACCCAGGGTGATCTGCCAGGATGCGGCTTTACCCGACTGGTGTCGTTCGGCAGCGTAATTGAAAACTGCGGCGAGGAAGATACCGAATGTGATGAAGAGTTGGTAGGTGGAAATCAGAGCACCACGGATGTGGCGAGGTGCAGTTTCTGCCTGAGGATCGTCAGTAGTGGATGTCTATGGCTGGGCTGTTGAGCATACCTGGTACATTGGCACGAGTAAACTAAGCGCACCAACGCCGAGACCCGCAACAAACCGACCCATCATAATCTGGTACCACTTATCCGTTGCAGCAATCTGCACAATGATGCCCACAGAGAAGATGACACACCACCAGATGATGCTCATTTTCCTCCCGATCCAATCCGCGATGGGCGCTGCAATCAGTGCGCCAAACAATGTACCGATGGACAGCAGACCAACGATCAGTCCAGAGCGAACATTGGAGAAATATGGCGTGCCATCATCATGTCTCTGTCCGAAGCGTCTGAGGAAGTCGACCATGCTAAGGAACCCAGAGATCTGACCGGTATCATATCTGAGGGTGTGAGTCGATGCGAGATTGGTAGTGTTGAATGTTGCTCACCCAAAGACAAACCCACCCATCGATACCAACATGCCCATCCAAAATCCTTTCCACGTCAGTCTCGGCAGCGGCGTGTTATCATAGCCTTCATGTTCGCCAACATCAACTGAATTTCTGCGTCGCCAGTCTTTGATCGGCTTGGCTAACTTCGATTTAATGTTATCCATCTTATCTGCAAGTTATAGATGGTTGGTAGTATGCAACTCAAGTAAACCAACTGAAATGACAGGCATCAAGCCGCATCACCCTCTCTTATAAACTCGACGGATCTTCGGCCACGGAACCTTGAGGTTCCATGCTGACGGCATCCCATTGTACCCCATGGGCACGAGATCGTGCAGAGGCTGACGAAAGATTGGAAGATACTGGGGGAAATTGTGGGGCGGAAGAGTGCGGATGGGCGTAATCCTCGCGGTTTGAGATACCTGGGTATCACGCGGCTGGTGATGATTTGATGGTTCACGTTCGAGAGCCAGGAACGCCTCGGATGAGGTTGACTTTGGGCGTTGCGAGAATCCCTCCTACTGGTCAGTTGATATCTGTAAGTCCGGTTTTCTTGGATACTGGTAGGGTAGTCCAACGTTGGAGGCTCTGGGTGAAGCAACTGAAGCCGATTGCGAAACCTGATCCAAAGTCTCTTCGGATCGCGATATTCGACGTCATTTCTGGTTACCAACAAGCATTCTGGCTGCTAAGCTTACCTGTGGAAGCATTTGGTTGTTCGAGAAAAGCTTAGTGAGAAACACCCTGGCATTCCGCTGAGTTCCGGTGCGGGTGGCAAAACACTATTGGCGTATCGAACGGTAGTAATATCAAAACCACGAATCCCCTCGAAAAATTTAAACGCCAAGGACAACGAAGACAAGTTGGTGTAATCCCTGGGTGGTTAAAGGTTCGGTAATTCGATGTCGATGTGCTATGAAAGTGTCTAGTAACCCGCAAGTTTCGCTACGGTGTTGATAGCGTCGTTACTTTGCACCTCTTTTGTATTGACCTCCTCTGAGGCTTACTTGGATGCCATGTACACTGCGTTCGTTGCGACGCTATACACTACAGCGCCATCGTACAGCGCCATCCACGCCAGCTTCGGCGAGTCTTCTAGAACCTGCAAGCGTTGCCCCACCGAGTGGCCACCATGATCCAGCTATTACTGATCGCAGCATGAATTGGCGCAGTTGCCGACATGGCGTGCAATATCAGGTGTCTTTGTACCCTGGGACAGTCATCCGTGCAGCCTTTCAAGGTTGATTTCCAAGCGAAAATGCTGTAGGATGTCTTGAGTGGTTAACGTAACGCTGCGGTTTCGTTTGAACTAGACCTTCTTTTCGACCCCAGGCATCTATTCATACAGTGACGTTCGTCGCTTAACAAATCATATGGGTGGTCGAAGGTTGAGTGAACGGTCATCTGGGCAACACCGTGACGTAAGTTAGGTGGGCCCGTGCTAGCGTGTTTGAGGCTAGAAAGCTCTAGCCGGCAAGAAAGGCTTCTCCAGATCTTCTCTCCATAGCTGACCTCACTACTACCAAACACATGTTTAAGCGCATATCCAAGTGATGACATGAGATGCCCGGTTACCCGTGCCGTTCCACCGATCTCGTAAACAGGTCGCTACATACCAGCCTTGCGGCTCTGTGGGAGCATCGAAACGCGTCACGGGTAGGGTGACGCATGGAATTCAAAGACGACCTTGCAAGGACACGCATCTATCTCAATATCTGGATTCTATACACAGGTCCTGGTCGGATCTCTCTAGCTGTCCCCTTGGATGGCTAGTTAGACATCGGGGGTCTTGATAATCTGAGGCCATGGTTCAGCATCATCTCTGCAAGTGAGGCAGACTCAGCGCCTTTGACTCAGGCTGCGGTACTGTGCCCTTGCGCTCGTCATCGATCGATATCCCCACATGTGGACGCGCGCGAATGGCCAGGCCTACTGGCGAGGAACGATCGCCAAGCGTGAACGCTGCCCGTTTTTTAGATACGATTATACGCGATTGGAGCAAGTACTCAGCCTTGCTGCACCCCGCTGGGTACTCATGGTCAAAGCCTCCACGTTCTTGTTGATTGCTTACTTTTGGCGCTTCAACTCCCGGATTTCAGCATGATCAACATATACACGAGACCGCAGGACGCATTGTGGCTTTACAGTCGGGCAGCCGCCCTCGACTTTATTCGTTCGTCGGCTCATGCGATGTGGAATTTCCAATTCCCACGAGGGCAAAGTTAAAGAGGGCTGACATAGCGCGTCTATATATGTTGCAGAAGTCGCCGTTTGTTCTTTGGTGTTATCAAAACTCTCGATTAAATTCCACCGCAATGGAACCAGTGGGTGTAGTGGCAAGCATAGTCACCTTGGTTAAGGTTTGTAGTAGCATTGGCGAACTGGTGATCTCTACTCGCGATGCTCCTCGAGAGCTCCTTGATCTGGCGCGAACAGTCGACTCCCTCAAGCTCATCATCAAGCAAGCAGAAAGAATATGTGGATCATTGACCCATACCGATACAGCCACATTGCACTACTATATCCTGCAGGCTAGGGCTGCTTTACATGATCTCTCGGTGTTGGTTGGCGACCTATCAGACCCCAGTCATTCAAAGAGCGGGGTAGGCCTTTCGGTGGCGAAATGGCCTTTCAAGAAAAAGAAGGCAAATACCATTCTTCAAGACTTAGTTCGTGCCAGGGACGGCATCGCGTTACTAATCGCTTGTGAGACTAGGTGAGATGGCGTTCATGCGAATGTTGCTGATGTTCAAGTCTTAGCTGAAGTTTAACATAGTCAATCTTGTCGGCTCGCAACCGGAAGCGTCAGCCTTGTCAGCGCCAACATCCAACAACAGCAAAACCTGCTCCTTCAAAGGACGCATAGTCACCACATTGAGAACTCGGCGGCATCGGCAAAGATACTCCAGAATACTGAACAGTTGCTATCTGTAGCGAGGGACGCTTTGCGGCTACAGCAGGCCTTCCAGCAGGATACATCCGATCAGCTCACCACTATCCTGAGCGTTTCTTCTAGCAGAATGAGTTCTCGATCGTCATCTCCCTCGAGGTCACTACTATCACTATTTTCCAAGAATGGGCCGCAAACAGTCCCTCCTCAGTCAGCGCAACCAATTCCTTGCTCATCAGGTTGTGCGTGCTTGTGTCATTTGAACCGATATGCTAGAAGCCCAGAGATGTTACGAAGCTACTTTGGAAAGCTTTTCGCCATGTATGCGGGATCATTGACGGCCGTACCCACGTGCTCGCAGAGCTCGTGCCGCAACCAAAATGCGCTAGACCTAAAGGCGTTCTATGCTAGCCCTACGTGGCTTTTCTCAAAAGCAGTGTACTTCATGTTTCAGCGGACGAGGTTGGGCGAGTACCATATTGCACTGAAAGTCAGGGTGATTACCGTGGACGGGTTGCTATTCGACCGGGTTTCTTCTGGCGACTACAAAGCCATTAGGTTGATGCTTACTCGACATGAGGTCTCGCCAGATGAGCTATATAAGGAGAGGCATCAAACTGCCCTACATGTATGTGTTCATTCATTGTAGAAGCCGTTGCCGAGGCTAATTCGTACCCAAGTGGGCTATAGACAGGGGTAGAACAGATATCTGTGAGCTGCTGCTGTCATTTGGGGCTGATCCTTCCATTGAGGACTCATCTGGTGTGTAAGTCAGAACTATGGATCGATATCTCAACGATTGATAGTACAAAGCTGATTCTAGTACAGATCGGCACAACAGTATGCCTGGCTTCGTGTATTGTCCAACTTCAAAAATCCTCAGGTAGTTTCGGGACTCAGGCGCCTTTTCTGCAATACGATCTCCTTTGATTGCTTGGATCTCAGTCCTTTACACGAGCGCGTCATCGGTCTCAAATCAGCCGTTACAATGAACAAACTTGACTGGTCCGACTTTAGCAAGTACATCAACACACGCGACAAAACCGGGCGTACCCCACTGTCCTGGGCCTCAGAACGGGGTGACGAGGAAGCAATGCGCTACCTTCTACAACATGGTGCAGACATCGAAATCCCTGATCACAACCACTGGACTCCTTTGCGATATGCCTCATTAGCTCCCACTACGAAAGCAATGCGTCTTCTTCTTGAGCAAGACGCGGTAGTTGCACCCGAGCGCCATTACCAGACCAACGCAATGCATGACGTTGCGTACCACAAGCGAGATCTGGAGTATGTTAAGCTATTGGAAGATGCCGGTTGCCTTCTGGATCATCAAGACACTGGGCTCAGGACACCGCTTGCAAAAGCGTGTCATGCCGATAACGATATTGTAGCAGAATACCTACTCCACCGAGGTGCGAACGCTAACAATATCGACGACGCGGGCATGTCTTGCGTAGCGAGTGCTGTTCGTAACGGTGCCAATCGCGTGCTAAAGTTGCTTCTCTCTTCCGGCTGTGAGCATCATCATATCGATATACACGGAAGTTCTATCCTTCATTGGGCAGCCGCATCAGAAACTGTAAATGAAGAAACTCTCGACATCCTAACCGCCGCGCGATTACGCGGTATCAATATCGAACTGCGGGATAAATCTGGACGTACGGCTGCCCAAGTCTTCGGCGTAAGGAGTGATGTGGATGGAGCTTTCAGAACCAAATTTCGTGAACTGCTAAAGAGCGTTGTGCCTCCGGAGCCGCGGAAATCAGGGCCAGACCATCCAGATGCTTGGCTTGTGCCCGTTACTGTTATGTGAGCTTGTTAAGC
This sequence comes from Alternaria atra, assembly GCF_907166805.1. NCBI lineage: Eukaryota > Fungi > Ascomycota > Dothideomycetes > Pleosporales > Pleosporaceae > Alternaria > Alternaria atra. The sequence continues at coordinate 5,635,802 of NW_025091323.1, read as the reverse complement.
AATTTCTGATTCGCTTTTTCTTTGGCACGCTCAAGCATGTTTGTCAGTCCAGCGCTTTGGCGTTAGTTTCCTGTTCTCAACATATACTCGTAAGCACCAGAACATGAACTTCGCATAACGTGTTTTATAAGCGAGTCGTCCTTACAAGCGAGTCGTCCACCCCACTAACTTTGATCACCTTCAAAGCTACGCAACGCAACAACGTAATAAGGTAGAACAAAGCGATTAATATAGTAGATTAAATAGTATCTACAGCATCCTTTTTGCACGTTCGTGAGTTGTGCCCAGTCTCCCTGCACCTCCTGCAGCGCGCAATAGCCTGGCGGCTAAGGCCTGATCGCTCACCACCTTGACGCTGTTCACGCTCAATCTGCTGGTCAGCCTCCTTTTGAGCTAGTATATCCTCTCCCTCTCCCTTTGTTAAGGTCTCACGCTTCTGTATCCGTTTCTTTTGCGCTGCCTACGCTTAGTTGCTGCCTCGTTGGCTCTCTCAAGGCAGGTAATCTGATCGCGCATAAGCTCGGCTGAGAGCATCATCACCTCAGCCCCCTTTTAAGCTGGTTAATCGCCTCAATAATCGAGGCTGGTGATGAGCTCTTATGCTGCCGCACGCGATCACGTATTAACGTTGATTGAGCCTCAAGCTCACGTACGTTGCTTGGTGTACGAGCCTCCCAGGGAGGCTCTGCGAGAGCAGCTGGTGGAGTAGGCGTACGCAGCTGCACGTTGAGCTTTGATAGAACAGCGTCTGGCTGGAGAGGGGCTAGGCCTGCGCCTCGAAAAGCTGAGCAGATATTGGCTAAGGTGAACGATCGATCAAAGGCTGCCTTAAAGGCTGGCAGGAATTCGAGCTTGGTGATATGGTTGATATTGTAGCGCATTAGAGCCTCAATCTCACGGCTGTACGCGCGCTTCATAGGCGAGAAGCAGCCTACGTCAAGAGGCTGCAGTAGGTGAGATGAGTGAGCTGGCATGCAGAGCGTGTAGATATTGCTCTCCTTGCAGAGCTCTTGAAACTCAAGAGACTGGTGGCTCTCGTGGCCGTCAAGGATAAGCAGGCGGCGTGCTCCAACTACCTTGCCCTCAGTATGCTTAATAAAGTGCTTTAGCCACTCTACTCCTATCTCGTTGGTTGTCCAGCCGTTGTCGCTAACTGCGATAGCCCAGTCGCGTAGGATATCCTCCTCGTACCAGGCTGACAGGTGATACTTGCCAGCAAAGATGAGGAACGGTGGGATTGTCCAGCCAGCAGCGTTGATTGCAGCAATTACCGTCACCCACTCGCGGTTGCCAGGCTGGATAGTCTTTGGCCTGCCTCTCCTCTCTGACCCTGTGATAACTAGCTAAGTCTGGATCTTGCCCATCATAAAGCCAGCCTCGTCAAAGTTGTAGACGTCCTCATCACAGATGCCGTACTTGGCCTTTGTCTCCTCTACCAGCTTAAACCAGCGGCTGATTAGCACAGGATCCTCGCATAGAGCTCTCTGCCTATCGTACGATCGATTAAAACGCGTCATAAGACTGTCTGTACGCTTGACAAAGTTGCGCGGCCAGTGGACGCCAACGCGACCTGCGCCACGCGCAGCAAGCAGCTTATTAGCCATATCGCGCGCAGCTGTATACGTAGGCCCAAATCCTCGCTGATCAAGGTCGAGTATATGTCTAATAATTACCTCCTCCTCTAGCTGGGTAAGCTTCTTTGAGTTGGGCTGGCAATCGCGTCGTGCAAGCCTGCCAGCGCGTCGGTCGCGTAGCGTCATTCGAGGGACGTTAAACGCGCGAGCAGCAGCTCTCTCAGTCTTGATCTGGTGGCTATTAAGAGATGATATAGTAAGCTGCATATCAGCTTCAGATGAGCGCAATAGAGCTTGTTGGCGTTGAGGCATAACTGATTTGATCTTCAAAGGTGATCAAAGTTGGTGGGGTGGACGACTCGCTTGTAAGGACGACTCGCTTATAAAACACGTTACCAACATCACAATATCCAATCAACCGTCCGCAAAGAAAACAATACGATTTCCTAGCACCGTTCCTTTTTGCCCTAGCCGCATTATTCCCCATCTACTGCACAGACCAGTCTACAGGGCACTGTTTCACGTTCCGCTCCGGTACCCTGGTTTCCGAAATTCAAGCACTTCGCCAAGAGCTGCAAGCACGTTGCTGAGACTTTACTGCGACTTGGGAGTTCTGCTTGGTTGAACGTCAGAATGTCGGATCGTTGGTGGTGGCGACGCGGATAAAACGTTAAATTCGTGTATCGGCTATCGCGGATACGGCGTTAATGCGGGTGGGTTCCAACTGTAAGGACCGTGACAGGAACCGAGTCGACATGATTGCTTGTATCTGGTAGGGAAGATGCATTGTCAGCATTATCAGCAACATCGTAACAGTAAGAATAATAGGGAACCATGAGTTGATCAAATAGTAATTTATTGAAATCTTGCGACCTTTTGTTATCATCTTCGATTGACTCATTCATCCATCCATACCATTGTTACCCAAAACTCCTCATCTTCCGGTCCGCACAATGGGCGGGATCCTGCTGATGTTCGCTGAAAAGAAAAGATCTTAACTCGACAGTTTGAAAAAATCTAGCCCCGTGGCAAAACTGAAGTCGACAACTTCATCCCCCATGGCGCGTGACGTCTTCGGCTGGTGAAATCCGCAAAGTTGGGTATATTGCTTCAAACTTCGGTGATGGCGACAAGAGTCATCTTGGGTGCATCCTCCTCTTCGACAACCTCGTCGCGCTTTGCCTTCTTCTCAGCAGGTGGGGTGCCGGCGGCGGCAGAGTCTTTGGGAACGTTGACACCGGGGTTGACGAGCAGACCGACACCAGCGTTCTCAGTGCCCATCTCGACCTTGGGCATATCCTTCTGGGCCTCCTTGGCGTAACCGAGAGCAGCGTTGAAGCCAGCGAGATCGCGCTTGATCCACTGCATGGCCTCTTCGACGGCGGCCATCTTGGGCTCGACGGGAGCGGGGGCACGCTTGCCGAGGATGTCGCTAATGGCGCGGCGGAGGACGGATCGCTTAGCTGTTTCTCCTTCAGCTGGTTGTTCTTGAGGTTGCTCGCCTTCAGCTGCTGCGGGCTGTTCGGCGGCGGCTGGTTGTTCTTGCTGACCTTGTGCTGCGCCCTCCCCGCCGGCGTTGGCTGCTGCTCCCGAAGCGAGCGTAGACATCAACTGTGAAGCTGATTCTGTTGATCCCAGTGAGATCTCTCCATCACCGACTACCAGGGCAGGCGAGTAGGCTCCCAAGTTGATGTTAAGCGGGACAGCGGCGACGGTGGCGACGAGCGCGAAGAGGACGTGTTGGGGAAGCATGTTGTCGGTTTGGGTTGCTTAAATCTTTCGATTAGGTGGTATGGGTAGTAATGAATGATCGAAGTTCGATGAACGATTAGAGGGATCAATAAATGTACTAAGTGATAGAGGTCGCCCGGCGACAGAAGTGAAAGTTGGTTGGTAGTGAATTGAAGTGAGTGACCGGACTGGAGAATAGAAGAAGTGGGTTCATTGTCTTCTTATACGCAACCTATCGTGTCTCAATGGTCATAGTATCGCAGGTTCATCGTTGCTCACCGCCAAGATGAATTAGCCATATCGGCGTAGGTGTGAAACTTTCCTGAAGCCGCGCCAAGTGGCGGCAAGCATAGCATGGCAGAGCTTTGGCTTTGGAAGTCTATGCCAAGCTTCTCCCGCCGTTTGATGTTGAGTCGAAACTTTTGTGATGCGGAGCCAAGGTCAGATAAGCCTGGAGAGCGATGCTAGCTGCCGAGACTAATGCATAGTGCTGGTGCTGCAAGTGGGTCAGTGACCGCGGTCTCGAGCGCTGCGATTAGTCGAGGCCTCGAGCTGGCCGCGGAGGAGTTCCTGCTGAGGATGCTCTGCTGCGTGCTAAAACTAGATCTGCTTGCGCGTTGATAAAGAGATCTACTTAAAGCACATAAGGTAGATTCCCATGTTGGGTGAATGGTGCACACGTCACATCCAGCCCAAACTAGGTCTTCGTCGACAATTCTTCTTCATGTTAATGCGTACCATACGCCATATCTCGATCTCCTGGCCTTGGAACATAGCTAAGCTCAAATCTAAAGCCTTCTGACAGCTGTAGAAGGGGACTGGGTAATGCTTAGGACCCCAAGCCCGTAGCCCCAGCGTTAGGCTGCCTTGCCAAGTATCAGCGTTATACCGGAGGCAGGAGAAGTTCGGTTCGAAGGATCGTCTACCCAGGTGAGCATCGATCGCCGGATTCTCAGGCAAGAGGGCGTAAGATGCGACCCTTAGGCGGCCCTCCTCCACAGCGTTCGTCTGGGGCAAAGGGGCCAGACTGACAGGCCTCGGCGATGAGCTTCGAAGGGGCAAGCCTTGATCGCAACACTTGGCGTCTTGAACAAGTGGGGATGTGAATAGTTCAGCGGAGCGAAGTACTGGGGTCGCGGCTTAAGAGACGCGATGTGAGGTTTTAGATGTGGTCCGTTTTTAGGCTATGATTCCCGCATTGGTGTAGCGCGCTACCCCGTGGCTGGCACTCCTACGGAGGTGCGACACATGGAGGTCTTGGCTACGGGGAGGTCGCTGGATTCGCACCGTTTCCAGACGCATGCAGGAAGCGCAGCATGAGTCTTGGAGCGGTGCTTGTCATGGTATTTGTCGTGATGTGATGAACGGTGCGCGTGTGCAGCTGACGTGTGCTTGCTTGGGCGGGACTGTGCTCACCCCGCAGCCTCGATGCATCGAATTGAGTAGGGCTGTCGTTATTGCGATGAACTGCGCAGCTTGGCCTCTTTTGCTGTACGAAAGAGAGAGTTCATCATTCATCATGAGGGTGTCGGCGAGTAAGAAGTTCAGAGGCGTGAGTTGCTGGTGGCCGGCGGTGTTCACTCCACCCCGTTCCTTCTCGGGCACGCGACGCGTTCGTAGCGCCAACACCTGCAAACTTTCAAGGCGACGGCTTCATGCTCACCATCATGTCTAAAAGACTTCATAATTTAGTATCGTTGCTACCACTACATCGGCGCATCTAATGACGACCTCGCTCGCTCAATACGCGCACAAGAAAAGCCGTTGGTCGCCCAGCTGTACCAAGCCCCGTTACAGATCCCGTTCGGGTGGTAGCCTTCCACGAGCGTTGAGCGGTGCAGATCGGCCGCCTAGCTGGTTGCTGGCTGGTAGCTACCCGTTTCCAAGCTGTCGCTGATCTTGGTAGGAGCAGGTCAAGCTTTGGAAAGTCTGAGACAAAGGTTGAGTTTTTGGCGTGGCAGCTACCGTCGCTGTGGAGATTTCCGACCACAATCACAGTGTTCGTATCGAAAGCACCCACTTCGATCAATTCGCTTCTCTCCAACTTAGAGCAGAAGCAAGCCCCTGGTCAGGAATATGGATTTGGCGCGATTATCAAAGGTCGCGCACATACATCGTCAAACAATTCCCCGCCATAGTCTCACGATGAGCGATACCAACTTTATTACAATTGCCCATACAACGCTCTTCTTCGAGCGCATCGCCCTGTGTCGAGCCATCCTGTTACATTTAAGTCTGTCGTTACCGTACTATGAAGTGGGTAGTCGTTGATGTTTGGTGGGACCAACCATATCGTCCAACCATGTCCATTGGATCAGCTCCAAGCCTCCAACGGCCCCGCACTACAGAAATTTCACTATCCATACGGTCTCGCTGGCAAGACAACTGATCGTCGCACTTTCGATGAAGGTTTTGCAGAGCCGGAACTTTTCAAGTCATATTTACTCAACTATATTATTGATGTATTCAAACTTGTTTTCATCGAACAAGGCTCGTTGGTGTAGTTGGTTATCACGTCAGTCTAACAAAGGCCCTCAAAAGCCCGTTAGTACACTGAAGGTCCGGAGTTCAAACCTCCGATGAGTCATTACGAAGAAGTGCGAGTCACTTCGAGTGATACCTTTTTTGCTCTGCTACAGATCTGTCTTGCTGAATTGTGGCGTTCATTATCTAAGAGCAATGTCGGCACTGAACACACTTTTTGCCCTTCACTACGATATCAAACCTCTCTAAAACAGAAGCAACGTACTTACCTAGTACTACTATGCGTATACTCGTCCTGGAAACACTGTTATTGAAAACAACCCAACCTTTCCCCTCTTGCGCCTTGTGTGGCAACAACGACCTACTTACCGTATTTACAACCATCACATGCAAAGAAACGATACGCCGAGAACTTCTCATGTACATGGTGGGGCGCGCAGCAACCGCCAAACAGGATTTTAGCGAACCACTGATGGAAAAGCTGGCACAATGTTATCTCCATGTACTATTGGTGGTACGAGCATGTTACACAACGCATGCGATATGCATGAGTGCACAGCTTATGCACAGCCTTGTTGCTGTGCTTGAACCGTGAAGCTCTGGAAGACGATTCTAATCATTGCACACACTTTGTCGAAAATGATTTCGAAGGTATCATATTTCATAAGCTTTGGTTACACGAGAGAATTGACTCTGGTAAGTCGTTCGACGATTTACACATTGAAGGCTCGGAGACGATCAAGCTACATTGCGCATGTCGCAGATGTGCATTGCCGCTCTCTCATTGCTGGGATGCACGGCTGTTCATACTTGGATTTGGGCGTGTGGATATGCATATCGATCCTGCGTTTGCTACTATAACAAACAATGCAGTCCCCGCATAGCCTATTTGCCCGCAGAATAACGTTGTGACAACTCCGTACCATCATACTCTATCATCACACTAGCATTTGAATACCTAAATCAATCAGCATACAAGCGCACCAGCGCCAGCCTACCATGGCCACACTCACTAACTTGAAGCGCGCCCTAATACTCAACGCCAACGCCATAATCTCCTCCTCCCCCAGAAACTCTCTAACCGACGAGCAATATGCAGCCGGCTTCGACGCCTTTATCCAAGGTCATGGATGGGCAACCTACCGCGACTTCATCATTCCCGAACTATCCTACCTGCTGGCCCCTCTGCATAAATCGAACGCCCTGGTTTCGGTTCTGGAGATAGGGCCAGGGCCAAAGAGCGTTTTTGGTCATCTACCCGAGAGCCTGAGAAGGAAAATTGGGACATATACTGCTTTTGAGCCTAATCTATTGTTCGCGTTGCAGTTGAAGAAGTTTTTGAGCAGCGATGGAAAGTCGGGTACGATGTCGAACGCTCCATTCGTAGGCTTAGAGAACGGTCCTACCATCCATCAGGCTCCATTTGGTTCAGATGACGAAATGGCAAGGATCAAGAAGTACGACATCATCCTGTTTTGCCATAGCATGTATGGTATGAAGCCGCAGCACAAGTTTATTCAGCAGGCGTTGAAGATGCTCATCGACGGTGGAGTTGTCGCCGTCTTCCATCGCGCCGAAGGTCTGCACATCGATGGTTTGGCCTATCACCATACAGCTTCCTCTCCTACTGGGCTCGTCGGTGTAGCAGACGATGACGACGCGTTGGATCGCTTTGCGTCTTTCGTCGCTGGCTTCACCATGCAAGATACTGACGAAGACAAGGCTGTTCGAGCGTTGTGGCGAAAGCTATGCCGTGATTTGGCCCGCCATGAAGATGCTCATCCGAAAATCCTTCTATTCAGTGCGCCTGAAGTGATGATGACTTTTAACCAACACGCAGATACGGTGTCAGAGTTGGAGATGTGTATGCCTCTGGTGCTAGAGAAGAGAATGGTTAAGAGCAAGGAAGCTCGTCTGCAGCACCCTGCCACTATTGTTAGACCGGAGAGCGTGGAGAACGTGCGAGATTGCATCCGGTGGGCACTCAAGCATGGGCTGGGTTTGACTGTTGTTGGTGGAGGACATAGTGCGCACTGTCTCAGGTCCAATGTTGTGGCTATTGACATGAGTGCTTTCGACGATGTACATGTGCTTAGAGGGGTAGAGAAGGATGAAAAGGAAGACACTAGCTCAGGTGCATTGGTCGTCGTCGGGGCCGGATGTAAGACAGATGACATCATCAGCAAGACGCTAAGTGAGGATCTTACGGTACCCCTAGGATCTCGTCCAAGTGTTGGAATTGGCCTCTGTTTACAGGGTGGCATCGGACATCTTACTAGACTACATGGACTCACCTGCGATAACATAGTTGGCGCTGTGATGGTCAGCGTAGCTTCTGGAGAGATCTTCTATGTCGGTGGTGTTCCGAGTGAGCATCGCCCAGTGGGAGCCAGCCGTCCTGACAACGAAGCTGACGTACTGTGGGCTCTGAAAGGCGCCGGAACGAACTTTGGTGTTGTGATCAGCGTCATAGTGAAGGCTCATCCCGCTCCAACCTACGTAACGCGGAATTGGGTACTTCCACTGAGTGGCAAGGCCGATGCCAAGAGAAGACTTCGCGATTTCGATGAGATAGTCGCAAAAGAGTGCGATTCCCTTTGCTCAGCTGACGCATACCTCTATTGGGAGAACGGACGACTGAACCTTGGAATGACGACATATGAAATACTCACATCCTCCACGCCACCTACGATAAGCAGATCCAAGCCCGAAGGCGATATATGGGGAACAGAGAGCAACTTCAAAACCATGAACGGCTCGGAAGCGTTCGAGGCCGAGATGTACATGTCCGCAATGCACGGTGGGCACGGCGGCGGCAAAACGTCATCCTTCAAACGATGTGTGTTTCTCAAGGGTATTGGAAAGTATAGGATTGCTCATCGCTTAGTCGCAGCGGTCGAATCTCGTCCATCGCCATTCTGCTATCTTCATCTGCTACACGGTGGCGGAAAGGCTCGCGATGTCGCATGGAATGCAACTGCTTTTGGTTGTCGAGACTGGGACTTCGCTTGCGTCATCACGGGGGTATGGCCTCGGCATGAAGATGGTACTCATGTTATGCATGCTTCAGTGCAATGGGTATACAAAGTCGTCGAGAGCTTACTGCCCTTGAGCGATGGGACGTACGGAGCGGATCTTGGCCCAGACCCCCGAGATGGACCGTTAGCTGAGCGAGCTTTCGGACCGAATGCCGTACGTCTCGGTTGTCTCAAGCGCGTGATGGATCCTCACAACGTGTTGGCATGGACTTGTCCGCTGCCGAAACCACCATTGCCAAAGCTCATCATCCTTGTTACTGGTGAACATGGTGCTGGTAAAGACTATTGTGCTGCCGTATGGGTTTCCGTCTTCACGGCACTACAAGGCAACGCGTCTTTCTCAATGCTCGGCATCCGCGCGCAAACTGTACGCATTAGTGACGCGACGAAAAGTGAATACGCTGAGGCTACAGGTGCTGAATTTGGTCGCCTCTTAGAGGACCGTGCGTACAAGGAGCAGCATCGTGCAAAGTTGACGGCCTTCTACCAGGAGCAGATGCGACGACGACCGAGGTTACCCGAAGACCACTTCCAGAAACTCGTGCATGATGCCACAGACGCGAATATCGATGTTCTGTTCATCACAGGTATGAGAGATGAGGCACCTGTCGCATGCTTCTGCCATCTAGTGCCGGAGAGTAAAGTGATCGAAGTCCACGTTGAAGCCAGTGAGGCCTTACGAGTCGTTCGTGGGGTAGTGGCCGATAATGAGGAAAAAGTGACGGCTTCGCAATATCGCCCAGACTTGACCTTCGAAAACGACCTACCAGGAGAAAAGGCAGTACGTGAGTTTGCTGAATCTCACTTAATTCCGTTGATTCACAACGACCTCCATCGACTGGCTGATATGGTGTGCTCAGTCCCAGATTTCCCCAGGCCAGGCATCCAGTTTCGGCATGTACTTGGGATCTCGCAGCGGCCAGGCGGTCTTGCTCTTTGCGCATCACTGCTACAGAGTCATTTCACCGGAACTTGGGCAAAAGTTGATGCCATCGTATGTTGCGAGGTGGGCGGCCTCGTTTTTGCGCCGGCGTTGGCCTCGCAGGTTGGAGTGCCCCTTTTGCCGATTCGCGAAGCTGGTAAGCTTCCACCGCCTACCTTCTCCGTCACCAAAGATGCGTCGTATATCTCTTCTTTAGCTTCTGATCAACCAAAGGTCGAGAAGCGCATTGATATAGAGCGGGGCGCAATCCTCGGCTGCGAGACAATTGTAGTGGTGGATGATGTATTGTCGACAGGTGAGACGCTTTGCGCGGTACTATCTCTTTTGAAAGAGGCTGGTGTAGAGACCGTCATGGCCGTGGTCGTCGCAGAATTTCCAGCCCATCGTGGGCGTAGGTTATTGCGAGAGCGTGGATTCGGTATGGTTAATGTGCAGAGCCTGCTTGTGTTTGGTGGTAATTAGGGTGACGTGAGAGAGCGATGCATCTGGATGCTGATGACGAAGGGTTGAAAGTACTGGTAGCGTGCTGAGTAATTAAACGCGTCTTCCCCACCTACCGCGTCGCGCGTTTCTTGACAAGCTTCACCAACATCCAATTAGCTTCAGCCAACACCTCGAAATCCGCACATATATCAAGAAATCACGATATTCAGTCACTGTGTTTTCTCTCTCTATCCAGTGACTCTATCGTGGCACTCTCCCCTCTCGAGCAGACCTTACTAGTTGTTCAGATGCGTAGCGATGACACGCTAGATACTACAGCGAAGACAAGGGCCATCATAATCTATTCACCTGCTTAGCGCGAAGTACAGGCGTTGACATCTTTATATTTCAGCATTTCTCTACGCCATGCTAAACTGATAGGTGCTATGCCTTCATTCCCATTCACCGATGATAGAGCCTACTGCGCCCGACGAAACTTTCGCGCACCTTCGCTGGATGTGTTTCCAGCTCTGCGCTTCTAGGAATCTTGATTCATCATCAGGGTAGCCTTTCGTCCGGAAACTGCGATAGCCATTCTTCATATAACTCAACCTGATCCACCGGAGCCATGATTTGGAACTCGACATCTTGACGAGCTCGAAGGCGCGTGCGAAACTCTTGAACCAAACGCCCTTCACGTACCCCTGAAAACGCGAAACGAAGAAAGCCGGGGTACCTTTGGTGATTAGACAGAGCGTGAATGCCTTCTACCATGCTGGAGTCCATCTGCAGCCGTGCAGAGCGCAGTTGTGGAAGCGAGTGCAGTACGCCTACAAGATGGTCCATGCTAGGACTACTAAGAGGATGACCGCGTAAGAAGAAATTCTCCATCCCCATCCGGTCCGGAGGGCCCATCATCATGTGTATCGGTAGATATAGACCGAAGGTCTGCAAATTCTTGCACTCCCGCAAAAATGTGACCATGGCTTGGTAATTCAGATGATGATGATCTGGAGATCTTGCGGATACTGGATATGCACTTAGGCCTGCAAGAGCGCTTCTGCCATGGGGACCGATCTTCTTAAGGAACTGAACAACGAGGGAGCAGCAGGACGGTTGGACGGAAGGGCGTAGGTCGACCTTGATGCGAGACCAGAAGAACGTATGTACCTCCTGCCGAAGCTGCTTGTTCAAGGCGGCGATAACGTTCAACACCGAAAGGGTACGAAGCTCCGGAAGGTGTGCCACAGGATCACCCAAAAAGAAAAAGACAATGCTGACAGGGATTACCCAATTTCCGGCTTCTGCATAATCGCCCGAGTCCTCCATCTCAACCTCACTTGATTTTCCTGAAAAAGGGTCGAAGAGGGCGAGATCGTAGATCATGTTTCGCATCTCGCCAGGCAAGTCCGTAAAGGATACTCTAGAGGATTCTGCCTTGAACTTGCTGGTAAGCATGAGTTTTGCGCGTTCACGTAGACGCCGAACTTGATACGTCGCCGATCCCCTCTCGTGTTCTGCACGCATCCATCTAAAATGCCCCTCCAGCCTAGCGACCATGTGTAGCTTCTTTCCATAGTCGAACATTCCGCGCAGTTTTATTTCCTTTCGAAGGATCACATACTTCATCGATGCGAAATCTGGCATGTTGTTGGCTTCGAGGCTGGCAAGCCTTGCTGGAGAAGCGATGTAACATCGGTAACCCATTCCAGACGTGTACGGTGCTGCTTGTTGCGACATACTTGGTATCGTTGATGATGGTTGGGGAGTCTTGATGGATCGGTAATGTATGTAAAGGCGTAAGGTCCTGAGAACCTATCGTATTTATAATGTAGAAGGGCGGGTGCTGGGGGCACGTGCGATTCTCACGCTGTGGTTGTCCATTCCGTAGCACGGACGTGAATAGTGGAGTATCGCAACGCTCTCTAGCCCTGATTTGGTCTCGTCGAACTACACATATTGATACGCCAGTACGCTTGCCTTTTCGCTAGGAGCTTGCTGCACTCTCGGCGGCGAGAGAAACTACGGATCTTGGTACCGTTCGAAACACACGGGAAATGATGCGGTTGTATGGAAGAGATAGGACGTCTTCACGACGTCCATTGAAGTCGTGGATATATGAGACTGTCACCGTCCTGCAACAAACGTCGAGTGTATGATGTCTTCATTGCTGCTTTCCGTGGGGAGTACTAGCTTCCTGTACTGTGTGGCCTTCACGTAACTATCGCATGAGATTCAGGCAGCGGTACCCGCTTGGAAGCTATTCCAAAGATGCCAGGGAAGCGGAGCGTGCACGCGTCGTGCTGGGTTGCTCGCTACGTGTCAGGCGAGTTGTGCGCTTGGTCACGATCCAACTACACCCATCCCCTGGTGACGGAAATTATGCTTGCTACTCCAACGTGGTATTTCTACAACTATGTTCCCTTCAGCTTAATTCCATCATTAACATCATCATCCAGGATCTTTAGCTATACCTTTCCCCTAACGTCTTCAACCTGGGTGACCGTCGCTTCTGACAGCCTTCACCTTCGATATTCGGGTGACCGCCGCTCTCACATCGTGCCGCGATCTTTCCAAAGCCGTCTCTTGCCTTCTGTCTTTTACTTCTCGACGTGAAGGAGGATTAAGTGCTTCCGCGCCAGATGGAGCGCCTTCCTGTCTGTATATAATCTGCCCCCCACCTACTCTCCCTTCTTCTTTCGTTCCTACATCTACAACGAAAACAGTATCTCCCCCTGAGCACTGCCCTTCTGACTACTTTGCAACACATATAGTAAGTCCCGTCATTCCTTCATTGGAGACAACTTAGCTGATAGGCTTCATAAGTTTCCAAATCCCAGATCATCAAGAACGTTCCAAGATGTCGGACAACAACGCCTTCAACGCCAAGATCGAATACCTCCAAGGTCGCAGTCGCAAGACCAGCCACGAAGTCAACGACTTCGAAGCCTACGCGGACGGCAGCATGATAGTATACTGGCGCTCGTATAAGAGCAAGCCCGCCAACTACAACCACGATTCGGATGTCTCTACAGTTGTAGACGTTAGCAACGCCATAGTAAGCTCCTCCAACTTCTCTTCACAGAGTTTCAACACCAACTCATCGCTCATCCTTTTTCACCTTCACCCCGCAATCTATTTATCAACTACTGACACTCATCAGGATCTCGTGGAGAACAACGAGAATGCGATGGATCAGATCATTTGGGGCATGACACATCGCGACGATGTCCACCCTGGCATCGCGTCTATTGTTTCCAACGCGGCGTTGGTCGATCTCCTGCTAGTACGTCATTACAAGAAGTGGGGCGGCCTTGTTCTTCCTCCTCTTCAGGCAGCTCGAGGGCTACAAGATTCCCAAGAGGTTGTCGCCGAGCAAGAGAAGCAGCGGGGACTAACTTGGGCCTCTGGTAGGTCCATGATGAAGTACCCTAACTGGTAAGATATGAGACGACTTCTTGCTGTTTCGAGATGCGACTGACATATGATCAATAGGCGCGAGACTCGCAGTAAGATACCGCCTCCTGGCTTTCAGGCTCCTATTGCTCCGCCTACGGCTGCTCCTGGTCCCCGTGGTGATGCCGGACGCGGACGAGGTGGAAATCGTAGTCGTGGAGGCTTTGGCGGTGGGTACTAGCTCGTTGAGAATGGATGAAGACCTAAAAACATATGAAGTGTGACGAAAGAGCCTTAGTTCAGCAGACGCAGGCATGCGACGCTGGATAGAATAGCTCGAGTATAGACAGGGACATACTTATATAACGTCACTTGTCGGCCTTAGTCACTTGGGATGGGATAGAATGTAGAAGTTAGTACATTCCTGTCCCCATATCAAAATGCGTTGGTATGTTTCGCGGTGGTCTCTTCGAACACGTTGTTTCCTCTAGTAAATCGATGTATATGCTAAACATATTTGACAGCAAGAACGCAATAGTCGCCATAAGCTTGCTATGAACGACAACACCAACACCGCCTTGCATGTATTGATCGTCACAATGTACTGAAACATCCCACAGTGAGTTTTTGATACACACTTCACAAGATAATAAGTCGATGTATTTGGCATAGCCCTTCGGGTACACGGGATTACCCCGCAACGCACGCGCCAGGGTGAGCATCTACCCAACCGGGCACCAACTCAAAGAGCACTACATCCCCACCATTTCGCGCTGATTCGTCCTATACCGCGCTACCCCAGCTCCACGAGCCCTTGATTCTTTGTAGACGCCCCAAAAGATGGACTAGGCCCAAACCTAAAATGCTGCGTGATCGACCCACACGGACTGATTCCGCTGCCCAGCGAGGTGACAGCCTTGAGGGTGGTAATAATATACTCTGACACGATAATAAATGCTAGACTGCTAAATCAAAGATGCTGGATCGGTTCCTTCGTTGCGCTATGGTGAGATTCTATAAGCAAGGGCGTTAGCTCATGCGAAGTAAGCCTCTTGCATTTGGTACATTGCGTGACGTGGAAGCACGTCCCGTTGCGCTACCGTGCAGTGCGGTTCCGTTCCGTGGCACATAGCTCGGACTAACTAAGCGTTTGGGTACTTTATATGGCCTTTGACCTCGTGCAGGGAATGTGAAGGTGAACATCCTCTTTGGAAACTCAAAATCGCAGCCATGTCTCTTGAACGCGTCGACTCGGTTGACCCTACGGAGGTCTACGACTACATTATCTGCGGGTAAATTGAGCCCTTATAAAGAAGACTGTCGGATCGGATTCCGACTATTAGATCCTTGAAGGACGAGTGCTAACGAAAACCTATCAGTGGTGGCACATCAGGCTGCGTGATAGCAGGCCGTCTCGCGGAAGACCTCAATGCCAAAATTCTGGTCCTAGAAGCCGGACCTGACAATGCCGATCTTGAGAATGTACATATGGCAGGAGGGTGGGTTGTCTTTTGTTCATGGCGTTAGTTGAATCCTTGCTCATTAGTCCGTTGCAGATGGAGCAAGAATTTCGACAGCGAAACAGACTGGAACATCGTCACAGAGCCCATGCCCAAGGTCGACAACAGGCAGGTCAAAGTCAGCAGAGGGCGCTTCCTTGGTGGATCGAGTGGTGTTAACGGCACGCTTTGTATACGGGGTACGAAGCAGGATTATGATGATTGGGGGATGGACGAGTGGACTGGGGATAAGATGTTTGAGTACATGAAGAAGGTAAGCTGTGAAGATTTGGAGCTACTTTGGTATGGAAGCTGACCTTGACACAGTCTGAGACCTTTCATGAGAAAGACTGGCATAAAGCTGATATGTCGGTCCATGGGACGTCAGGACCTCTGCACACCGAACCCCATGACCTAGCACCCATCTCTGAACGCGTCAGAGAAAGCCTTGTGGACCAGGGCCTTCCTTACCACGCCGACATGTTTTCGACTGGAGAGACGCCACATGGATGTGGAGACGTACCACGAACAGTGCATCAAGGTATCCGAAGTACAGCTGCCGACTTCATCACCAAGGGCTATCGACGGGAAAACATTACAATAAAGACTGAAGTAACTGTCGACAAGCTGCTCTTCAGCCAAGACTCCAGAGAACTCACAGCAACCGGTGTTGCTACCATAACGAAGACCGGCAAAAAGATCGATTACCAAGCCAGAAAAGAAGTCATCGTCGCAGCAGGCGCATACTGCAGTCCACCAATCTTGATGCGTTCAGGTCTTGGGCCAAAAGAACAGCTAGAAAAGCATGATATCGAGTGTCTCGTCGACCTACCTGGTGTAGGAGGAAACTTGATGGATCACATCGTACGTATACCACCTAAACCCCGGTCTCCCCCAGCACCAACAACCCAGCCCAACTAACACAAAAACCACAGCTCTGCTTCATCTTCTACGAAGTCTCCGAGCCCAACCTAACAAACGATCACCTCGCCTACCATGACAACGCCATAGCATCAACCTACGCTCTCTACCAAGAAAAGAAAACCGGAATCCTCTCCACCTTCCCCTTCGGCATATTCGGCTACGCCCGCCTCGACGAACGCCTCGCCGACTCCCCCCTCTGGACCAACGCACCCCGTGCCCCAGGCCGCGACCCCATGGGCCTCACCCCCTCGCAACCCAACATCGAGTTCTGGAACACCGAACTCTACGGCGGGCCCAAGCAATACGCTGATTTCCCAGTCGACCATAAACAAGCGTTCGCCATGTGCGCTTTGTTGTTTAACCAGCATAGCAGGGGGAGCGTGAAGTTGAAGAGCAAGGACGCGACGGAGAACCCCGTGGTGGACCACGCGTATCTTGAGGACCCGCTCGATATGCTGGTCATGAGTGAGGCGTGTCGGTTTGCTAACGAAATTATCATGAAGGGCAAGGGAACGAAGGATGTTATTAAAGGGAGTTGGCCAGAGGGGTTGGCGCATCATGAGTTTAAGAGTAGGGAAGAGTGGGAGCCGCATGTTAGGGAACATGCTACGACTTGTAAGTCGATACTGTTATTTTGTGGCATGTTGAGATGATGCTGATACCTCCTCGCTACTTAGGCTACCACGCATCAGGTACCTGCGCGATGGGTAAACCGGACGATCCAAATGCCGTTCTCGACTCGCGACTTCGTGTCCGTGGTGTAAGGAATTTACGTGTCGCGGATGTGTCTTCTATCCCCAAGGTGAACAATGGACATACGCAGATGGTGGCGTACGGGATAGGGGAGGGGGCTGCGGAGATGATTAAAGAGGATGCTAGGAATGCTGAGAGTAACTTTCTGAAGCTTACGGCTGACGTTAAGAGTATGGCGGTTTAAAACTAAAGGGGACTAGTGTGATTTAGGTTAGCAAGAGAGAGGGTGGTAGGAAAGGTTGAGAAATATAGTGTTGGTTGAGGGAATGGAAGCATGGGTTGTGAAGGTAATGAGAAGAGCCTCGGTGGCTTACCAGGTTATCGATGGTCATCGTATCAAGCCGGTATATCAGCATTTTGTCAATAAAAATTCCTGGCCATGATCATTCGGCATAGTTCCTACTCTCATCTATATCTTTCGTTCTCTAACTTCCGTGACAGAAGACGTACGCCCGCGTGTACTATGTACCACCGTCTTCGCGTCCCTTCCGTTCTTAGCCTGCTCTCCTTTCATCTTCTCCCCACCCATCCTAATGCCCTTCCATCTCACCTCCCCATCCCCTACTACTCGTTCATATCCCCAAACCACACTTCCAACTAACATGCATAACATCAAGACCAGATCAACGATATGAACCCCCCACCACCAATGCTGGATACCCACCCCACACGAACTGAACTCAAAGACCCATTCCCCCTTCTCTCCTTTGTCCTGGTCGAACCAGCCTGATAGGAACCCAGCATAGCCAGAGTATTCTCCCATCATACTGCGGAGCGTGATTTCGCGGATATGGGGTGCGTCGTTGATGGATGTGCAGGTATTATCGCTGCTTATATCGTATGGGCGGGTGGGGAAGCGGTGAGCGCGCCATTTGGGTGGGGCAGGAGCTTCCAGAGACGGCTCCGGAGTAGGCTCTGGTGGAGAATCGGAGGGCGTATCAGTTTGAGTGACGGTGTCGGCGTCAGTGTCGTTGGCAGCCACGACGTTGATATCCACGCCATCTATATCCATACTCGTAGCGATCATGGTGTCGTTCGCGGTGCTGGCCGGCCAGTATGCTTCCTCCCTCTTCACATTTGCCACCTGACACATATCCTGTACGCCAGGCTGCCGAATGTAATGCACAACGTCACAGCCAGCGTGATCGTGTCCGTTGAGTATAATGCCCCTTCTACCCTGCCCTCCGCCTTCAGCATCTTTGTTCGCACTCATACCAAATAAGCCTTCAAGAACAATTTTACTAGCATGGACCGACAGCATATTCTGCTCCTTGAGCCCCTGGCCTCCCTCGAAGAAATCGAAATAGGGTGCGTCGACACAGATACCTGCTTCCTTTTCGAGCGGAATATGTGTGAGGAGGATAGTAGCGTGTGTTTTATCGTCCACGGGGAGGGAGGAGGTTATGATGTGATTCATGAAGGAATAAGTTTCCGTTTGGAGGTCGGAGGACCAGGCAGGTGTGTCGAGGTTCATTGAGTTGAGGATTACAAGGCGGAGTGTTGGTGGTCTGACGTTGTCTTGTGTAGATGTAGATGAGTCGGTCTCTACAGTCTTGTTGGCAGAGCTCAAGGAGTCTGGGAGAGTGAACCAGATGTCCCAATTTGAAGCACCAAACGCTTTTTCGAAGCGCTCGATACGCGATTCGTCGATGTCGCCGGCGTAGCCGACATCGTGATTTCCGACGATGTTTATGACGCGCTTTTGCCAGTCTTGATCCGCGCCTAGGACTTCTGTTGTGCCACCCCATAGCGGCTTTCTCTCCTTCTCCTGTTTCCCTTCTACTATCTCCCCTCCTCCTTCTTGCTCTGCCGTCGTCTCTATCGCCTGTTCCGTCTCGCCACCTCCAATCGCCCCAAAGATAACATCCGGCACCTTCTCCAATCCCTTCATAACGATTCCCCAATACCGTCCTGCTCTCTTCCTGAACTCCCCATCCGTGACCCACTGACTGCCCAGCAGATCCCCCAACACACTAATATGCGTAGGTTGTGTCCACCACCTCAGACTCCTCACGATATGCGCAAGATACCAGTCATTGCCCCATAAATCTATTGCCTTCCTCTTCCCCTCTAGCCATTTCCCCGCATCCTTCACAGCACCTCTGGCTGCTTGTGTCAGCAAAACTCGTCTAGCTGCAGAACTGGCCGCATCGCGCAGATTCGGTACGAGGTTTTCGATCGACGGGAAGACAAGCGCATTTGGATCGGGAAGCGAGGAGTCGCCCTCGAGTTGAGGGTCGCCTAAGGAGAGGAGGCGAAACGGTGCGATGACTTGCCCGTGTGCGGAGGAGGTAAACGAGGGTTTAGGAAACGCGCAGCCGTGGAAAATGGGGTAGAGATATAGCCATGTTGTGCCGATCAAGGCTATGGGAAATAAGCACAGGGCGACGCGGAAAAGAAAGCGAGAGAGCTGCATCTATGCCATCTGTGCATGTTCAGGATCGGAAAGGGGGGTGCATGATGTTTTCACATGCCTGCGCGTGTCAACAGCAGTGTCTTGGCCGCGGAGGTTTGGCATGCAGGGGTAATAGCGGAGCCAATGAGAGCGGCGCATTTGCGGGGAAGCATCGCTTTGTTCATCAAGGATATCAAGAGTTCATGTCGTCTATTACGCTCGTCTCTCAACTTTCACAACCGCATACCGCATTTTGTATCCTCAAACCAAGCAATAAAGAAAATGACTGCACGCTGTAACACCATCTACCCTAGCAGATCTCCCAAAGCACCGCCAGGCTTAGATCCTGATTGCGGTGTTTGTGCAGCCGGCGTACTAGGCGTAGAAGCCGGGGCGCCCCAAAGACCTTGAGAAGTCTTCTGCTTTGCCAGGTCGCCCATGGTAACCTTTTGTGTTGGTGTAGAAGCCTTCTTAGGTGCAGCTCCGGCAAGCAGAGAAGCGAAAGCGTCGCCGCCAGCTTTCTTGGGGGCACCTCCGCCAATACCTCCACCAATGCGTCCACCAGGTGACATGACAGAAGGCGTGGACGACGCTGATTGAGGAGCGGGCTGAGGTACGGAAGTAAAGTAGTTCGGGCCTGAGGCTTGGTATCCTGACGGCTGCGGTGGCTGCGAGAAGCTCGAGGTCATGGAGGGAGGTGCGCTCATCTTGTTTGCCGCGGGTGGTGGCGAGACTGTAGCGAGCAGATTGCTGAAGTTGTTGTTCTGTGCAGAAGACTGAGCTTGCGGAGCGGCGAATTGGGTTGATGAGGTAATGGTAGACGTAGACGCAGGGGAGACGATGTTGTAAGCTGGTGCCGCTGGCTTGGATGCAGGTGCTGCCGGTGCTGCAGACTGGAAGTCGTCGAAATCATCGTCGTCGCCAAAGTCGTCACTTGCAGCAGTAACGGGTTGCTTCCCTGCCGAAGTCGACATGGGTGCAGGCTCATCGTCAAAGGCAAGCAAGTCGACGACCGGCTCGGGCGCTTTCGGCTTCGGTTCTTCCTTCTTGACCTCTTTCTTTGCGTGGGCGGTTGTGGGCTCTCTCCGCCGTGCTGGTGCTGGGCTAGCACTCTCGCCCTCGTCGTACTCGTCGTATTCGTCGAACTTGTCGCGTCTCTGTTGTGTGTCTGCGAAGCCAGATTGATTGCCCCCGAAGCCACCGCCGTCGCCATATACTTCCCCTCTGTAGCCGCCATAGTCTGCCCGCTCCTCACTGCCAAACCCTCCGTATCTGCTGCCACCGCCGCTGCCGCTTCCTGATAAGCCACCCATGCCGATGCCGGCTCCGCCCTCGACACCACCAAACTTGTTTCGGTTCGCTCGCGCCTTCTTGCGCTCAGTTCGGATACGGTCGACATCGCTGAGGAGTTCGGCGAGCTCCTTGGCACGGTTGCGCACGTTGATGCCCTGATCTTTGCCGTTCTGGTCAATGAAGTGGAACTGCCGCAGCATCTTGAGGAGGGAGACGTGAGAGCGCGCATCGTCAATAACTCGTTCCGAACCGTTCTTGATTAGGTATTCGAGGAGTTGTAGCGCCTGGCCTGTTAGCGACGCTAGCGACAAGGAGAGCGGCCAAGTACCTTGTAGATCTGTCTCCATTCTTCAGAGGCCTTCTCGGTGAAGCGCTTATAGATCATGGGCATGATCTCGTTCAGTAGTTGGCTACTCTGTTAGCCGTAATCCGCCAGCTCCTTGGGCATCGCCTACTAGTTGAAGGTTCCGTTGGCAATCTCTTGTAGCATAGTCGAGGATGCACCTTGCCGTCTGTCAGCTCAAGCCTTTGCGATGCACCAGGGCCAGCTTACCCCATGGCTCGTTGTTTGTTGCCTCGCGGACCTTGGCCTCCATCTCTGTATAATTCATCACCGCTATGTAGCGCGTTAGCATTGGGCCAGCTGGCTTCACCCTTTCCCTCAGCCTACCATTTTGGGCCTTGCGGAATCCCGCCTTGAGGTCGTAGAGCGTGAGATTGCTCACTTGATCCTTCAAGCTATTGAGATCCATGATTGTAGGTTTTTGGCGCGTTGCTCTGGCGATATGGCGATGTGAGTGTACTGGGATCGAGGTGGCAGCTATGCCCGACCACGGTCTCGGTAGCGGACCACCGAGGGCGCTTTGCGGAAGTGTTTGGAAGGAGAGAGTTATGCGCTCGCGTTAGAGATGTTCGTGTCACGGGGAAGATTATCGACAAGCTCGCAAAGGTCTCTATTTCTAGGAAGGCGTACGACTTGCCCCCGAGCTATACTAGGAAGTAGTCTGAATAGTGAGGGCGCGTGGTTCACGTGACGCAAGCTCGGACCTTTCTAAGGTTCCAAGGTTCTCCCGGATTGAATAACAAGCATACTATAACAGTTGCACGACCTGATGTATAGAAATGGCACAATTCAATAGCATCGTGTGTCTTCGTTGATGCAAGGAATACGACTGCTAACTTCTGGCATCGCAATTACACATACAGAGTCGTCGATTGATGTGAGCAATGAAGCGCCGGATCGGGGAACGCGCTAGACTCGTGCACAAGCTTGAGGTATCCAAAGTTTTCCGTCTGGTCATCCATCCGTCACTACAACTGCTACCTCGTGCCGGCAATCCATCAATTGTATTATATTCCTTGAATCCTGCATATCGTGTTGCATAGCGGCCCGATTCCTCGTATCATTCTCGTAAGTTGCCACCGTTGGCTTTGCGGAACTCGATCATTGAGTTGTGAATAGCTATCTGACAGTACCAAGTACCTCTAAAGTAAGTTTGCACCCCACAAAGTAGCACCAGACATCAGCCTTGCATTCCCAGCATTGTCCAGACGACAATTACCTGCTATCTCACGATTCACTGCCAAGAAGCATGACCTAACTGCCTATCAGGTTAGACTCACACCCCGCGCTGCATCATGCCCCACCTTCCGAGAGCTTCTACTCTTTCAGCTTTCCGTGCAGCTCCCCAACTTCGCGCCCCCATCAACAAACGCTTCTTCACTCCCTCGGCATACAACATGGCCATCAAGGCTTACTTTGATTGCTCCTGGACTGGGCCCACTGTTGAGGTCGACAACGCCGGCAACGTCACCAGCCAGGGTGATGTCAAAGGTACTACGAACTCTTTAAACTCATAGCTATCACTTTCACAAGCTCGGTTCGGTCGCTAACTATGTAATTCTCTAGCGCAAACCGGTCGCGTCAACTTCGAACTCTTCGACGATGTCGTTCCCAAGACAGCTGAGAACTTCCGCGCTCTCTGCACCGGTGAGAAGGGCTTTGGCTACCAGGGCTCAAAGTTCCACCGCGTGATTCCCCAGTTCATGCTCCAGGGTGGTGACTTCACCCGCGGCAACGTAAGTCTCTGGCTTGACACATAAGAAGAGCAGCTGGCTAACATGTATCAGGGCACCGGCGGTAAGAGCATCTATGGCGAGAAGTTCGCCGATGAGAACTTCAAACTGAAGCACGACCGCCCTTTCCTCCTCTCCATGGCCAACGCTGGCCCCAACACGTAGGTTCTGCATACTCGGACATAGCAGGCATAGCTGACACGTCACAGCAACGGTTCCCAATTCTTCATCACCACCGTCGTTACCTCATGGCTCAACGGAAAGCATGTCGTCTTCGGCGGCGTGCCCGATGGCGATGTCGAGTCCTACAAGGTCGTCCGATCAATCGAGGCGTGCGGTTCCAACAACGGCAGCATCAAGTACAAGGAGGGCCCACCTACCATCACTGGTGCCGGTGTCCAGTAGATATTCCATGGTGAGGGTGGAACGACCTTATTGTCGACCATTGAGGAAAGGGTCCATGTGCAATAGGCAGCTTGTGACTGGGTAGCAATTGTCAATGGGGCTCCGTAACTCTTTGGGCGACTACGAATGAATGACATCTGGCCAGTCTGACATGCATTTTGAAACTATCTCCAAATATCCCTTTGCCTTGCGCACGCGCCCAACTAAACGACTTTTTTGTCGCAAAGAGGGGCAACATTTTACCCCGCACTCGTCATAAGTTTGCACATTCCGCACTACAACAGCCTATGCGGAAAAATACGCTTCAAGTGATAACGGATCAATCAATCTCATGCTAGTCTACAGGAATCTAAGTCTCTGTTCAGACTTCGATTAGCTGAGGTTTTCGGAAGCTTATCCAACACTACATCACTCGAAAGCTTCGTATATCCACTACTCCCCAGCTCATGCAACAACCGTGTCCACAATTGCCGGTAGAGCTCCACCCTAATGGCGTGAACGGTTAGATCTAGCGGTTGTAGTCCGCAATTTCGCCGTATAGGGCGCGATGTCGACATCTTCGACAATTGACAAGTAATCCTGTTGATTGGACACATCCAAGACATCATTTCGCAGTCTTTCGAATTTCCGTGTCATTAAATTGGCCATAGTACGCATACACAATCTGACACCAGTATTGGGTTCAGAGCACACGAAACCTGTACTACGCCCTCCAACGCCAACGCCTACGCCCACGCACCATGCCACCATACCACCCCTCAACACACGGCGTCCACGCCGACGACCGCATCAACGTTGTCACCGACGTCGCCCCTCCAATTCACACGTCAACCACATTCCGGTATCCCCACGACCCATCTAAACTCCAGCCCGTTCCCACAGAAGGCGAATTCGTCGACCTGCAAACACCTTTGATCTACTCGCGACTCGCATCCGCCAGCACGAACCGCCTGGAAACCATTCTCGCCCCACTCTTCTACCCAGATGCCAAGGAAGAAGAACTGGACGGGAGTGAGGGGCTAGCGAACCACATTGTCAGTTATTCGAGTGGGCTGAGCGCTTTCCACGCTCTGCTCGTCAATCTCGTGCCGAAAGTCATTGCGATTAGTGGCGGTTATCACGGCTGCCATGGCGTAATCGACCTGCACAAGAAGATGCACGGCGTCAAGACTGTAGACCTGCACGCTGATGATGCTGCCTGGGACGCCGCTGGCCTGGGAAAAGGCGACTTGGTTCATCTGGAAACACCCTTGAATCCCACTGGCGAAGCCTTTGAAATCGCGAAATACGCAGCGCGAGCGCACAAGCGTGGTGCTTTTCTTAGTGTTGATGCTACATTTGCGCCACCGGGATTGCAAGACCCTTTCTTATGGGGCGCAGATATTGTTATGCATTCTGGTACCAAATATATTGGGGGGCATAGCGATATGCTTTGTGGTATCCTAGCTACAGCAAAAGGAGCAGAGGGTTTAAAGACAGCGAAGACGATGCGTGCGGAGAGGATTTTCCTTGGTGCGGTCCTGGGTAGTCTTGAAAGCTGGCTCGGCGTGAGAAGTCTACGGACGTTGAACCTGCGTGTTCAACGTCAGAGTGGTAACGCGGACAAGCTTGTCCACTGGTTACACTCATCCCTCACCAGCAAAGATGCATCAGATCACGACGCAGTCAGCAAAGTCGTTGCGAAAATCGCCCATGCAAGTCTACAGACCTCGGATATGCACTGGCTCAAACAACAAATGCCTAATGGTTTCGGCCCCGTCTTCAGCATCTACATGAAGGACAACCACCTCGCACGAATCTTACCGTCTAGACTTCGCCTTTTCCACCACGCGACTAGTTTGGGAGGTGTGGAGAGTCTGATTGAGTGGCGCAGGATGAGCGATGCGGATGTGGATGAGAGGTTGTTGAGAGTTAGTGTGGGAGTGGAGAGTTGGGAGGATCTGAAGGATGATTTGTTGGAGGCGTTCAAAGCATTGGCTAGTGGTGAGGAACGTAGGAAGGAAGGAGGTGGTGACGGGGAGGTGCAGGTTGGACAGGCGGGGGCAAAAATGCCGGAGGCGGGGGCTGGCGCTGTGTGAGGAGCTGAGTGATGTTGTGAAATATTGACGAGAGCGGTAGTGGTACCATGGATGATGTGATGCAGCAAAGACGAGGATGAACTACATGAGCGAGCCTTGACGGTTCGCTAGTATGGATATACGGTATAGACAAATCTCAACGCTATATCTTCGTATAGTGCGCCTCGGAGGATTTTACTAGTTTGCCAGCAAGGTTAGGGTTGTTCTAGTCAGGGCCAAAGAAGACGTGGGTAATCTGAACTTAAGTTTAGTAATACTTGGGAATGAGTGGTCCACAACTTTGACAAAAAGTAGCACATGATGCCTGTGGAGGAAATTAGCTTTGGTGTCTCGTAAGCTGATTGAAGATGCGTGTGCATGTGACAACAGATCTGTGACAACACGTTGCGATGACCTACAGATCTTCAGCCGTCGCTCAGGGCACTCTATCCCCAGAACCGCAGGCATCGTATCATCTGTGAGGCTATGAAGGACGCGAATCCAGACAAGCAGTCGTCGACGATACTTGGCGTGGGTTGTTGTGGGTCCCCGACGCTTTCCGCAGCCAGAACGGCCCTCCTCGCGGTCGCCATACTACCCATTAAACCATGACAAAAATTTGCTTCTCTTCTCCATAGTAGCCGATACCGGTGCGCGTGGTACCGATCCAGAGCCTGAGTGGAGATGATGTTGTCAGGAGAATTGAATCCTTGGGGCTGGTCCTGGGCATATGAGCAGTGCCGCCATGGCTACGCTCGGCTCTCAGCGTGAGCGGCAAATCTAACACAGATCGCAACGAGAGCTGTGCTGGGCAAAGATGACGCTAAGGTGAGGAGCGGCTGGATGTGCATTTCGCCGACTGTGGGGTAACAGGCATTGCGAGGTCACGATGTCAGCTTGGGGATCAATCGCCATGGCAAAAGCAAGGGGTCGCAGGTGGTGTTTGGTTGGTAATTCCACGCCATCAGCTTTCGGGAGCAGGCATGATAAGTTCGCCAGCCACTCTACAATCGCCATTACATCACACGCAACAGTTTACATCAACACCATCGTGTCGCCATAACCACCGAATATGTCGACTACTCCACAAAAACGCGTTACAGCATTGTCCAATCATCGGCCCTTCTAGCGCGGGTCTGCGTCAGTCTGGCGCCATCTGGAGCAGCAATGAAGCCTCACTAGTGCGACATGTACGCATCCGACGCAAGCCGAGCATCGTGCGCGACATCGTGGATCACCAAGAGTACCAACCATGGTATATATGGCTGTTGAGCGCATTGTGCAAAGTCACAGGACCTCCAGAATTGCTCTCTCTGTCAAGTTTGCTGGTATCGAGACTTTATAAAAAGAGCAATTCATCGACTCCGAGCATAAACTGCACCCACTTGCACACACTGCTTCTACACACCATCCAAGCGCCATAACTACATACACAATCTCAACATGATGATCCGGAGACAAAACCTCCAGCGCTTCCAGAGCCTTGCTCTCGCACACACATCTCGAACTCTCGCATCCACACCGCGTTACGTCTCCCAGAGCGCACGGCAGAATGTCTCTGTCCCCGCCGACGCATCACAGGTTTCGACCGCACACCTTCTCTCCACACAGCCAGAGTCACAGATAGCACAAACAAAGGCAGTTCTCGGTCGTCTGCCCACTGAGACTGTTCTCCGTTCCTACCTCATCACTGCCGTATCCTCACGACCCCTCTTACTGAATGCTTGCTTTGGCATCCTACGGCGTATGCTTGACTCCAAGTCTTTCCTGCTGAGTATCGAGCGGAACCCGGTACTGTCCAACTTGCTTAAGAAGACTTTCTACGCGCAATACTGTGTTGGCGAGAAGAAGGATGAGGTTGTCAAGAACACTGAATTCGCACGTACGCTTGGATATGGTGGCATCCTATTTGAGTATGCGCTTGAGGTACTTGGTGGAAAAGCACCTACTGCTGAGGAGACCAAGATGGAGATTGAGGTATGGAGGAAGGGAATGTTGCAGAGCGTCGACATGGCGAAGGAGGGCGACTTTGTTGGACTGAAGTAAGCATTCCTCCTAATTACTCTTCTGAGAGTATGTACTAACCACCGTCTAGATGGTCCGGTCTCGGTCGCCATGCCCTCAACCTCCTCCAAAACCAACAAGACGCCACTCCCGAGATGTGGTCCGCCATCACCGCCGCTTGCGACGCCGCCGCCGCAAAAGGCGTCAGCCTCCTTCCGGGCGCTGAAGAAGAAGCCACGAACCTCGGTCTAGAGAAATGGACCCTCGCCCTACAAGAAAAGTACAACAAGCCCGAAAATGGGCGTGCCGTCCTCTACATCACCTACCAATGCTACCTCCGCGACATCTCCAAGCGCATGGCCGCACACCTCGAGCGCGCCTCAAAGAAAGGCTACATCGCAGGTGTCAAGCTCGTCCGTGGCGCCTACCTCACCTCTGAACCCAAACACCTCACCTTCGACACCAAAGCCGGAACAGACGCCAACTACGACGCCTGCGCCGACGCCGTTGTCCGCCAACAATGGACCGACAAGATCCCGGCCCCTACCCCAGGCACATCCTTCCCACGTGTAAACATTGTCCTCGCAACCCACAACCTCGCCTCCGTCCAAGCAGCCCAGAAGATCCGCGCGCAGCAAATGCTCACCACGTCTCCTGAGAACTTGCCTCGTCTCACGTACGCACAGCTCCAGGGCATGGCCGATGAAATCTCCCAGGCCCTTGTGCAGGATGAGACTATGAAGGCGGATACACAGGCTAAGGTTGTCAAGTGCATGACTTGGGGTACTACCACTGAGTGTCTTAACTTTTTGCTGAGGAGGGCGAGCGAGAACAAGGAGGCGGCGCTTCGAACCGAGGATACGAGGAAGGCGATGGGTAAGGAGCTTTGGAGGAGGTTGAGGGGTGTTTTTGGCCTGGCCTAAATACTTTCTCTTGAGACTTGTGGATTTCCTTTGTTATGAAGCGAAGCATTTGGCATGAAGCATGAAGCATGAAGCATGGCGTTTTTGGTAGGGGTGTTGGGAAGTCATTTGTGGCAGTTTGCCTGCCTGCCTGCCTGTTATGGCGGCTGAGAAATTGGGGTTTTTGCATAGCGATTTTCTTTTTTTATTAACGAGATGAACGAATCGAATATCAAACATCAGCATTGGAAATCGCTGCTTTCATTCCTTTGTCTCGCTGTGATTTTCGCTTGTCGAGTACATCCGGTAGCTCTTGCTTTCAACTGTCGTCGTCGCTGCTGCCCCACAGCCTCGCTTATCATATGCTCAACGCTCCCTACGCCCACATGTTATAGACTGATATAATTATTCTAATTTGTATTAGTCATCAACAATCGTTTCCCAGCGTAGAAATGCCCGTTTGGCGTAAGTTATCCTACACGAGTTCTTCGAAAGAAGCTCACTAACATCCTATAGCAAGCGGTAAGGCGTCGCACTTGTAATGCGAAGATCACTCGTTCGATTCGGGTAATGGGCAAGCTCATCGTTAGTTTTTGCGGTTTACAGTGGCAGTAGTTCTTTTGTTCATGGAGGAGTACGGAATACTCGTATTGTTCTCATTCTTTTTTGCTTCTTTTAGACACTGTCATCTCGCTGTTGTCTTGAATGCTTGGTGTTTACTCTTGCATATGTGCAGACCTTTTGGGGACCAACATCACCACAGCTGTACTTTAAACAAGAAGATACTGCGTTTGTCTTTTTACTTACCGTATCTAAGTCTTTCTTCGTTAGCTATGCTATAACTTCTGGTATCACCTGCTTTTGCACATCCTATTTGTATATGCATGCCTCCATAGTTACTCAACGCCCACGCATTGTTTCTTGCCCTATCTCACCACTCGAGCGACAGCGGAATGCGGTTTCCAGACTCGCTAGCACCGCCATTGTAAGTGTAAAAATCAAATGCAGAGAAAATATGCAAAATAAAGCGACTACGTGGGAGTAAAAAGAGTGATGTCTGCGGACGATAACAGGCCTTCTTCAACGCACGGTCCCTTTTCCCTGAATAAGCAGGCTCTTGGATATGTGTAGATTACAGTGAGCTTTCACAGCCGGCGCGTATAGCGACCAGGGCGTCCAGAGCCACAAGGGCTGCCACAGCTACCCAAGCATCCTGCGGCCTGCAGGACTTTCAATGCGCATCCGTAATCCATGCCTATCCCCAAAACATGCCTAATTAGGAATGCTTACATACCACCGCGCTCCCTCCTCCCTCTCATGCAAATCACCATCACAACGTCTCTAATTATCCTCGCCTCAACGCACTCGTGATCAATATCGCTTCTACGCTTAACCCATCTTACATTTATTTATAAACGTTCGTAACGCTCGCTATGCTCGCTACGCCAAGCGCCCCCCTTGCCGAAACACCAAGGCCCCCGAGCTCAAACCACAAGTGCTGCATCATCCGCGTATCAAACACTTATTCCCCATCTGCAGCCCTTGATGCAGTGATGCAAGTGGTGGGATAAAAAACTGTCAAGCTCAAGAAGGGTGAGGCGAGGCGAAGCTTGTAGACTTGGCTATAACTCGTACGTGTTTAGGATGGGAGGGCATTGGGAGAAACGCGTTTCGTAGGTAAACTCGAGGCCTACTGATCGCACGGTATACATGTATTAGAAGTGATCCCCCACACTTCTTTTCACTTCCTCTTGTTCTCCATAACTGCCGTGCGGTATTTTTTCTCACAGTTACCCGTTCTTTCAATTCTTCTTCCTGGCCGGTCCACCGTTTCTTTATACCCTAATTTCTAGTTCAACCCCACGGAAGCTTATTAAACCCGGCATCATGTACAAGCAAATCATAACCCTCTCCCTCCTGTCCCTCACCACCGCACTCCCCCAACGAAACCGCGGCGGTAACGGTAACAACGGCGGCGGCCAACGCCAACAAGCAACCGCCTTCCAGCAAGCCGCTCAAGTCCCTCAGGGTATCTCTACCGCGACAGATGGATCGATGATTCTTGACGACACAGTAATGGTCAACAACCTGCCCATTCGCTTCAAAATCTCCGCCCCAGCAGACCAGTTCCTACCCGCATCAGGTGTCCCCGGTGCATCCGCTACATCCTCCAACGGAACACTAGGCGCAAACGTACTGCTTCACGGCGACGGCGGACAGTCTTTCTTCGACATGCCGAATCAAGCTGTGCAGGCTAATACCATGGGCGTCGCACTCCTAGCCCCGGATGATAATCTGTTCTGGGGAGGAGGTGCTGGCTTACAGCGGACAGATGGTGTTGCTCACGCGCAAGCCGTGAATGATTTCATCCAGACGGAGCTACCAGCGCGCGTTGCGGTCAACATGTCTAACATCGTCTTTACTGGCGTTAGTGGAGGCAGCCTAATGATGTCCGGTTTCTTCATCCCAGCACAAATGCAAAACTACGCCAACTCGGCTGTTGAGCTAAACTGCGGTGGCATGCCGCCGCAAGTCGCGTTCCAGAACGCTGCTACGGTTATGCAGCAGACGAGGATACACTTTCAGTCTACGCAGAGTGAGCTCCAGTTACTTCAGGGAAGTATCCCACAGGCTGTTTCGGCGTACGAACAACTTGGTGCGGATGCAGGGTTGAGCGCGGCACAGATCAACCAACTCCAAACAGTTGACAATACACCGCAGGGAGGGCATTGCGAGTTCGATGGTCAGGACTTTGTTTCTGGGGTGCAGACTATGTCAAGCAGCTATGCGAATGTTATGCAGGGTGGTAATGGGGCGGTGCAGGGGATTGGTGCGCCGAGCACTGGTGTTGTCACAACGGGCGTCGTTGGAAACGAGGACTTGCAGTTTGTGGGTGGGAGGAAGCGCGAGGTTGAGGCGAGGAGCATGATTCAGATGCGATGGGCGCAGGATGTTGTCGAGGAGCCGGACTTTCAGATGCTGGCGTGCGACAGGAGTTCATGCTCGGCAGATGAGCCCAGGATCTAGATGTTCACAACTTCAGTATATAGTCTTGTCTTCGTGAACAAAGTTTGACCCGCAACACGTTTCCCTATCGCATTACTTCTGTGCTCATCATCCATCACTGCAAAGGGGCTAAGCGTTGTGGTGTTGGTCGTAATGTTCATTTGACTGGTATTGTGAAGGTCGTCCCATTGCTAATCGTAGTTGCAATGTCGTCTCCCAAATCCTTCACCCCGTAAATGCATTTTCGCCGTGCCCGTGAACCCATGAATGTTATCGAAAGCAGGAAAAGAGACACCTCACATGACGACACCGGAGTTGGAGGCGATACGCTGTGAGTTGTTAGTACTGTCTCTCATGGTTTTCTTGGTTGCGGCTCCACGTACCGGCCACAGCTCAGCAGCCTCCTTTGCGACGGGTCCAGTGATGGCAGAGCCCTTCATTTCACCCTTGGGGTTGACAATGACACCGGCGTTGTCCTCGAAGTACAGGTAGATACCGTCTGCTCGCCTCCATGGCTTGCTCTGGCGGACAATGACGGCGGGCATGACCTTCTTCCTCAGCTCGGGCTTTCCCTTCTTGACGGTCGCCATGACCATGTCACCGGCACCACCAGCGGGCAGGCGGTTGAGACGCGCACCAATACCCTTGACGGAGATGATGTACAGGTTGCGGGCACCGGAGTTGTCGCAGCAGTTCATGACGGCGCCGCTGTGCTTCCATTAGCCTGAAATTCCTCATTTCTTGTGACCGTATTCGCGGATTCTTCGGCGGAGCGATCGCGTCGGGATTCAACGTACACTGGCAGACCAAGAGTCATCTTGAGCTTGTTACCGGAGGTAGAACCTCGACTGCGCACGTCAGCGATTATTCCTTGACATAGCACTAGGACAATGTCCAATTTCTCGCCGTGATTACATACCCGCGCTTTCCAGACATTTTGATAGATTATCGGGGGGATATTCGATTTGGGCGGGTTTCGGGTGCGTCGTCGCTGGAGTTGTCGTGAGCGTCGTGAAGTTCGTCAAGTGGGTTGCCAAACGAAGCGAAATTCGTGTGGGCGCACGGACACCCACTAGCGTCATCTTCCCATCTCGACCAACACTAACATTCTTGACACCAGCGAGTTGACATGCTCACCCAATCTATCATCCCCGTCTTCCGACATTCTCGAGATTGCCTTTCAAAGTGCACTTTCTGAAAGCGCCCAAGCTTGTATAACAGAGGACTGTTCTGCTCACTGAGTACTAAGAAGAGCTTCGAACTAGCTTGTCGCTTGTCGAGTGTATATAGACGCGAGAAGGCGCATCTACTCAACAATCACGACACAACCAATGCTCTGAAGCGAAGCGAGCTAAACGCATTTGCGCCTGTCGCGTCTTGTGTCTGCAGAAGTCTGGCCAAAGCAGCCAGCTTCATTGATGATATTCAGAAATACGAATACCAGCTCGTGGAGCAACATTGCTCCCCGAGAACATCAACTTCACTTTTCAAACATCGACAGAGCGCTCAGCCAACCCGGAAAGGCCTGTTACAGATGGTGAATTGAGGCAGTCTGATCCGGTGCACCAAATGATGCCACAGTTACAGATGTCGGCCCACAATCCACTATTATAGGCTTTTCCACACTTTCTACAAACTTATACCCACACCTGGATAGTCCTTCGTAAAGTCAAATGCTTGACATGTCCCTGACATAAGCCAGCTTTGACGTAGAAGGAGCTGTGTGGGTTGCCTGATCGCAAGCTAATATACATGATGACAGTATGGGTTGGAAAGCAAGTTATTCCATGAATCAATCTGATGTTCATCGTACGGCAGAAGAACCGCCCCCAAAAAGTACATGACTCAGGAACATCGTCGTCCGTCATCTTGGCTACACTGTGGGAGGGCCTGGTAAACATTGTGCGACCAAGTTCATAATATGGAGCAAGACACGACCCATCGATCTTCACAAACAGGCATCAACAAAGTTAGGGTCTCGGTCACCTATTGGCGGTTTCGCGTAATGATAGACCGAAAGAACAAAGTTGCGCAATGGCTGAGGGAGTTGAACAGGGAAGCCCTCTGGAGATGGAGGGACATGCGGACATTTCGGAAGTGCGTATAGTAGGGCTAGGCTTATTTGCGTAAGACTAGGCGACACAAGGACGTGGACAAGTGCGAACAACCACTGAGATACTTCGGGAGGCTAGGATCTTCAGCACCGACCAAACTACCAGGAGAAACGGTCAAGACTAAAGGTTGCATCGCGTTCGTCATTTCAAGCTCTACCCCGCGAGCCCCCGCAAAGCACTACCGAAATTTAGCCCGACCGGGCTCGACCGAGGTTTTTCGCTCTCCGCCAGACCCCAGAAAGGGATCAAGGCCGTCCATGCCCTTCGTATTGACTTACGACGGGGCTAAGGTCGCGAGAATTCGTGATGTGACAAGCAACTCCACATGCCGAATGACGATGAGTACCACTGTCAGAGCGAGCCCCACGGTCCGATTGGAAAGCTTTGCATGTATAAAAGACTTGGTAGAGACGATGAAGATGTATCAAGCACTTCTTGGCCAGCAACATGAAGCCTCAAGCTCTTTTGGCGTGCGGGACTGTGGCTCTTGCCCAGCAAGTCTACATCCCAGCTGAAGGACCAGCCTCGCGACCGCAATGCTCCGCAAATCAAACATACGCGACGGCACTGCCTTCATACAGCTTCCGAGAGTTCAGCTTCACGCAGACTGAGACAGTTCGTACAGCAACATCTGCCCCCGCTCCCACTACTACGACTACCTACGCCCCCCCATATGCGTCACTCAGCAGCTTCGTGCCAAATCTGACGACAACACAATGGGGTAATTGGGATGCAAAGTCCAACGCAACAGCGACCGACACAGCAAATCCGTATGGTAATGCATCGTGGACAGCTCTTTGGACCACCGTGCCTTGGCCATCCAACTTCACTAGCTATACCGACAACGCCATCTACTCCTCGACAGTCGAGCCAACTCCAATACCGTCTAGCGAGCTCACCCTGCCACCACCCGAGCCATTGGTACCTCAGCAATGCTATACTTTCCCTGAAGACTTCATGCTTGGTGTGGCGGCATCAGCAGTCCAAATTGAGGGAGCTATCGCCGAGGAGGGACGAACACCCGTCCACAACGATGTTGCAAGCTTGAGCACTCCAGGCCGTTCACCAAACTGGATTGCCAATGAACACTATTACTTGTATAAGCAAGACATTGAAAGGATCGCTGCCATGGGAGTAAAGTACTACAGATTCTCTATTCCCTGGACGCGTATCCTCCCTTTCGTTTTACCAGGCACGCCGGTCAACGAGCAAGGTCTATCGCACTACGATGATCTCATCGACTTTGTTTTGGAAAAGGGAATGCTTCCGGCTATCGTCCTCTACCACAACGATTCGCCCCTCCAATTCTATTCCAACATCAGCAATATCTTTATCACGCCCGGAACTGGAGGTATCGGCTACTTGGACTCTTGCTTCCAATGTAGCTACAAGAACGTTTCGTTTGAGGATGCTTTCGTCAACTACGGAAAGATTGTCATGACGCACTTTGCTGACCGCGTGCCGATTTGGTGGTCGTTCAATGAGCCGCTTCTAGGGGCGCGGAACGGAAAATCAATCGATGCTGTTATCAAATCACATGCCAGACTTTATCACTTTTACCACGATGATATTGGTGCCACAGGCAAGATGTCGCTCACATTCAACGACAACTTTGGCGTCCCGCGTAACCCGGATGACCCCGCCGATGTCGACGCGGCCAACCACTTCAACTCCTTCCAACTGGCGACCTTTGCGAACCCCATATTCCTCGGAACAGACTACCCAGAGTCATTCACAAGCAGCGTCGCCGACTATGTGCCTCTGAGCGAAGAGGACCTTCAATACATCAACGGAACAGCAGACTTCTTCTCCATCCAACCCTACACTGCGACCGTAGTGAGCCCACCACCCAACGACACTATCGCAGACTGCGCTGCAAACATCACTCACCCCCTTAGACCTTACTGCGTGACCCAAAGCACCCTCACAACCACTGGCTGGAACATCGGCTACCGCAGTCAATCCTACGTCTACCTCACCCCCAGCTACTTCCGCACCTACCTAAACTACCTCTGGAACACATGGCGTTCCCCCGTCGCCGTCACCGAATTTGGCTTCCCCGTCTTCGCTGAGGCACAGAAAGACCAGGTGGACCAGGAATTCGATAGCCCGCGAAGCTGGTATTACCAGACCTATCTGAATGAAGGTCTGAAAGCGATCTGGGAAGACGGCGTCAACTTCATTGGCGCGTTTGCGTGGAGTTGGGCAGATAACTGGGAGTTTGGTGATTACGATCAGCAATTTGGTATCCAGACTGTGAATCGCACGACGCAGGTGCGGAGGTATAAGAAGAGTTTCTTCGACTTTGTGGATTTCATCCAGAGTAGGAGGCAAGCAGAGTAAGATGCCGTTGCACAGCCAAGCAAGCATGTAAATAGGAAGGTATCATTAATTAGATATAGAGACCAGGTTTACCTGACAAAGTGTGTCTTCAAAGCCGACTAACAAACCCACTCCGATCCATCTTAACCAAGTACTCCCTCCCAATATCCTTCACGCTCGTCACCCCCGCAAGCCCCATGCACAACCTAAATTCATCAGCCAACAACCTCAACGCCAATTCCACACCGTCTTGCCCTTTATACGCCAATCCCCAAAGCACCGGACGTCCCACCCACACGAAATCCGCTCCTAGCGCCAACGCTTTAAAAACGTCCGTCCCATGCCTTATCCCGCCATCAACATGGACGGGGATCTTCTTCCCGCTGGTTCCGGTTTGAGAGTGTACGGCGGCGACGACTTCAGGTAAAGCGTCGATGGTGGCAAGTGCGCCGTTCAGTTGGCGGCCGCCGTGGTTCGAGACGATGATTCCGTCGACGGCGTGGTGGCACGCTAGGAGGGCGTCTTCGGCTGTTGCGATGCCTTTGACCCAGACTTCCATTTCTGGTCCACACTGCTCTTTCAACCAGACTATGTCGCGTTCCCAGCAGAGGGTTGGGTTGGGCGCGTGGGTGTGGAAGGTAATCGGGCCGCTGGGTGGTTGTCTCTCGCTTCTTTTTCGGGATTCGTTTGCTTCTGTTGTAGTGGAGGGTGAGGCGGACTTGTCGTCTACCGTCACGCCGTCGTCTTCGTCTTGGTTGAAGTTTGCTACTTTGAGGTGTTTGGGCAGTTTGAACTGGTTTCTTATCT
Source organism: Alternaria atra (assembly GCF_907166805.1). Classification (NCBI taxonomy): domain Eukaryota; kingdom Fungi; phylum Ascomycota; class Dothideomycetes; order Pleosporales; family Pleosporaceae; genus Alternaria; species Alternaria atra. The sequence continues at coordinate 5,599,656 of NW_025091323.1, read as the reverse complement.
CCAAGTTCCTGCGACCGAGAACGGGGGTATCGACTGTGAGCATGACGGCTTTATACCCAGCTTTCTTAGCGCGTTGAATGAGCTTCTGGCTTTTCGCACGGTCTTCGAAGAGGTAGAGTTGCAGGGCTCCAGGATGATCGCCCAACGCACCCTTCACATCTTCAAGACTTGTCGTGCTGAAGCTGCTCAATCCCATCACTATATCCATGTTCGCGCATGCGCGTGCGGTTGCGAGTTCGCCGTCGCCGTGGGCGAGACATTGCATTGCGGTTGGTGCGACACCGAGGGGTATGCTGTTCTTGTGTCCAAAGACATTTACGGTCGTGTCGATGGAGGATATGTCGCGGAGCACGCGTGGTCGGATGCGGTATTTTTGGTATGCGGTGATGTTTTCAAGGAGGGTTGAGCCTGAGTCTGCGCCTTCATTGTAGTAGTCGCGGGTTTGTTTGTCCATACGCTCTGCGGCTAGCTTTTCAAGTTCGCCGATTGTGAGGCAATTCAGGTCATGGGGAGTCTTTGTGTTCGACATATCGATTGGGATGGTAAGGAGAGGTGATGCGACAGGATGTAATGCGATGCGAGTATATATGAGGAGATTTGGAGGACGACGACAGCGTCGGATATTGAAGGAGATTGGGGATCAGCCATTTTGTTCATCACGTCGGCAAACTTATCTCCAGTCGGCTATAAGGTTGATATGATGACGATGTCGATGTAGCGCCGGAGCTATGGCTTGCCGATCTCGGCTCGACGCGTTAACTTCCCGTTTGTGCGAGTGTGGGGCAGATGTCGCGCGTCGAATATTATGCAACGATGAATTGTGGTGTTCTACCAGTTTCACAATATATCCTCATTCCGAGGTATGTTAGTCCTCACGCAAATAGTGATTTAGAACGAAATTCATGATGTATTGAGCGAGTGTCGGTGGAGGAATTTGTATGTAAAGCAAAGCGAATGCGTGACGACCAAAGAATAGCAGAAAGTAATGCGGGAAACCAGAGACATTGAAAACCCTACAAGTACCGGAGAAATAAGAGAGCAAGCAGATCTAACGTGGAAATAACTTGGAAACAGAACATATCAGTGGAAAAGCACAAAGGAAATTATCGATGGCCACACCGACATCCCAGCTGCTTATAGCCAGAACATACATTTGTCAAAGTCCTTGTGCCAGGGGTTCAAGCGCTCTCGACCGGGGGCATCTTGGTATTTGCCCCAGACTGTGGAATTCCGGGCCAGCTCTAAGGCTTTCTCCTTGCGCCACTGCTTGAGCTGATCCTTCGTAAACGGCGTCCCATTCAGGTTCTCGAGATCGGACGAAGACCAAGTGGGCCCCATGTTATTATTCGCCCACGGGCGCAGATACACTCGACCGCGTTCGCATAATCTGTCGGCGATATAGGCAGGCACAGCGTATGACACGACCTTTGTGGCGCGACCGAAAGTGGTGCAAAGTATCAGAGTGAGCTCTGGGATGCCTTTACCGAGACCCATCTCGTCAACAAGAACGTGGTAGTGCGCTGGGCGTGCAGTACCCTGAACTGCGACATGAGACTGCGGGAAGAAATTGTACTGTGCTGGGTTTGTGACAACGCTGTCTACCAGTAGACCTGGTTTGAGATTTCCATTGGTACGCTTCCCGTGGTACGTGATCTCTTTAGTCACGGGGTCCCACGTCTGCTTGGTATAATTGTAGGACTGGCTGGCATGCGTAGGGAAGAAGCGAGTGTGATGGCGTTTACCGACGATGATGAACGTAATCTTGAGCTGTACGACGTCGCCGCCGAGCCGTCGGTACGCTTCGCGAATTTGAGGGATCTCTTGCTCAACACAGATGTTGAATTGGCTCTTAGATACACCATCGCGATAGAATAAGACAGAAGTCGGCAGGACTTGCTCACCCGATGCGTTGGTGTTCTTTGCTTTCCAGGCCAGTAAACGCTCTTGGACCATGCTGCACATGTGCTCGTCGTCGATTTGCTGCGAATCAGGTCAGCCAGTTTTCACACAGTGGGAACATGTCCATGCTTACTTCTTGTTCTCCAGCCTGGAGCCTCATCGAGCCTGGGTAACTCATAAAGGTGTTGTCAACGCTTCCGACCACACATGCGATGCTTGGGTAACCTAGCTTGCTTCCGACTGTGGGATGGGTCACATCAGCCCCCAAGATAAGTGTACGATGTCTCTCCTCCCCCATAATTCTGTTCAGTGAAATTTGATCCGGAAAGTGGTTGTCACCTTCCATTTTCATGTTCATCTTCAATGTAAGGTTGGCCAGATACTGCGAACGTGCATTGGCGTTTGTCGGTTTAGCGGCTTTGGTTTTGCTACCAACAGCACAGACGGTGTGCTGTCCGTATTGCAGGTCGGCTTCACGTTTGATTCTGGCGAAAATATCGAGGTCTTTCTCTTTTAATAGGACAAGAGTGCAGTCGTACAGACTACCTTGTTTGAAAAAGCCGTCCAGATGCGTGTCTACTAGGTTAACCGTTAAGCGTTGTAACCGACCCGGCTCACCAGGCATTTTCGAGCACCATATTTTCGATAGAAGCTCGGTTTGTAGGTTTAAAAGCGCCGCATCTCTTTTATTGTTGGCGACCTTCTCGTTATTGAAAGGAGCTATCTGCCAATCCTGAATACATCCGTTAAGACCAAGAACGTGGAGTTTCTTCATCCCTGGTGCATGCGCGAACGCGATCTCTCGAAGATTCCAGGATGCAGTGTTGCCGATCGTCTTTACTAGCAGTAGATCTGGGTCGAATTTAGGGTCGACTTTGCCCAACTCATCAGTTGGTGGGTGGTACCATACTGGTGGCATGGGCAGAGACTTCGCTGCAAACGAGATCAGCTTATCATCTAGTTTGAGTCCCATATGGATCTAGTACTGTCAGCAGAGTTATGGATCCGCAAGGTATGTTTCCTTTACCAGTTGGTTGTTCTGGAGCTGATTTGTACGTGACTTAGCACCCAAGATCTCCAGTCCGTCTTGCACGATTCTGCCAGCGTTGGCTGCCGGAAGTCGTACGGCTTGTTTGATCATCTCCGCAGTGTCGTTCGCTGAGAGCAGACCATGTACCGCTTGATTGGGTAGAATCTCCAAAAGACAGGCTGGGATCCATACTGCTCCATCGAGAGTCTGCTGGCGCATCTCTGTTGGGTCCGCTTGGTTCGTTCCAGCTATCCTCTTTACCCTCTTGCCGACGTTCACGCACAGGAGATCGTTTCCAGTAAATGATGCCAGGTCGACCAAGGCCTCGTTCGTAAGATAGTGCTCAACAGTACGACCGGGATCTTTAGGGTCCGTCTGTCGCTCGCTCTTCTTGTATTTCTTATCCTTTTCGAGCACCTTGTAGAATATCTGTTGATCCGCTTTGAGACCGAATTGTTGAAATACCTTACAACGTGCTTCCTCGCAGTTCATGTCTTTCTCATCGTTCTTTTTCCTGCGGTAGGCGATGCGGATTATCGACTTTTCAACAACGGTTCCGCTTCATTAGTACCGACTGCCGCAACGAACCTGGACACCGTGATAGCAGGAAGGAAGGCCGAAGTCGCGGTATTCATGTTGAGGAGAGCTCCTGCTTCTGCTGGACGAACGGACTTGTAGTAACCGCGCAGTGCCAGCAACCCATCAGGAGTCTTCGGGTTTAGTTGCGTGTAGCTACCTTTGATGTAAAACTTGTTCGCACCAACTTGGGTGAGCCGTCCTGTGCGGTCACTTGCGAGAGCAGATTGCGAAACATGGGCGTTCAAGGCGCGAATGTGGTCGGATAGGTCCATGATGTGTTTTTCATTCATATCTTTGTCGATGTCTTCCAACGTTTTACTGAAAGTAGTCGTAACCCGCATATCGTTGATGATCTTACCGTTGAGCTGCATGTATGTGAACGTTGGACTATCCCATTCGTCTTGCCCTTCAGAGTGCTCAGCTAGTCGAGCACTGGTCCATAGCTCTTTGAAGTTCGTGGCCCAGTTCTTCTGCTGTTGGTTCAGGATAACAACGCCGCTGCGTAACAATGCGTCGAATGCGCCGCTGATCTCGCGCTTCTTGTTAAATTCGATCACTTTGGAGCTGTCTTGCGGATGGCGACGCCAGAACTTGAGTGAGTAGGCCCATAACTCCTTCGGCAGAGTTGTGATCTTCACGTAGTTGCTCATGATGAGAAATTTGTCCTTCGCCCTTGAGGGAATTGGGCCAAGCCGTGTCAACTGCGTGTTGTAAATACCATCGTCGTTCAGTGCTGGGAGATGGCCAGGAGTTGCCGTGTAGTTTTGCAGATCGATATCGCCGGCACTTAACAAAGCAGCTGCTGCAAGCTGCGCTGTAGGTGGGGCACTCGAGCTCAACAGAGGATTTGCGTTCGGGTTGTTTTGTTGGATACCAGCTATGGCTGATGATTTCGGAGGCATGGCTGCTAACCAAACGACTGCGATGATTTGGAGATTGAAACTCAAGGACCAAGTACCGGTGTAAAGATGAGGAAGCAGCGCCATAGAGCGTCATATTATAGCCCAAATCATCGGCTTGCTTGAGGAGTCTCGTCGATGTTCGACGTGCGACAATCGTAAAGTCGTTTGTCTTGCTGCTATTAATCAGTTCCCAAAGGAAGAATCTCTGAGAAAGTGATATCGCAACCAGCAAACGGACAAGCCGCAGAATCAGTGCACATTCTGCTTGCGATCTTGAAACAAGCGGGATTGTCTTATACCAAAAGTGACTCGAGCTCAGTAGTAACTTGTAAGACATGCTCAATGCGGTCTTCACCATCCGTATCGGTTATTTTGTAGCCTTGAATACCGAATCCTTCCAACGCTTATCTTCCTGACGAGACGGCTCGCTAAGAGTTATGAGGTCATAAAGTTTTCTATTCCCGCTGAAGCAGGCCGTCATCCTGTGCTTTGATACCAGCCCGTACGAAATTCACTATAGGATGTGTTGCATGGTTAGAAGCGTGTCAGCCTTCGTCCGTATGACTGTGGTAAAAAGAAAGTAAGGCACGCTTTCCACATACGGAGTGGTCCAACGTACAAGCGACGTCAGGCGTCCAGGGGACTAAATCGCACGGAAATCGTATACCTTTTGTCAGCATATTCGTGTATCGAATCAAGTCCATAACACCAAAGAGGGGCGCATATTGAACTGTGGTAGCACTGCGTCGTGTTGCGTTGCAGCAAGCCGTACAGCCCTCGCTATTGCCCCGCGGCCGATCGTGCGAAATTAGGATCGGTAGATCGCGCAATGATGTGATTGGTCACTCACCAGGCTCCACCCTTTGTAACCCACTTGCTTTGTAATAAACTCCATACTCACCGCCAGCTGTATAACGACTGGCGTAAAGTTGGTCCGCTTTGGGTTACACAGTGGAGCCATGATGCCAAGTGGAACGTGGTGAGCTTGACATGGCAAGGACGTGATGGTACCTCAGGTATCTTGGAGAAGGTGCGAGATACATAATAGCGGGAACATAAATAGACTACTGCCCCGCCAGTCCAACTACTCTTCACCAACACCTACAGCATCCAGAATCTGCTCCATCTCTTCTCTCACAATCTAACCACCCAACATGTCTCTCACCTTCCACAAGATGGCCATCGCGCCCGCCATCTCCGCCCTAAAGAATGCCCGCTTCTTCATCAACAAAGGCTACGAACACGCCAAATCCTCTGACCCCAACACCTACCTCACCGCATCTCTGCACCCAGATATGAAAGATTTTCGCTACCAAGTCTACCGCTTCACTGACGCCGCCAAGTTCATCCCCAGCCGCGTAAACCCCAGCCTTGAAGGCATTACACTCCCGGACGAAGAGCAGACATTCCCCGAATTACTAGAGCGCATTGAGAAGTGCATCAAGTACCTTGAGGGCTTCTCGGAGAAAGACTTCGAGGGCAAGCATAACGATGAGGTTGTTATCAAGTTCCCGGGGGGTCAGAAGCAGGTGAGGATGCCGGCGACGGAGTATATCAGCAGGTTTGCGCATCCGAATATGTGGTAAGTTGCAGTGTTTTGATTGGAGATGACTTTTTGTGCTGATTGTTCCAGGTTCCACATCGTGACTGCATATGATATATTGAGGATGAAGGGTGTTGACGTGGGCAAGATGGACTTCTTGAACGGTGCGGGTGGTATCGTGATTGAGGATGTTCCTCAGCAGTAGACATAAGAGGGCTGGATGCGCAACTGCATGCTGTATAAGACGAAACTATTGGTCGAAAAGTAATACATCAATAACGATGATAAATGAACATTATGATCAACTTTTCTGCTCTTCACACTCCTCATCTAAGAAGTCAGATCGACAACTACAGCAGCGACGAGAGCATCCATGGCTGAACTCTGCATGCTTGCATTCGCCGGGCTAATCCACGGCCCTGCCCAGTTGACACTGAACACAGGTAAGCCATCGGATGTCAATTTCGTATCCCATTCCCATATAGACGCCGCATTGTTGCGGATAGCGTTCGCAAACATATCGTCCTTCGCCACGCTATTCAGTTTGACCAGATTTCGCATAAAAATGCCTTTGAACTGAGCACCATCACCACCACAATCAGGTTCGCACTCATCGTGGATAACGCCATTTCCATCCGAAAGTGCGATGAGCGCCGCCTTTGCGACAGTAGACGCGACAGTAAGATATGGGAACTCTGGTGAAGCTGCAGCTCGATGAAGCTCGACGAGACCGCCCAAGATGACGCCTTGGTTGTAAGACCAAGTAGTCTTGTTATTGTTCTCGCAATCTTCCGTCAATCCGTCGTTTATGGTACCGTTATTGTTGATCATGCCACTGTGCATAAACCAATCTAGGCTTTTTTCCGCCCAATACCGATATACGGCTCTCTTCTTACCGCGCTGGACGCGGTTCGCCAAATGCGCAGCTGTGCTGAAGAAGAGTTCGTTGGCGATGGCGTTTACGTATTTCTTCTCCCAGCTCCAGTATATGCCGCCATTGGAACAGTAAGTACCCCAGGTGTGTGATACGGCGATGAAAATGCCTTCGGCGAGATCGAGGTAGGTAGGATTGAAAGTGACGTCGTATGCATTGATCCAGGCTAGTGCCCACCAGAGGTCATCGTCGTAATAACCATCTAGCCAATCGTGAAAGTCGGGGTTAGCGGGATGGGATGGACAATTGTCATCATGACCGAAGGATACTCCAGTGTGCGTGTACCGACCGTTGTTGTCATACCAGTCTAGCGGATATGTTATGTAGAGTTCGTCGGTATACGAGTCAAGAAATTTCTTGTATCCAGTCACAAGGCTAGTCGCATTGATAGAAAAAGGTGTCGTGTTATTCGAAGGTAGACCCTCAATACCCGGCTGTGGATTCTTGGCCGGCGCTTTCAGCAACGCAGTCGCAAAAATGTCGCTCGCCAGGTTTTGCAATTTTTCATCTCCTGGAGCTGCTTTCGCGAAGTCTCCGATCATAGTCATAACGTTGGCGCCGTTCCACCATCCTGTTGATTCCCACAGGCCGGTACTGACATTGTACCATCCTTGTAGAGTCTCTAGTGCGAGTCCGGTACGGCGTTCAAAACGAGCAGCGTCGTCGTAGTTGCTTTGCGCAAAAACGTTAGAGATGAATGCGAAGCACAAAAGGAGAAATTGAGGCGTAACGTAGACAACATGACGAGTTCAACATAGGAAGCCATGCGCCGTATGTCGCACCTCCCACCATAGGTTCATCGCACAGGAACAATCCATGACTGGTGCAGGCGAAAATTCTGCCCACGAGAGCGGAAGGCGCCAACAAAGTACAACGTATGGTCTTACCTCTGAACGGTCAACGGTGCCTGAGCGCCAGGTAGCTGATGTGAAGGCACCAAGGGTCTCGCGCCCAAGGATGCTGGTATTCGGTCTGAAGGATGCGAACGGACTGAATGGGCCGCGCAGAGATTCGATATACCCAGTACAATTAAGAATACAGCAGAAAGCCATGAGGGCATCATGAAGTTGTGCCTAGCAGTACTCTTCGAAGGCCTCGGCATCAGAGCGCGTCGCGAAACGGCACAAGTATTTGCCTGTGACGTGAACATAAAATTTGAGTCTTGAGCAAGACGGTGCAGCTTGAGTACTTGGTCGAAATAGCGGCCTTGCGCAAGTTTGGAAAAACCACATGTATGTGTGATGATGCACCCATGCTGGAGGTATTCGCGCCGAATACCCCGCTACCAGACCCGGGTCGATCGACTAGCCGGCGCTTGCTGTCGCACTTATTGATCCTGGCCAGGAACAGCCTAGACGATCCCAGCGATATTCTTGCCTCTTCGTAATGGGGACCCAACCCATACAAGAGGAATGGGTGTTATGGTTGGCATACCCAGAATTTCGGGTTCGCGATTTATGTTATCATCCAAGTAACATTATATGCTGATACCAGTGCCGGCGGTTGGGAGCACGCGAATACTTCGCGCACATTCGTTCTCCTGCTCGATTCTTTGCAACTTGAAACTTCATCTTCATCCATTGCAAGCCCTCAAGCAATTAGAATATCGTTGCCGAGATCTTTGACTTCTTCCACCCAACAGTTGCCCCCACCAGATCCAGCCGAGTCTTTGAAACGCCAAATAGCTTCCAACACGCGCTTAGACGTGTGTAGATACCCCCAGAACATCTGTCCATAAAGCTCATCCAGCGTGTTCATGATCCACTCGCGTTGAGTAGGATCCTCTGACTCTGCACCAGCGAGGAACAACGGCCAGCAGATCGATTTGAAGAGGGCATCTCCCGGCTTGAGATGTGATATATGCTGGACGACATCGTCAGCAAGAGCGGTGAGACTGACGAGTGCTTCACCACTTGCTGGATCGAGAAGAGGGTTCGTGGAAGGGAGTACGCGTGCGAGGTAGATGCAGACTGCCGAACGATGTGCGGAAGCTATTCGGATTCGCTTTTGGATGTCGTCAAATGGCGAGGCGCGCTCAAAGTCGAAAGACCATGCGATGGGGTCGAAGTCGAGAGCGCGCTGTAATAGTACGCGTACCTGTTCTTGAAGGTATATGGGCGTACTGGTTCCGGAGGGCGATCCGTGCGTATCGGGCAACGCGAAGGACTCGAGCATTACACGTAACAGTGGTCCAGGACAGGAGAGATAGTTATTCGTTTCCGCATATCGAAGGATGGGGTCCAACTCGATGGTCTCTGGTATCAATGCGGGCAGTGTCGTGAAGCTGAATGTTGAACCCAGGATGTAAAATACAAGGAAGTCTGAAAGTATTGTCTGACGAAGTCTACTCATCGGTCGCTGTAGGTATGGCGGCTCGCCCAGGAGCTTGATGAGCTTTAGCGCACCGTCCATGTGCACCTTCCACTTATCTCTGCCCGACTCCACCAGAGCATAGTTGACAAAGAGCAGGATGGTGATCAGTATGAGGTCTATGTTCGAAGTGTTCACGGACGTCACACTCTTCGCAAGTAAGGAGAGCGCTTGCTGCTTTGCCACGAGTGCGTCTCTGTAAGACGACTTCAGTGGGCCACCAAACCGGCTCACCGCTTGATAGTAAGCCATTACAGTTGGACTCCGCTCGCCTTGGTAGGCTGACTGACCCATTGGATTGCGTGTTATGTTGAAGACATGGAACGCCGAGTTTGCGACAATGATCTGCAACAGCAGCGGATAAGCAGATGTAGCAGGAATGAGGTCGCGGATGGGGTTCTGTCCAGGCTCATCGTATACGACCATGACTTCGCACAGCTGTGTCGCGAAGTGGTAGAGATAATACCGCGAGTTGCGATCGAGATCATTGACTAGAGGATCCGTCATCTGACGGTGTACACTAGTAGTCGTTGCCATCGTCTGGCCCTGGTCCTGTTCCTGTGCTGACATCCGGGAGAAATTAGACACCGATCCAGCGGGTAATATTTCATATTCGTTTTCCGGTAAGTGCTGTTGTTGCGACGAGCCCTCGTGTTCCCATACCAAAGTCGGAGGCACGTCTTGAGTCTTGGCTGCCCCTTCTGTCGCACCTGCAACACCACCAGCACTCTGCTCCATCTTTTCCTCATACCCCTTCCCCATCATCTTCCCACGGCTTGCAACTCCACGATTCCACACAAACAGTTTGCCATAGCCTAGACATTCCGTTCCGGCTGACAAACATTTCTGGCAGCTTGGCAGCGACCGGTCGCACCTCCATCGTCGCTTCCGGCAATTGTGGCAGGCTTTGGTTGGGAGGTTAAAGGGCGTCACGCTCATTGGATGGACCCCATGCGAGATGTGTAAATGGTTGACTGTATCGAGGTGCCTGAGGTTTGGCGGGGTGGAGATCTTTCACGGTGGTTGTGGCGGTTGGGGCGTTGGGATCAATGCGCTACTAACGCTCTCAAGACTGATGTGGATGCAAGATTTCGTCACCCGCGTTGGAGCGCAGCTACAGAGAGCGATGTTGACCGAGAGCGCAGCCCGAGGATGGAGCAAGCGAATCGCATGCCGTCCGATGCTGACAAAGACAGATTTTGGAGGCAAGTTGCGCACATGGTTCGCTTGACTTGCCGTTCGCCCCGGACCCTGATAGATGCTTCTAGGCTCAATCCAGCAGCCAAGACTCAATCTTTGCATCCAAGGTCCACATCGTGACGGCTTTATGCTCAAACGTCACAGTCATCGCTAAGAGTCGCCTTTGTGTGTCTGTCTCTGAGGCTCAGCACCCGAAGAAATGTCTTCCATTACACATAGCAACAATGGCCGCGGTCATTTCGGAGTCCGGCCGCAACATATAGGAAGAGGTAAGAAAGTAAAGGAATTAAGTCGCTTCGTCAATACTGTCCGTTGAATCTCCTCATATCGTCTCTTGTAGCGTGCTTGTTCTGTTCAGCTCGCAACCCATACATTTACATGGCTCCACGATGACCACTTCAACACACAACACCACCATGAGCGACAACACCACAATGGAGGCGACGACCCACACCCCAAGCAACACCATGCCTTCTACCGACCCAGCCTCAACACCAGAAAAGATCGAAGGGCAACATCGTGGTTCATACACCCCCTCCGACATCGAACGCCTCGGCCGCGAACGCCCCTCAGCCTTCCGTTCCCTCCCTCATGAACTAGGTTTCTGCTTCGCCCTCCTCGGCTCCATGTTCGTAGCCGAGTACATGATCTCGGGTTTCAACATCCTGCTCCCCGACCTCACATCCGCGCTTTCCATCCCCTCCAACGCACAAACATGGCCCGCCTCAGTTTTCTCCTTGGTAACAGGCGCGTTCCTGCTTCCCTTTGGTCGGCTAGCCGATATGTTTGGGGGCTACATTGTTTTTTGCAGCGGGCTGGCTTGGTTCTTGGTTTGGAGCATTATTGCGGGTTTCAGCCAGAATTATGTCATGTTGATTGTTTGTCGGGCGCTGCAGGGATTCGGGCCTGCGGCTTTTTTGCCGAGTGGGATTATGTTGCTGGGCAGTATTTATCGACCGGGTCCGAGGAAGAATCTTGTTTTTAGCTTGTATGGAGCTTTTGCCCCTGTTGGCTTCTTCACGGGGATTTTCTTTGCGGGTATCGCCGCACAGTTTACGAGTTGGGGGTGGTTCTTTTGGATTGGATCGATTATCCTTGCTATTGTGGGTGTGGCATCGTATCTGTGTATACCGAACCCAAAAGAAGAGAAAGAGAAGGTGAAGCAGGAGGGAAAGGGAGTGAAGATGGATTGGTGGGGGACGGCGACTGTTGTACCAGGATTGGTACTGGTTGTCTTTGCGCTTACGGATGGAAGCCATGCTCCTCAGGGCTGGGCGACACCGTATATCCCCGTCACCTTCGTCATCGGCTGGATCTTTTTGGCAGCATTCGTTTACATCGAAGGCTGGGTGGCTGAACAACCTCTGCTACCTCCTGACTTGTTCCGGGTCAAGGGCATGAAACCGCTTGCGCTGGCGCTATTCTTCCAATACGGCACCTTCGGTATCTTCATCTTTTACGCCAGCTTCTATATCGAACAAGTCGTTGGCGCTAGTGCGCTGCTTACTGCCGCCTGGTTCACGCCCATGTGCGTCGGTGGACTTATCCTGGCCACCATTGGCGGATTAGTACTACATCTCCTACCAGGTCGAATCCTCCTTCTCATCAGTGGTGTAGCATACATACTCTCGACACTACTTTTCGCCGTCGTCCCCGTACACTTCAATTACTGGGCCTACATCTTTCCTGCTATGATCTGCGCTACGCTCGGTATCGACATCACCTACAACGTCAGCAACATCTTCATCACGACTTCGTTACCAAAAGCGCGTCAAGGACTAGCAGGCTCCTTCATGAACTCGCTACTGTTCCTGGGTATCGCCGTGTTTCTTTCGTTTGCAGATCTAGCGGTTAGTGAAACAGAGGAAAGAGGACAAAGGGGGAGCTACAAAGTAGCTTTCTGGCTTGCTACTGCGCTTGCGGGCGCGGGTGTCATCATCATGTTCTTGGGTGTTAAGATTGGGAAGGCGAAGAGTGATTTGACGATTGAAGAGAGGGAGGAGTTGGAGAATGAGTTGGTGAGGAGGAACACGAATGAGTGATGCGTTCCTATAGATATCTCGCGTCGTTCCTGCTCTTGCCCTTCGACTGATTCTTCTTCTTCTTGTTGTAGATAGTTTTGATATAATAAATTGTCTTAATTAGTTATATATATATATTGGTCGTACCTGACCGTAGGGTGATGAATTGAACACTTACCCGTACCAGATATCCATCACATCAGTGCGCTTTCATCACGTCCGTGTTTACTAGATACTCCCAGATCCTTTGCTGTCTTCCCCTATCCGCCTCAGCCACGGCAAACAACGTCAGTATCAGCGCCCGGGTTCCCAAACTACTCCTTAGCCACCCTACCCATTCCCCCACTTCGCCGTCACCAGGCGCCACCGTCCTATACATCCTCTAATAATTCGGCGCCGCCATCACTTTTGGCGCTCGCACGCGCAACGCAGCATCGTCCCACACAAAGTGATTTCGCACATCCTGCACGTTCCCGCCACCCTCCTATATACCTTGCTTGCGGCATAGGGCTGCCGGTTCGTAGTTGAGCTCTGTGTAGTCTGAGCTGCCGGGTGATGGGTTTAGTGGTGTTAGGGAGTGAGTTTGTCGAGAGCGCTGTGATAAAGGTCATGCAGGGGGCGCAGAAATGGTAATTGATTTGTTGGAAGTTGTAATTGGTGTAAAATTGTGTGGTGCGCGGCCTGAGGGTTTGCGCTCAGGGTGGGAGAGTTGTGGTGTGGTTGTCGATACAGTACCAGATAAGAGGTCTGGATTGTATTGGAATTGCGCTAATTTTCCCTTGAACGGTAGGGGTACTGCTGTTGGAGAGCTTCCTTCGCCGGTAGACTGACGACAAGCATCGAAGGGCCGGCTATCATTGCTTCTGTGCTTCCAGTCTGGACATGATCGAGGCGGCTGTCTCATCAGCGTCCTCAGAGTAGACGAAGACGTGAGCAGTGGAGAGCGGAAGATCAGCCTTCCCTCCTCACAACTACAGGCGCATCATAGCCAGCGACCTCGGGAGTAATCGGGTATTTGATTTACTCCAAAAAGTCGCCTCCAGTCTTAGCAAGTATCTCGTCGTAGTAGCTCTGGAATGCCAGCCACCCCTTCTCGGGCGTCCCAACATTCTTGTATGTCTCGGCTGCTTCACTATCCGGTATCATCTTAGGCTTATGTCCGCTTCCGGCCGCCGCTGCGTCTACAAGGAGTTGGGCTTGGCACGTCTTATCGAGGGAGAGGAACCAAAAGGCGGCCTCGTCAACGGATTTCCCTACAGTGAGGATGCCGTGATTTTGGAGGATGGCTGCTTTTCCGTCGCCTGGGATAATAGTCAGTAATGTACAGCAAGATTCTGACGGAGATGTTTATACACAGGGCATCGGCTATTCGCTCGCCTTCTTCGCTGGCCAGTACGACACCACCGAATTGGTTGTATACGCCGTGGCTCTTGTAGAAGCGGATACTATCCTGAGTAATCATGTCTAGTTCCCTACCAAAAGCGCTAAACGCTTTGCCATGTACACTATGCGCATGACACGCTGCATGTACATCTGGCCGCCGCTTGTGTAAGGCGCTGTGGATGGCAAAAGCTGCTGCATTGATAGGCTGGTCACCCTCGACCACCTCTCCCTCCTCATTCACCAGTATCAGGTCTGACACGCGTATCAGGGAGAAATGCGCCGACAGCGGGTTGAGCCAGAAATGATCAGTCAAGATGGGGTCGCGCACGCTGATATGGCCGGCGACACCCTCGTCGAACCCACGCGAGGCGAAGATGCGATATGCGGCTGCAAGGTGCTGTTTACGATAGAGACGTTCGTCCTCGAGGCGTGTGAAAGTTGGGTACTTGCGAACTTTGAGAGCTTTGCCAGACTTGGTACGGCCCATTGCTGCTACGGTGCGGTTGTCATTGCTTTCGGCGTGGTCTACTCGTACACCTGCCGCGACAGTTGCTTGCTGGTGTCCCGATGACGTGACGAGCATGCGACTCAAGGGTGACTGAAGCCATCGTGGGCGAGGTATGAAAGGCCCCGAGACCTGTAGGAGCGACCTAGCTGACAAGCGAGCTGGAGACATGGTAAGTGCTGTGAATTAGCAATCGATGGGAGTGAATTGAGTACAACGGCTTCCCCGCCGGATATAATGCTGGGTGACATGCTAGATATGTACGCTGCGGCTGTCTCTGGACGCGATTGGTGAGCGCTGTAGGAGAGGAGCAGATTGCCGTCGGAGGGCGTGCCGAGGCTTGACGAGTGATAACGTAAGCCGACCTCACCAACTTTCTTACCATCTCCAACTCTCCTGACAACCTAACTGCCTTGATCAATATACGCCGCTTTTCGTTTCGAAAAACTTTGGAATGCCTTTGCAGACATAACGCGTGATTGTTTGCGCATAGGTGGGGATAGAGTACAGCCTTGAATATTTTGTAAGGTAATCGACAACCAGGTTGCTACTAAATATCGCATCGTGCGATGCAAAGGGGAATACGATACAAGACTTTGGAAACGACATTCATCTACCTGGATACACTTTTCGAATTGTTGAGGCATCATGAAGCTGAGGCCTGCCGACCTCTTTAGAGTTGGGGAGCTTACAGACACGACTCGGTGCCTATATTGCTTTGGTAGCACGGAAAGATATCTTTCCTATAACTCCAGACGATACATGCGGCAACATACAGGCACGGTAATAGCTTGTAACGAGCCACACATACTTTGCTTTTGCTGTTTCTCTTTCCCTTGCAGTCGCGCCTGCTCTCACTCCAACATAGTGCCCCGCTCTTTCTTTCCATACCTTCCCTTCTCACCCACTATCTCACCCGCTCATTCACCGCACTTCAAGTCTTGTCACGATGTACCCAATAGCGCTCAGACCCACATTAACTTCGACTGGCGCCTCAGTAGCATATAGTTTTACGATCCCTCTCTCTTCAAACCACCTGCCACATCACCTTCTGTCTTACCCTCAACTTCAACATCTACCGATAGATCGCTCCTGCTGTACTGGAAAATGAAGGGTACCGCCTTCCTCCTCGTGGCTTTGCTGGCGGCTTTCGCTCTTGCTATCGCGTCGCCTGACACCTTCACGACTACTAACCTTGGTAAGTAGAGAAAAAAGGCTCGCAGTCACGTTACTAACGACGAACAGCAACTTCTTCCATTCCACAGTCGGACTTCGAGGAGGCATTGATCCCCTATACCGCTCCTCCTCAAGCCAGCGAGCGTGGATCTCCAGATAAGGTCCCGACAGATGACGACCTGCTAGCCGAGCTACATGATCTTACCGGATTGAATGCCACGTGGTCAAACGTCTCCTACTCCAACACCAGCGCTTCTTCTGGCAACGATATCTCAGTACTTACCGATCAGAATCATATGAAGCACCTGAAAGGCTGGTACAGGGTTGACATTCGTCTTGGCCTGCATGGCACCCACGTTGGAACTTTCGCTGGAGAGCGACTGTACAATCGTATCTACGAGGTCTTGAAGCACTGCAAACCTGGCGGTAGTATCGATGATTGCTCTATCAGGAACGTCGTTTATAAGGGCTCTGGTGGCGAGTATCGAACAGACTCGACGCTTTACATAAATGTCCTGGTATCGACCATCCACACGACAATGAAAGGGCTTGAGGACCTGACGGTAAATGTAACCATATTTGAAAGTCCGAATTCAACGACTAATATACGAACAGTACCGCATGATGGCCAGAACATTCCAGAAAATGACCGAGGTTCCGAGCAACTGCCGATGGATCAAGTTTTCGAGCGGCGGTGGTGACAGACCTCTCGCCTTCTGCAGCGTGGCAAGCCAAGTCATGATCGCATTCCCCATCAACGGAGGACCGGTGCAGTCGCTACTGAAATTGACGCTCGAGTGGGATCACGAGACCGACAAGAAGTCTTACACTTGCGATGAAGTAGCGCAGTCAGGTACCGTTATGGATTACGTGAGCCGACCGTTTCTCAACGACTATAACATCAGAGGCGGCGGTAGAGAAGAAAGTTTCAAGAAGGAAATCTCCAAGATCTATGGATGGAAAGAGAATAGGATAGCTCCGTATACGGCCTGTCTGTGGGACCATTGCTTCAACACAGTTGTGCGTAACGCGCTAACGGAATGGATCGAGGTTGACGATTGTGAGCCGGCGTGGAATCCGATTGGATGTGATCCTGGCGCGGAATCGAGGAAGAACAAGGACTTGAACTGCCCGCCAGAATATCGGGGTACACGGTCTTACACCCATGGTAAAGTTAACTCGCGGGACGACCCAAATGACATCCACTGGAGCGGCTAGTACCATCTTGTTAATGCCACGCGATCAGTCAGTTAGATAGCGATGATGATATTGGAAGTCTTTTCACTGATTGTTTATGTTCAGGATTACTAGAAGTTCAAAATCTGTTCTT
Organism: Alternaria atra; assembly: GCF_907166805.1. NCBI lineage: Eukaryota > Fungi > Ascomycota > Dothideomycetes > Pleosporales > Pleosporaceae > Alternaria > Alternaria atra. The sequence continues at coordinate 5,582,784 of NW_025091323.1, read as the reverse complement.
GATATTATTCGCTCTATCATGTTGTCCATTAATAACCCTAGCCTCGATATACCTACTAATCTCAGTCACCAGTACAAGCGAAAGCTCGACTATAACCTTAGCACTCGGTAGCTTATCTAGTTAAGAGACCGACTTTCCACCACTTGCGAAAATGTACATTGTCGGAGGTTGATAGAGAAGGTTATTGTGATCAACGTCGAAGCGTATTGAGCGAGGGCGGTCTGCTAACCTAATACACTACATGAATCACTCTGTTCCGCCGCCCAGCGACGCAGTCTTCCACTTGTACGTCATTCTGAAAAGACCCCCTCACATGCAGCGCGACATCCGCATTTCGTCCCGAATCTTTGTAACATCACGACAGAAACTGTTTCAATCAATCGCAACAGATAATAGCTCGATAGATAGCATGTTCGCGCAACCAAAACACAAGACAGAGATCGTGGGTATCACCAAATACATTAAGCTATCATGACTCTAGCGACGAATCTCATCACATCATCGTCTAATTAGGCTGATCTCATCTACTCATACCTGAGACCATGTCCGAATTTAAAGACAGGGTTCTCAGTATCAAACGGCACATCCTCCCTGCTAGCCTCAACTGCCTCATCACTCCTCGGAAGATCAAATGGCAGCATACCCTCCGGTCCTGACCCATCCTTGCCAAACACCACGTCGAGGAACGCCTCGGGACTAGTACCAAAGTTGACCATGAGGGCCTGCGCTTGCTCAGCGATTTCAGGGAAAGCACCAGGGCGGTCAAGGAAGACGTCGACGATGGTGGGGACAGCAGAGTAGATGGCTGCTTGGCGCGCCTTCTCAGTGCTGTTGTACTCGAGGGAGCCGGAGTGGTAGTTCTTTTCGAAACCACCGGGACGCGGTTCGTACGGGGCGGCCATGCGGAGGAAGGCGTAGTCTGCTTCCTCGGGGGTGGACACGACGGTTAGGTCGCGCGACTCGAGGTACGTGGCGTTGATGCCTTCGACGTAGAATTTCGCCTTGGTGCAGTCAGACGCCTTGAGCGGGAGCGTGTGGTCTTTGTTTGTGAGTAGCGTGATGGACTTCTTCTGCGCTTCGTAGCCGGTGGCGACCCAGTCTGGCTGTCCGACGGTGGCGACGGCTTCGTCAATATCGACAAAGGGGTTGTCGAAGAGGCCGAGGATGAACTTTTCCCGGAGCAGACGGCGGACCGACGTGTTGATTCGCTCTTCGCTTACGATGCCCTTCTCTACCAGCTCGAGAATGAGGTCGGTACGTTGCTCGCCGCCCATTTGGTCGGTGCCAGCGTTCAAAATCTTCTCGGCACGTTCGAGCTCGGTCAGGTTCTCAGCGCCCCAGGCACGAGCGGGCATGTCTTGTCCGGCGATGATACCGTCGGTGATGAGACCCCAGTCGCTGACTACAATGCCTTCGAAACCGAGCTCCCCACGGAGAAGGTCGGTGACAATACCCTTGTTCATACCAGCAGCCACCTCCTCGTACTTGGTACCCATGGGCCTCGAGTAGTAAGGCATGATTTGCCTCCCGCCAGCTGCGATAGCCGCCTTGAAGGGAATGAGATGGTGTTCAAAGTTGTTTCCGGGATATGTAGCGTTCTTGCCGTAAGTGAAGTGGCTGTCCTCACCATCTTCGACGGGTCCACTTCCGGGGAAATGCTTCGATACGGTGGTGACCGAGTCCTTGCCAAACTCACCAGGGCCGTGGAAACCCTTGATGTAAGCAACGACAAGCTCAGCGGTCAAGGTAGCATTCTCTCCCATCGTGGTGGTAATTCTGGCCCACCTGGGTTCGGTTGCCACATCGATCTGAGGGTGTAGAGCGGACCTGATGCCAACAGCCTTGTACTCTTGTCGTGCAATATCCGCAAAAGTGTGGACGAGCTCAGCATCTCGGATCGCTGCCAATCCTAAGCTGCCTGGCCATTGCGAGAACTTGACCGCCGCGATCTGGCTGCCAGTGGCATCAACGAATGTGTGTCGAGGATCTGTGGAGAGCGTGATTGGGATACCGAGCCTGGTGTCCAAGGCCAGTTGCTGGAGATTGTTGTACCATTGCGCAGTCGCGCGTACATCAGTGACCGCACCATTAAGGTTGAAATGCGTCATATGCAATCCTTGGACTACTGGTGCGGTTGTGTTTGCCAAGGTTCCGTTCGGACCTTGGAAGGTGATTTGCTGGAAGAGCTGTCCGGCCTTCTCTTCCATGTTCATGCGTTGGATAAGATCCTCCACACGCTCATCCACCGATAACGATGCATCTCGGTAGGGTGCAGAGTCCATCTCTGTTGACCGTGATGTCATCCGTGGGTATGTCGAACGACTTGAAGCCGGGATGCGAATGGCTGTTGACATTGCTGTTGCAGCGAAGAACAGCGTTGTGAAGGTGTTCAGCTTGCGCTGACTGCGGTTGCGAGCGACCATCTTGACGGTTGTATGAGTTTAGGCCAAGGGTGGAAGATGTAGTCGAATGCTACTGACCACTCGGTAGACGGATACGTACCAGGTATTTGTACTCTGGCTTCACGTACCCCGTCACGATGCTTCGCCATCATGTGCGCCACATCCGAGGAAATATGAAGCCTTGTGTCTACTTGGGGAAACTTCGGATGGACCGTTGGCTTGGGACATGTGCTAACAACTAGCCTCCCTCCAGGCTTGGCGCAGTCGAGATGCCTTGAGTTGGAGCCGACGATTGCCAAGACGATGTGTGTGGAGTGCAGTGTGGGGAAAACGTGGGTCGGGGTATAATGCTGGTCCGGCAAATTGGTGATTGGATGTACGGCCACACTACGGATACTAATGACATATAACGAACGGTTCGACACACCCTTTCGAGCTGGTAGTCCAGTTGTCATGTGAGGAGATGAAAAATTGCGCATGCTGGTGAATGACATGTATCTCCACATTCCGCGCTTTGCAATGACTCGATACTCACAATTCACAACACCGACGGTATCTGAAAAACATCCGATCCGAGTGTGTGCCACATACCGGTAAACAAATCTTGGTGTCTCCATCAGGGTAATAATCGCTGCAGGATGTGTGCTCCTGTTGATTATTAGCTGGACCGAGGTAGTCGAAGAGCAGGCAAGTAATATCCTTCCTCTTCGCAATTAAATCGTCGGTGAAGATTTGGAGTCTCGTCATGATGTTTGGCGCGGTATTCTCGTATCTCGGTGTAATTCTTTAGCCGTGCTTCCGGTACAACGTTGGTATCAAGGCCATCCCCGCCATCTCCGCCATCGCAATGCTAGTTTTGTTAGCAATGTAACTACTGTCATTCCACTGCGGAGGTACTCACTGTTTTCTGGTAGGCACCCGCGCACTGCTAGTCAGAGCCCAGAGCCAGGTTAAATATCTGCTAGCTTTTGTCGTGTCCTGACTCAACCACTTCTCTGGCTTCTATCTCAACAGGTCAGGGAGGACGTCCTTGATCCGATTTAGAGATTACGCCGCCATGCTACACACTGTTCCCCGCCGTATGCGATGGTAATGAATGCTTGCATCCACGTAGCTGAATCTTGGCTCGGAGGTCGGCAGTGGTGCAAGAGTCGGAACGTCTTCTGACGATAGCGCAGATCTTGCTTCTCTTGACAGTGCGTTTATTGTTTCCAAGAAGTTAGGAGCTTTGTTTTGCGCAATATTAGGCACTGTTTCAACGCAAGAGGTCGTTTTTTGTGATGCGTGCGCGCAACCAATCGTTCCTTTTTCAGACGATCCGCTCAGCTCGCAAACGCCAGCAGCTTCTTCCTGCCAAACACATCGGATATGCCAAAAGAGCCAGTACGCTAGTACCTACATCTAAAGTCATGTACCGCGCGCAATGCCGATAGAAGATTGAGTAGCACTTTGTTAGGCCCGGTGCGCCGTGCTGGGGATGAAGCGCGTCGATGACGCGACTCCGCTGGACGGTCTAATCATGTCAAGCTAGCCGCCACTTGGCAAATGCTTGGAAACTCGGGTCTGGATCAAAGAATAGCGGATTCAAGAAGAAGGTACGTGAGATTGTGAGTATGTGAGACGGAATAGCGAAGGAAGATAGCATAAATCATTGAAAGGAAAAGAAACTGTAAGAATAGTACAACACGGTCCATAGAGTTAGCAAGCTAGCGGCACTACGCTTCTGGCGCTTTTCGAGGAACCTTCGTGCCTCATATCTTTGGTAATGACTTTGTTGAAGATGTTTGCGCTTTGGATGTAGAGGGTGTGATGTTGTGAAGAAGTGGCAATCTAGTGCTACCGATAAGCTTGTCCCTAGGGCATAGAAGTGGGGTTAGCGAGCCAATGTTGGAAGGTGCGACGTAACACAACAACTACAAACAGACAACATAACATTGCCTCGAATCTTAACGGGTATCTAACTCGCCATATCTCCCCATATCTCTGCAACACGATAATACCCGACACCCAAAACGCCATCCATCCTACTTCGGCGTCCCAACCTCCCCCATCATCTGCCTCCTTCTCCCGCGATAGAACCGCTCAAGCATCTTCCTCCTCTCCTCCTGACTGCTCCCCTCAACAAGCAACGCAAACTCCACCGGATCATCATAACCCATACTCTCCGCCATACTGCAAAACTGACGTTTCCGCACACGTTCATTGGGCCTGTAGCGGTAGTTGATCTTGAATTCACCTTTTGTTGCACTGGCCGTGATGTGGACATCGTCATCGTCATCTTCATCTTGGGGTTCTTCGTCGTCCTGTAGGTTAGAGTGGTGCTGTGATTGAGATTGCGACTGTGTGCCCTGGAACACGCGTTCATTTCCTAGATCGACGTCGTTGCGTACTTCCATGGCTCGTTTACCTAGTCGGGCTTCCATTTCGCTGCGACCGATGACCTCAGAGTTCTCGTGTGTGTATTGCACGCCAGCCTTTGCAAGGATCGCGTTAATCGGATCAGGTCCGTTGCGGTTTGTGACTTTCTTCTTGCCTTTGCCAGTCGATGAAAGGAACGAGTCAGCGAACTTCTTGATGCCGGCGATATTAGCGTCGTCATCAAGGCCGAGATTCTTGTTTGAGAGGATATCCTCGTCTTCAGAATCGAATTGCGATTCGTCGACGTGGAAGTCGTAAGCGTTGACACCGGCTTTTGATTCTGCGACGTTGGTTTTGTGCATGATGTCGCGGAGTAGGACGCTGTGCTCTTGGAAGGTAAAGAGGTTTTCTAGACCAAACAATTCGCCTTTTTTAGTGGATTGGTCCATTACGCCTTTAAAGTATCGACGTTCCTCTGAAGCGTTGTAGCCAATGTTCGCTTGTTGTTGCTTATAGATCTGACGGGCGTATACCACTTCTTCGATAGTCCCACTTGAGACCAGTCGGAAGACCTCGACGTTTCGTGTTTGGCCGATACGGTAAGCACGGTCTTGTGCTTGGAGATCGTATGCTGGATTCCAGTGCGGATCCATTACAACGACCTTGTTCGCAGACGTGATGTTTAGACCAACTCCTCCCGCCTTGGTGCTGATTAAGAAGACGAACTGGTTCGGATCTGCATTGAAGTCTGCAACGGCCTGAGAACGATCTTCATACTTCATGCTGCCATCGAGGTACGAGAAGTTGTACTTTGTACCGTCGACATCAAAGAGCCCTCTTAGCAGTCTCAATAGCCGAACCGAGTGTGAGAAGATCAGGACCTTGTCGCCGTTCGAGTACCAGAAGTCGAGTAGTCGCCGCAGCACCTTCCACTTACCGCAAAACTCTCGCTGGGACTGTACCAAGATATTGTCGCGGATCTCATAAAGTTTTCTGAATGTGCTTGGACAAGCTATCTCCAGTGTTTCGAGGTCTTTGGCTTGCTTTTCTTGGTTTTCGCTCGACATCGGTACTATCAAAGCCAGATGATTCGCAAGTTTCTGGAATGTCATCATGCAGGGGAAGATGTAACTTGACCACTTCTCACCCTCAAACTCGACGTGGCAGCAATATCCCCTGCCTTTTCCAGATCCACAATCGCATTCTTCGCGTGCAGTGCGTATGTACTCGCACCTATCACTTTCGAGGAATGTTCGATATGCATCGGCTTGTGTCTCCGTAAGTTGGCAGAATATGATGCGGTCGCTCTTCTTCGGTAGCTGATCCGCGATAAGCGTCTTCATACGCCGAAGGAAGACACTGGGTAGGATGTTCTGAACGAGGTCCTGGGCTTTGCTTCGCGAATCGGCGAGTTGAGCATTGGTGGCATCATGGGCCTGGCCTAGCTTCAGCGGAAGACTGATCTTCTGCTTCCACTCTTGAGCTGAGCCGTATGCACCAGGTCGCGCCCAGTTGAGCAGGTTCCAGATTTCTTCATATTTATTTTGGATTGCGGTACCTGTTAGACCAATGCGACATAGAGCATTGATCTTATTCATTACTTTGGTGATCTCAGCATTCTTGCTCTTGACTTGATGACATTCGTCAGCAATCACACAATCCCAATTGATCATGTTGATCTCGCTCTCGTGATTGCGGTATGTCGTGTATGTTGTGATCATAATCTCCAACATCCCTTTCGCAGCTGCACCAAGTACGCCTCTCCGATCTGCCGCGCTAGAGCCATGGTACTTGGAGACTTCCCACCAGCCCCACTTTGACAGCTCGTCTTCCCAGTTTTGCATCAGCGTACCGGGGCAGACGATCAGAACTCGCGGATACCAATGATCATCGCCAAGGCGACGGATCATCCGCATACACTTTGCATCGCGCTCAGTGCCCTTCTTACCAAAAGCTGCTGTGAGAAATGCAATCACTTGAATGGTCTTGCCCAAACCCATGTCATCGCCCAATATGGCACCTGTTTGTTTGACGAACTTGTCATGAAGGAATTGAACACCTTCGACCTGGTAGTCGCGCAGCCATTGAGCAATGGGCGCGGGTATGACACCATGCGACTCACGGAGTCGGATGTCTTTCTTCTCGCGCTGCGGCAGGATGTCCTTGTGAAGTTGTGGCTTCTCTTCGGTGTCGGCGACACCGGAGAAATCAACATCTCGATAGCTGGGAGGATATCGCAGGCCAGCTTCATGCAACTTCTTGAGTGACTGTTGTCGCGATATGACATAATCAGGGATCGGATCGTCGAGGAAAGTGGGTGTGGTGCCCGCTTCCTCAGCGAGGGAGTCGGTGCTAAATCCCGTCGGACCATGACCTGTTTGCTTCTTGGGTGGGGGTTTGCGACCCACGATACTTGAGGTGGCCGCTACTTTGCTCTTCTTCTCAGCGCGAATCCTATTGGTTTCAGCGGCGACGCGCTTGCGCTTGTCACTTTTACGCTCCGTCCAGCCCTTCCAGGCAGCACCACTATCGAATTCATCGGCTAGCTCAGACTCTGAACCAGCATCGTCGGTACCAGAACTAGCAAGATCTCTGCTTCGTGACGCTGCCGGCTTTCGCGCACCTCCTTCTCCTTTGTCGTCTACATTCCCCTCTGCTACCCTCTGCGACTGTGTCTGGCTTTGAGTGAGAACTATCAAGTCTTAGCACCTTGTCAAGGGTGGGAGAAGCATCGACTGACCGTCAATATACTGTGAGAGATCCAAACCTTTGCGCGATGATTCAATAATATCGAGACCGTCATCTTCATCTTCATTTTCACCACTCTCCGCAAAGGCTCTCAACGCTTGTTGATGATGCTTCGACTTGTCGCGACTGGGAGACATGATGGTTGAGGCGGGTAATGGAAGCTCGTGAGTCCTGCGTGATTGCTCAACTGTTCACTGAACCAGCGCTTGACAAGAACCGTATCGGGTGTCCATGCACCGTCATGATCTGCAGCGATTGACACGGCAAGAAGTGGAGGGTGATGGAAGCGCCATCGACCCCAGCATCTCTCAAAACACGCTAACACGCTCTCACGTGAAAGCGGGGCACGGCTAGCAGAACATCCCTGCAAGAACTTCCAGCCAAAATCTGGAGCTCGAGCCTTGACGCCCGCATCGTCGCGCGCAATTGCACGCTCTACAAACGTCTGCCTTGCCCAAAAGTCGAAACCACGAACCAGCCAACTGCGTCGCGCAATATACAACACCTTCTACTTTCTGGGACAACACCATCCAAGATGCCACTAGACACCAGCACCTACTCCCTCGCGCTCCTCCGCCTCGACGGCCGCCGCTGGAATGAACTCCGGCGAATCCACGCGCAAATCTCCACACAAGCTGCCGCGGACGGCTCCTCATATCTCGAAATGGGCAACACCAAGATCCTCGTTTCCGTCACTGGTCCCGCAGAAGGCAAGCAAAGCGGACAACGCGGCGGCGCAGACAAGCTCGCCAAAGTGGAAGTCGAGATAAATTTCGCTGGCTTCAGCGGTGTAGAGCGCAGAAAGAGGAAGAGCGATAAGCGGACAAGTGAGATGGAGCATTGTCTACGCGAGGCATTTGGAGGCGTGTTGCTACTGCATTTGTACCCACATTCGACCATCACCTTGAATGTGCATATCATTAGTCAGGATGGGAGTTTGTTGGCGGCGTGTATTAATGCGAGTACGCTGGCGCTTATCGATGCGGGTATACCCATGACGGATTATTTGGTTGCTTGTACAGCGGCGAGTTCTGCGAGTGCGTCGGCGGCGGATAATGCGAGTGCTGATGATCCGTTGTTAGATCTTAATAACCAAGAGGAGTTGGAGTTGCCCTTCTTGACGGTGGGGACGCTGGGGGAGAGCGATAGCGTTGCGGTGTGTATCATGGAGAGCAGAGTCAGGATGGAGAGGTTAGAGGGTATGCTGGCGGTTGGCATTGAGGGGTGTAAGAGGATGCGTACTATACTGGATGGTGTGGTCAAGGGATACGGCAAGCGATTTGGATGAAGAGGCGACGGCCAACCTATCTTCCAGACTCAACAATGCCCAGCGACCCAAGGCGCAATACATGCGTATCGAGGCGGGCGGTGCCAAAGCTCTGCCACGCGGCACTGCGACCAAACAAAAATGCGAAGGAACGCGGACGAAGGACGAGATGCGTGTATTGCAGATCCACGCCGACATACCTGTTCTGATCTACCACAGAATACAAGATTAGGAAGTATGAGAATGAAAGCGAAGATTCATGTAAAGTCTTGGATTATGTCTGTACACTTCATGCACTTTGATATGTCGTGGCAGTCAACGGCTAATCTGGGATATGCTCTCGCACACCCTGTCCCACGCATGAGACACCAAGACCATGCGACAACCAATCGGCCTTGCCATCCGTGAACCTAGACCATTGTGCTATATGACCCATGTAGCTGCACTCAAGAGTATGTCAGATCCATTACCACCTTTAGTTTTGAATTTCCCTTGAACTGTTCTCTGGAGCCGCTTGGGCCATTTCTCATAATGCGTTCGCTGTAGTTGTGCCGAGAAAATCATCTTTTTTACTCCGCACTGTCAGACTCTCCCCATGAGTCTATTCGAGTTGGTGGCTCCTGGTTTCTCGAACCAGACCCGACCAACCCTTACTGTTGAGATGTTCCATCTCCACCTTCGCGGGACCTACACAACCGACTTTAATGGCGATCCTCACGCCAGTCGCTTTCAGCTGCTTCAACAAAGGGAACACCCTTTCCGATAGCAGACCAATCGAAGCCTTCCATTCATCACCGGTCTCGCCATGGTAGTACCAATGTCGAGAGTTTATCCTAATCGTGACGGTAGCCGGTGGCTGCAGGTTCGCAAGCTGCTCAAAGTCTGATGGCAAACGAACGTCTGCTTTCCCCTCTATGGTGCTGTCTTTAGTCTCCATCCATTGGACCTTGGGGCAAAGATCAAAGCATACGTGGCGTATGCTTCGAACTAAATCAAGATGAGCCAAATCCCAGACACGAAAGCTAGAAGTGAAGAGACAAGCTACGTTGAAGTCTTGGTTGATCAGGAACATATTTTGTCGATACCATGTATGTGCCAACTCGGTTAATGTTTCCTGGTCAAGGAAGACTGGATCGCAAAGGTAATGCCACCAGGAATCGGGAATTGTGCATGCGTTGTAATTATGGTTGTCTGACTTGAAGCGGATGTCGTACTCCCCAGGTTTACCAAATATGACTACGTAAACCATATCTCGTAGTTCGCGAGGTAGCAGGCGCTGCATCTCGGAACAGATGTAGAGAGTTTCGGATGCGCAACAGTCTTTGAATACTGGTCTGTCTCTTTTTGCGGTCGAGGTGTGTTTTCGAGCTTACTGTTGAAAGTTAGTCGCCGCTAGAAGACAGGGAGATACTATATCACTCACTTCCATAGCCGGGCAGGGTCGAACTTGATCATGGTCGTTGACATCGTGGACGAGCAACTCTTCTTTGTGTAGAGTAACTTCAGTGCTGTACGACAATCGATCAGTCTTTTCTGTCAGTAGTCCCCGCTGCACGAACAAGATCTGCGATCGATCTGCTTACACTGAAGCTGTTGTTGTGAGGTGAGAGACAGGATCCAAGAGCTGCCAGTGTATCCCAAGCTTCAGTCCAAACTAATCCCAACAGAGGTAGGGTTCTCATGAAGGTGCAAGAGCAACGGACCTCGCTTCGTGGCTGTAGTTTACCCTAACACGTGTCTCAGAGACATTATCTATCCTCTCCTTTCTTGAGATCACAATAGTGGGCAAAATTATCCAGCCCTATCACTAATCAAATGAACCTATTGGAAAGACCACACGGTGTTTCTGTACTCTGTTAGCTCTCTTCCATATCCATCGTCGCATGATGTTGCAAATATGAATGCGTTCGTCGACTGACTAAACGTACGAATGATTCGAGCTCGCGTTTAAACCAAGGCCTGCATATGTCGGCAGTTCTTCGACCAGCATCCAATGCTCATCTATGCAGTATAACAATAATTATTCGACCAATTTATCCCAGGACTCGATATCGAGATGTTCCGTGCCAACACGTTTGCTGGAAGAATCATCGCAAATGGTAACCTTGACACCAGCACCAATCAAGACTTTCAACACGGGGAAAAGCTCCTTCAATAATCGATCAACCTCAAACCACATCCCAGAAAGCCATCCGCTATGTCCCACATCGATCGTGAGCGTAGCCAGTTTCTGCAGCTTGACCACCATTTCCCAACGCCTCGGTAGCAACACTAGCCCATCGAATGCGAATGAAGGTTGGGCAGGAACGCTGACTTTGCGTACATGAAGAGTCAGATCAAGATCAGGCAAGCCCCAGAAGTCTTTTGCGGATTCGAGGAAATTAACCATATCAGAATAATGGTCCAAGCCAAATACACAGTTGTGATACCATTCTTCTGCCAACTCGACGAGGGTTTTTTGACCCAAGAAGGTAACATCTAGGACGTGTGTATCGAACCACTCTGAAAGCTTGTCGAGGGCGACGCTGAAGTACTCGTTTTGTTTCCACAGATGTGCATAGACAAGATTCCGTAGCTCGCGGGGCAGTCGTGCTTGCATCTGCGTGCAAAGTTCGAGGCACGATGACCTTGCCCAATCATCGACGTATTTGCGCGCCTCGCCTCGGAGGAATGCACGCTGGCGTGTGAGACGATGAGCTTCATCCAACATACTGTCGTCGAGTTCGTGAGTAACTTGCTAGAGGCGGAATGGGTAGTGCTTACCTTGATACGTGAGCTGCATCAAACGCCATCATGATTGTTGACGTCTTAGGAAAACAGCTTGTCGTGGAAAGTGTGGGTTGTTAACTGGAGAAGGTGAGAGACGTCGTCCAATGTAGCCCAAGCCGAACTAATCCCAACAAAGCTAAAGCCGAGATCTCACAAAATGCTGGAGCGAGCAGCGAACCTGGTCCCTGGAAGCGTTCGCGTATCCTCGCCGTACAACACGACGAAGAAGGAAAAAAACATCATACAAGAAACCACCGATATGAGCAAAGAGATCTAAGAATTCAATACATCGCTAATACACCGAACAAAAAAAGCCTGGTATCTTCCCTAGATGCGAAACCCGGCCACCCAGACACACATATCCAAGCCCAATGCTTCCCGTCTCCGAATTCTTCTAACATAGACCGTTTACATCGTATCCATACAACATGCCGTCTTCCCCAACCACACATGGTCACATATTATCACTGCCGCACATTCCCCTTCCCATCTCTCCACCGCCCATCGCTAACACAAACAAACTTGACATTCCTGCCCCTCTGCTTCACACTTTCCACACCCCCCGCTTCAATCCACCTACCTAAATTCTTGCACTGACTAACATCAAAGCGTTCGAGATCGCGACATCCCTCTACAACAGCTTCCACACCTGTACCCGTTACGCGGACACAGCCTCGAACGGAAAGGTTTCGCAGTTCGAGGAGGTGCAATGAGATGCAACGGAGGGAGGTATCTGAGACGGCGGAGCCGCAGAAGGCGAGGTTGAGGTGGGTTAGCGAGGGGAGACCCAGAGCGAGGACTTCGGTTGCAGTGTCGGAAAGGGCGCAACAGAATGACTGTACTATAATTAGCAAGGATGTTCATGTTTATTACTATGGGTAAGATAGTCAACTTACGAGATCCAGTTCCTTTAGTCCCTTCGCTGCGTTCGTAAGATACACAATCGCGTTGTCAGTAAGATATGTGCAATCTGCAAGAACGAGCTTAGTGAGCCGCGGGAACGGGTATACACTCCAGTGTTGGAAGCCGACATCGGTGATGGTTGTGCATCTTGTTAAGTCGATGCTTTCGATGCGGTTTGCAGCGTGGACGGCGATGTGCGCCATGCTTCGATCAGTGATATGCTTGCAGTAGCTCAATGTTAAACGTCGCAACTTTGGGCATCCGACGACGGTACCAGGCGGTAATGGTTGCGACGCAGGCTGGTTGCCACCTTTTCCTTGCCGACGACCGTTTATTTGAGCTTGATGTTGCGCATGTGCCATTGCCATCTGGGGTGGCATCTCAGGGACCACCCATCCAATCACTCGAGCAAGTAGGTTGTCACCTACTTTCCTGCAATTGCTGAGATCGACCTCTTCGAGACCTTTGGCTTTCTGCACCATCTCCAGTACAGCTGGTCCAGTGATGTCCCATACACTCTTCATGCGCCAAATCCTAACGCTAGGTCCGCATGTCTTTGCTAGCTCGGCGAAGCCCTCATCGGTAACATGGAAGCAGTTGCTGATGTTGACATATCTTGGTCGGCTGCCTACAAACGGACATATTATGTCTACTAGCGATCGGTCCGTAACTTTGCGGTTGTACTTGGTAAGGTCAAGGTCATGGAGAATGTGCGGCGACTCCGATATCAGCTTGTTCCAATGCGAAGATATTGCGCGCAACTTCATAAGCTGGTGTATGTCTAGGTTTGCAAGAACTTTTGTAAGCACTGGATCTGGTAATCTGCCTCTTCCGTATCTGCTTGGCCTGTTGACGAGTCGTGGGCGCTTGAAGTCAAAGGGCATTTCTGGTGGAGTGGATGCATGCTTCGCTATTGTGAATGATGGTGACGGGGAAAGGGGTGATCCACCAGGCGATGGTGATTTTGGGAAGTCGGTCTTAGCTGGACTAGATGGCGAGTCGGGTATCGACCCTGGTGGAGGTGGGGCGAGCGATCCTCTTCTAGATCTTGATCTGACATTGTCAAGGTCGACGTTAAGAAATGGGTCTGGGTCGAATGGTTCCATCATCTTCTCGTCTCTCCGGGTGGGTGTCACCGGGTTATCAATACCGATGGTGTCATTGAAGGTGACCGTGGGCACACTCTTCTTGCGTCGTGGTGTACGGGGTATTACATGGTCTGCTATGGCTAGGTCGTGGATATTGGGTGTACTATTCGCGTCGAGCATGTGTACATCATCGTCCTTGGCGGTCTGTAGCCGCTCTTTTGCGACGGATTCAACCTGCCGACGTACGTCAGGAGTACATTTCTCCCAGAGCTGGTTCAAAGTGTCGCCACTAATCATCAAACACTCAACGGCCGACACGGAGCGGACCGTAGCCGTGCGGCGTGGCGCAAGCGAGAGACTGACGACTTCGCCAAAGTACTGCCCAGGCTTCAATCGGGCCTTTACTTCCTGGAAATGTTGCTCGCCCGCTGCGATGGATTTCCGGCGTCCCTGGTTCGGTGAAGTGTAGCCGTTCTGCTCAGGTACGTTCATGTTGATGACCTCGACTTCGCCTTTCACGATGAAGAAAACATCACGTCCCTGTGTGCCCTGTTTGATTATGTCGGTGAAAGGGTCAAACGAACAGGGTTGCGCGCGCATGCCAATGAAGTGGAGGATGTCGTCGGGCAGCTCGGAGAAGAGAGGCAGTTCCTTAAGCAGCGGTCTCACGTGTATGTTGCCGCTTCCAAAGGCACTATTGGCTATGGCTTCAGCGAGACCCGGGCTAGGAGATTTCCTCTTCTTGAAGGCATTGACCTCGCCTTCGCGCAGAGTACCGCTCTCTGCCATGACTACATCGCCATCGTCACGGTCACGCTTGCCCGTGATCTGGCGCATGGGTATGGCGGGGCGCTTGCCTCCCAATTCGGATTTCTTGCGCTGCAAAATGGCCAGTCGCTCCTGCGCTTCGTGCATGATGGCGACTTCCACTTCTGGGAATGCCGGTAGCTCCTTCATGAGGTCCTCCTTGTTCAGGCGTACCACGAGCGAGCGCATGTTGGCTATGATGGTGGCGGTGCGGGGAATGTCCATGAGAATGCCAATTTCGCCAAAGAAAGCACCGGGCTTTAGCTCTGCGTATGTGCTCTCTTGGTCCCGCGATGTCACGCGCACAGCACCGCGGACCAGCCAGTACATGGCCTTGCCCGTCTCGCCCTCTGTAAGAATTGTGTCATGGGGCTGGTATAGCTGCGGCTTGAGATGCAAGCCGACCTGGGTGAGGAAGGAGTCGGGGGCTGCCTGGAACAGCGGGAAAGAGCGCAGGCGGTCGAGCAGATCTAGCGGTAGACCCTGAATAGTCGAGGCGGCCAGCGGGGAGGGTCGTATGGGCCTGGCGGGATTCGAGTCGCTATCGTATGCGCGCACCATGGCAAAGGGATCGGGCACTGGCACGCCGCCATGAGCCCTCACCGGGCCTCCTCCAGGTCTGTATCTGCGCATCGTTGTGTGGGTGGCCAGCAGCGACACCAGAGGCAAACGTCCCGGTCGGGCAGTCGCGAGGGGCAGGTGTCAGACGGTTAGGGATGGAGCTCGTGCGTGGTGGGGAAGGGGCGATGGTTTGGTCGGGCAGTCACCAGCTCATGGTGGTGCGTGTGTATGCGCGATGCAGCTCGTCGAGGGTCTCTGTGTTGCTAGCTAGATGGTTGCTCGGCGAAGGAGCGGGATGCAGACGAAGCGCGGCGGGCGGTGGCACAATGATTGAGCAATGCTGCAGCAGGGTGGGCAGAGAGCTCTGACAAGGAAGCTCGGGAACCTGCAGTGGGCCGGCCGGTGTGCGCTGGCTTCTGTGTAGTGTATAATTTCTTGTGACTGAAGCGTGGTGCTCGGAGAGATGATGGATAGACTGCGGGACGAGGCTTGGTCCCGCAACGCGGTGGATCGGTCTAACCTTCTACTAGACTTCTCGAAACCGCGGGCACGGACAGGCATAGTTAACACACACCGAGCTCAACCGTACCTCTCGTCGTCTCCATTCAAGCTGCGACACATGTACCTCTTCACCGCATCCATTGTGTTTAAAACATGTCCACACCCTCTAGAAGTCTTCTGGAATTTCTTTCCCGGCAAAAAGCATAGAGATGTGCCTCGTGTATCGGCTATTATTACGAACGCCAGCCCACCACCGCACCGACAACCTACCCCTGGCGCCTCCTGTGAACTCCCACCGTCGCGTGGCCCCTCCCCTTCGCATCAGATCATGTCGCAGACAAGGCACGCCCGTCGCACGTCATTCCCGCAACAAACAATTACACCTCCTGCATGTCATCCATTTTTTTCGTTAAAATCCTACAAAGGTATCGTGTCCCAGGTTGCGCCATCATCACTTCATACCCGAGCGCGGAAATTTTCGACCCTAACAAATGTTGCGCAAGCCGGACGCCAGTCCCAAAAAAGTCCCATGTAGTCCCACGTAAGCTGTCAGCCTGGGTCCACCGCCGTGAAGCATATCTAGTATCTCCTTCGATCATCTCGGTCGTATCTGTCATCGCGGTCGTATCTATCGTCACGGTCATATCTGTCGTCTCTCCTGCGATCGCTTCTGCGCTTGCTGTCATCCGAGTCTTCCTCATGGTCCCCGTTTCTCTGCTGTTCTTTCTTCCTTTTTCGGTCATCCCAATGGCCCGCGGCCTCTTTGGCACCAACGCCGCCTATGATGGCTCCGACAATGGTCCCAACGGTATCGTACTTTTTCCCTTTAGTTGCTCGATTGCCGGCTATGCCGCCCACTAACGCGCCGCCGACGGTTGCAATCAGCCGGCTCTTCATGTCGTTCGAACGGGAACGCGAGCGTGAGTTTGACCGACGACGTCGTGATTTTGATCGGCCCTGTCGCTGGGAGCGTGGGGGAGACCACGATGAGCCTCTCCGCTGTTGTCCTAGTCGCCCACGGGCACCTCCATATGCGCTTTGTGGACCGTAATCAGGCTGGGGTTGTTCCTGATATGGCTGTTGTCCGTTAGCTCGGGACTTATATGCTGTTCGGACTAGAGCGCACTGCTACCTGCATGCCGCGTGTATCACTCGGTCCGTCGCGACCTTGTGGGACTTTGAACCCTGGTCCTGGCGCTCTGTAACCGTTCTGCTCGGTCTCGTAGTATCGGTCCTCTCGCCCATGACGGTCTTGCCTGCTATCTGGAGCGTACATTTCTGCGTCCGACTTGTAGCTGTTTACGCTTTCCGGTGCAACAGAACGAGACGAAGTGTACCCCTTGTCAGGGTGTCGTGAAGGATGATTTCGAGGCGGGTACGGCCCGTCTTGTGGTGCTTGACCGTGCGTTTTCTCCAAATATCGCCGTTGTTGTTCTTCTAGCTTGCGCTTCTGCTTCGCTGTCCTCGGAATTGCTGGTAGATGGTCGTAGGTTTTGTCCCAATACTTGTCGGTAAACTTATCAAGACCCTCAAAACCAAGTTCCTATGTATTAAGAATCGCAAATCAGCAGGGTGCACAGTTGAAAGGACATCTGCAGGGCCGCGCACCACCATCTCTTCTGCCATGTTGACTAGGCCCTTGCGGTTGGTCTTTCCGGGGGATCCGTGTCGGTGCTACTTCCGCGGACCGGTTAATCGGATAGCAAAAGTAACGAATGTGTCTACCTACTGGCGCGCCCAGTTTCTTAACGTTCAATTCCTCTTGGCAAAGACCCCATGATGCCTGTTTTCGTGGGTTGTTGGTATGACGTAGAGTGGCACTAACTAGAAAGAAGCTAGAAGACTGGCGTAGCGCCGTTGTTAATCAGGAACGGGATTCGGCACGCCCAGGTCTAGATGCGATCATTGCGCAGGGAAAGGCGTTCCCACGGCATTGGTGACGCTGCCGTGGAGATCTCATTGGAAACGTGTGACTGAACGCAAGGCAGATGTTGGCGACAACCTGATAGTCCCCGACTGCATTACCGCACCTTGTATCATGATGCAAGTTGCTAAGCCCCTGCAGCACCTGCAGCACGTGCTCACTTCACAAGGAAATTTGACTATCTTCATGCGAAACTCACTTCTTAACCAACACAACTCTCGTCTCGCCTCTCGTCAATCTATCAACACAGATCAGTTCTATCAACTCTATCAAATCTACCAAACCTATCAAATTTATCAACCCACGCTGCCTCCTGTTATTGAAACGAAGGCTCTTGAAGTCGAAGAACTAATTAATTACAACTTTTCAGATAAGCGCATCACGGCAGAGGCTGTTCAAATGGCAGCTCCCAAGATCGCCGCCATACAGCACAGCACTTTCGATTCCACTGGTTTGGGTAGCAACAAAAGGCTATCCGTCTTAGGCAATGCGATTCTCGCTAAGGTGCTTTGCGGTGCCTGGTTTGAAGCCCACAACTCAAGTGGTGAAGAACGCCCTCTCCTCAAGTGCGTTGCGGGGTACTGACGATCACAGGCCGAGTGCTTCCTCAAGCGCAATGAGCCAGGAACAGAACTGCGCAACGGCACACTGAGCAACGATGCGCTGGTTCGCCAAGGATATCAGGCTGGCCTTGATAGATGCGTCATCGTGGCTGACAGCAAGCCTGCTGTCCGACCCAAAATGGTCGCTACGACATTCGAAGCTGTCATTGGTGCAGTCCATCACGATAATGGACATGGGGCTGTCCAGCGCGTCATGAAGTCTCTTGATTCCTTCGACCATCCACTCCGCACAGGAATGTCTCAAACTCTCCACTTCTCACCTTGAGCAGTACAACTCTCTATGAACTAATGTGCAAGCTTCTAGATCTCGGCCCACTTGCCTCCGGATTCTGCCAAACGAGGCAACACCAAATTCTCTTAACGAAAGGCTGGCGAGTTGTTTTGCTTCTCACTACGTTTGGGTCTCCGCAAGGAAAAGACGTTCCCGAGTGCCTATTTGTTAGTTCAAAAATTTGGCGATGTGTCGACTGGTAGATTCCAGACGCAGCTGTGCCGCATCCGCTTGGATCTACCAGCCTGTGCTCTTGGAGTCTACTGCGCCTCCATCAAAGCAGCGCCTGCGTATGGTTTTTAATGCATGCAGCAGAACTGCACCCCTACATCAGACATGTAGGCAATCGTATGGAAGCCTTACAAAAGCTCAGCCGACGTTCACTAACCAGGCTGATGCACAACGCAAGCCTGGAGGTTAGCTGATCATAACATCGCATTTCTTGGCATCTGGCAAGTCATGGAGGTAGACGTGATCAACCACAGCGGATTCCACCCATCATTGCACTCGTTTCTAGTTTTCGTCACTTTACATAACTCTTTGTTCGTAGCAATCAATCCGATATCCCTCCATCTGTCACGGTCAGCCTGCCGCAGTATTTAAGGACGCAGCGGTGACTCCTGTGACCGTCCTCCATAACCAATCATTTCATACATGAGCAGGTTTCTGGCAACAATGCTTATCCTGGGGGCCATAAGCCTTGCGCTTATGCCAGCGCAACCTCTACCCAAGTGGTTACACAGAGTTTTCCGGTGAGGCGCAGTCGCCGTGGAGCCTTGTAACAGATCCACAGCCAGGCAGCAAAATCCAGATAACGATAAAGCCGTGTCTCTGTTACTGATAGCAGGTCTTTTCTCATAAATTAAACTCACCAGTGTCAAAAACTACGCAGTACAGCATCAAGAAAGGACTTCAAAGCCATGAATAACGTCGACAGCCTCATCCAGGGCGTGGAAGCCATCACTGGAATTATCTTCAAGAACAAGCTGCTATGTGCAGAATCGCTGCAAATGAAAGAACCCAATTGCCCCCTCCGCGTTGCGGGTGTTATCCACTTTGTCAATAAGAACAGAGACCTTGAGTTGGTTGGAGATGCTGTCATCAATGCGGTGTTGGTCAAGATGTGGTACGAAGCGCGCGACCACAACGGTAATTTCTCACTAGATCGCCCAATATAACTTGGTACTAACAATGACAGGCGATCGCCACAGCCTCGAAGCTTGGACTCAAATGAGAAACGATCTGACCAGCAACGAGAAGTTTGCTGAGCGTGGCTTCAGCCTTCAACTGGACAAGCTGATCATCAAGAACTTGGGCATGCGCACCCCATCTAAAGACATGGTGGCCAATACATTTGAAGCCGTCGTGGGAGCCATCTCTATAGATGCGGGAGAGAATTTGTTCAATGCTGTTCGCGATGCGCTCGAGCATATGGGCTTCTTCGACCACCCTCTATTCGCTGGAACCCACAATGTTCAGTCCATCACCACCAGACTTGCCACTGCCACCTTTTGATAGGCCTTTCCAGAATAGATTGCAAGGAGAACACCGGAGTGGTCCGCAAGAAGGGACTCTGATGCTCTTGTGAGAGCTGGTCGACGGTACTAGCCTTTCGTTATCCATTACTATCTGGAATCTGGATGCTCTGGAACGATACTGAAAGCGCCAACTAGTTCGACAAGTCCTCAGAAGAGCCTTAGGGTCTCTTTTTGCGGACCACTCCGGAGATCTCTTTGCCGCTCATTCCTGGATTACAAGCTTGTCCCTTGATCAAAACGATGTTTTTCCGACTTCGATCGCAAACCTCACAGTTATAACGCGAACAAGGACGTTTCCCATGTCATGAAATGTATACAGGATGTTCGCGTCCATCACACTCGTTCTCTTTCCACTGCGCTATGGCAAATCACAAAGCTTCCAACTGTTACGTTATTGTCATTCAGTCATGATCGTTGTAGCTATGTCAATCGTTATATTCAATATTTCCAATCTACGAACCCCATCTCGATATAAATTACACCTCTCTGTTCATCAGCGGTATGAAAATGACGTGAGGATGACTGGAGTGCTACCTAGTTCATGCATTCACACTAGCGAAGCGCCCATTCCTCAGCGACTTCACGTATTGAGAACGGATGTAGGGCGACGATTTCACCACAATGTTCCACAGCCCCCCCGAAAGGTGCCTCACAGTGTCACCTTACTTTTCGGTACTTGAGCCTTTGCTTCTCAACTCGTGTGGGATCATGATTCAGCACGACCATAACGAGATCACAACCGGAACCGTACACCATCAACTACGACATGTCTCAACAAACTCAGGATCCAGAGTATGTTGGGAAGGTCAGCGAGCATGCAGTGGATACTTTCTATGAGTTTAATTGTACGGACATGGAGGAGAGTAATCGCGGACTGGACGATGCGCTCATGAGTAACGTTATCCCCGATATCCTCGCCGCCATCAATGCGCAAGATACCAATCTTGATGACTTCAACGTCGATGAAATAGATTATGAGACCCTCAATGCTAATATCTTCCCCTTCCCAGGCCTGTATGGATTGCTCCAAGAGCAAAGCGTCCACGAGCAACAGCCACAGCCATGGTCTCAGCAGTCTCATCAGCCACAAACACCACGGGGTTGCTTACAACAACTGATTGCATCACCGCAACCCATGCAGCAGCCTCGTGTTCAGACTCAAGCACCGTTGGTGGAGCAAGAGTCACCATCACGTGGTCGGCTGCAGGGTATATCACAACAGCTAGAGACGACACGACAGTCGACAACGTCGCATCTGACAGTGCCAATCCCTACAGAACGACAAGGCGAGTTACGATATCAGATTCCTGTACTTCGAACAGCAACTTCATCACGCCCAATGGCTGCCGACAAGAAACCTTCCAATGAGTCAAGCGGCGACAAGAAGCAGAAGAAGGCATCTGGAGCACCACAAGCACACATTTCTGCTTCTCCGCAAGTACCAGCGCAAGCACCTCGCCCCATCGCCGCAGCCGCACCCCAAGCCATGCAATTCGCCAGCTTCGCGGAAGTTCGACAAGCAGCAGCCACCCGTTTTGTACCTCACAACTACATTCCCCCAGCCGACGACAACAGCTTTCCTCGAGACCAGGCAGCCCGTAAGTCCTATATCCGCCAAACATACGACGCCTACGTTGACATAACCCAGTGTATCGACCGCGCCACCGTCGCCAACTTCGATTCCCACTGGGAGACCCTGTCCCCCAACCCTCCCACCTCCCCTATCACACCAGCTCAGATCACCACGATCTGCTGGAAACTCCTCTCCATTGCCATTGACTTACATACGCGTGGTCCTATTTGCCTCAATGTCTACGATCGGGCTAAACTGAAGAACGTGTACAAGTTTCGGGGTTTGAAGTTCAGCGAGCGTATTGATAAGGTGTGTGAGTTGATGCGTATGAGCAAGGCTAGATGTGGCAGTCTGCTAAAGCTTGACGGGTTGGAGATGGTGGTTGCGACGGCGTCGTTGCTATGTACACAGACGAAGAGTAATTACAAGCAAAATCGAACCAGGCAGCATAATCTCGTTGAAGGTAATCTAATTGTGAAGAAGAAGAGGAAGGTTGAGAAGTTTGACGAAAACGAGAGTGGGGACGAGGAGGAAGAAGAAGAGAGGGGTGATGTAGAATCAGAATGAGTAGCGGAACGTATTATCTATGGGCTTGGTTACCCTACCTTTTTGTTGTCGTATCTTTCATCATCTACTTCCCTACACTTACTGTTCGTTCGATGGATGGAGTGGGTCGGCCGATTAGTCTCTCTCAGCTCTAGTCTCTTCATGTATTTGTAGTAAATTGCATGACCTATCACATCTTCTTATACAACCGTCCATCCTGTGTGAAGACGTGCTCTCCGACCTCCATCACGGGTTTATAGATCGCGTAGCCGTCTTGCGCCGAAGCATCACAAGTGATTCCTTTGGCGGTGAATGCATTGCCATGTACGCTTGTTCAGTCGTCGACGCGGCTCTTACGAGCTACCGTTATGTGTTGGTGTTGGAAAGAGGTCGATGTTTCCGGCCCGATAGTCTACGCCTCACGTCATTAACAAGTCACCGTTGGTGGTATGTGCTTCGCGCTACCTAGGTACCACCGGCACTTTCTGTCTGCAACCTACCTTTTCACTTCCAGTGCTGCACAGCCACCAAACATCATATTGGAACGCCTGACTCACGCCACTATCGTGAGTGATGTCTCGCCTTGATCGAAGCGTTTTAATTTGTCTTACGATCCCTAGTAATCGCTCGCACCCGTCACGGTTTCGCATTTCTCTTATGTTCCAGAGGTGAAAACAGCGCTGCACATTCACCACTCGAGGGTGCTGATGTCTCACAAGCTCACACTCTTCTACTTCCATCCCACACACGACGGTTCTTTTTAAAATTTCAAAGCGTGCATTCACAGCACTTGCATCTCTTCGTAAAATGGTCTTTTGTTTCTAGTTTAGATCCTGTCAACTTCCATCGTCATTACACGCAACCTAGTCCCTGCAGACCACAGCACTGTAGCTAAGTAAAGCTCACCTACAATTCCAACAATGATACTCCCAGAACAGCAGCAGCAGTATCATCAGCAGCAGCAGAACGCATGGGATGATCAACATGGTCTACACCCTCCTTCCAGAATGCATCCGGAAATGGGCGCGCTTTCCATTAATTCAGTGACCTATGACTACCCCAATCAACAAAATAACTTCAACATGGGTCCGCATACCATCATCTGTCACACTGTGCCAGCTACAATAACGACGTTCGCACCTTGGCACGGTGTTCAACAGAATATGACCGTACCAGCACCAGGTCGTCATAGCCAACCAGCCTCTGCGCAGGCCGCTCACCCGTCAGATGTCTTCGGAGCTCACGATGAAGCTATGGCTGCCATGCCGCCGAGCAACTGGTGCTGTCCGATCAATGATGCGACGCTTCCAGCAACATGTCAAGACCGGCAGCAGTGGGCCCAGCTGCTTCTCAACGCCGTCAACAACATTACAAATATCCAAGGCAAAGAAGACGAAGCTTTCAAGAAGCGTTGGTTTGTTAATCCCTTGACCGGACTTGATTACTACCTGCCTCTAGATAAGTTAATTCTATGTTGGACGGTTGTAGACCTCGCGGAACGTATGCATCGCTTCGGACCTTCTGTACTGCACTCATTTGACGAAGTGCTCTGAGAGTCGGCTCGGTGGACAAGCAACTGGACGTTCCAACATCGTATGTATAGGATCATAGAACTGTTTACTGTGTCGAAAACTAGGTGCAATAGTTTATTGGGTGGCACTGGTATGCAAAGCATCGTCGCCAACCCAGATGGGATATTCGTTGCTACCAAAATACAGGCAAAGCAGAATGAACAGCGTAGTAAAATTCTTAAGATTGGTCAAGCGGCTAAGAAGCAGAAGACCAGTGCGCACGAATGACAAGCATCATCGAGGAGGCACCCATCGAATGATCACAAGCGTCTGTTCGAATATTGTAACCCGTTAGTCGTGTAGTTGAATAATCAGGTCTGGCATGATAGGTTAGCCCTGCGAGGAACAAACCTGTTCTCCAGTGACCGCTCGGTACGTCCCCGCGACAAATCAACACCTTCTTTCCTTAACATGTAATTCAATGCTAGTGAAGTTGACTCAGTCGTGACCTCAACAGATCGGCGTTATCGAAGTGCCTCTCAAGCCACCATCGGATAGCTGCATTCAATAGCCATCATACATCCATCATACTCTCCTCAGCGCCTTCAGCTCTTCCGTGTAAACCCTCAATTCCTCCATGCCAACGCTTGTCTTGCCCTATCCAGTCGAAAAGATATCGCCCAGAAGAAGTGTTTCCGGGATGCATCCAAGAGAGAGTTCAGCGATCCGCACCCGCATGAGCGCATGGATTTGCGGCCGCGGTTAGAAGCAGTTGCCACATTAGAACCAGAGCCGCATATGCAGGGCCAGCAGCTACCGGGTGGATTCGCACGACGTGTGATTGGTGTCGCTCAAGGATCCGTGTTCGGTATTTTCGCCTCCCCCATATCCCCGTTGTGCCTAGATTCTTGGGAGGCTAGAGCGGTAGAGACCAGGTTGTCTAATCGGAGCGCGAGTGGATGCAGCCGTTTCAGAATTAGCCACGCCCATATCTTTCCAGCAACTTGGCGATTGCAGCTTCTCCGGTGAGGATGGGTTTATGGCTTGCATCCGTTCGAGCTATGCAAATCTTCCCGCTAGGGTAGCGGTAGTTCATACGAGATTGTACTATTATGTAGGGTAATTTCAGGCACAACCTCGGCGCGCGCAGCCAAAAAGTCGGGACTGAAACAACATGCCGTGGAGAAACGCGGCCACGATACCTCCATGGGCGCACGCCTTGCCTCAGGCCACAATAGTGGATACAGTATTATGCAATTATGATCACTTCCAAGATTATTCACGAGTAAGTGTTCTCCGGTCGGCGTTTGAAATCGGAGGCTTGGTGGTGTGTAGGATTTAGCGAGCGACGCGGAGGCGCACCTTCCCCCGTCCAAACATTATCGCCTCACCCGTCATCCCCACACCTCTCAATCATTCACCCAATCCCTACCGTTCCCCAAACCAAATTTGTCCTTTTCGCGCGTTGGCAGGGATAAGTCAGGTCATGTTAACAGACACACTTATACCGCCAAGGCCTCTTTGTCTCCGCTCACTTTCACAGTCTCGTGCACGCTTGCTTTTCACCCAGCCGCGTGCGCGAAACACTCCATGGACCGCAAGCCGAACCATCGGGCCTTGCACCAGTGCTTAGTTTGGAGATAACGCAAAAAGCAGTTCAAACCACCAACCTGACCACATTCATCTTTGGCGATTATCAGCAATAGCTCAAGTTTCGGCGCTGGGACGTTGTCACACGTCGCGACGAACAAAGGATGGGCGTCGAAAGAAGCCCACTCAAGGAAGCTCGGCTGACGACGAAGCATCTTGGCCATCGTATGTGCCGTTTTCCCTCTTGGCTTACAACGAGGCGACAAAGCTTCGGTAGCCGCGGCGGCATAATTCTTCACTGCGGGGTCAGTCGCCAAGTTTTGTGGCTGCTTCACTGGCTTGAAGCTTCTTTGCGAGCAAGTCGAGCGATAAGCTTCTCCAGCGCTTACCGGAGCTTGGTCGGACACAAGCACAGAACGGGTTTTGGTGCTACTGTGTACACCTGCGCAATTCATTATGGTGTGGTCGCACAATCTGTGGTTGGAAAGTTACCACGTTGCGGGAATTTCGAAAAGCAGACCCCATGGGGAAGATGTTAAAGGCGTGGTAGGATCGTCACACCCACTTCTTTCCTCCGCTCTAAGAGAATGCACTGATACGTCCGATCCGACCCCGGAACATGTTCTGTTTTCTCACTTGCGCTTTTGCGCTAACCTGGTCCACCGGAATGCTTAGTGCGTAGTAGTGATCTTGGCATGCTGGAGATGGTTACATTCACTGCACATCGTCCAACAACGACTGCATGGACGGACTTGGCGTGTCTTGGCCCGCATCAAGACTCAGCGGATGACTGACATGGGAGCTGATAGTATCGTTACGAGGCATCCTGATCAGCCAGAAGGAACGTAGGTATATATTTGGCTCCCCCGTCTCCGATCTTGAAATCAGCAGTGCGATCGGACTTGCGCCTACATCTACAGGGCAGTCTTTAAACATTCTCATTGCCTTCAAGCTCAACTCAAGGTACCTTCAACATCATGACGAGCACCAACCGCCCCGCAGACCCATTGGCGAAGGGTATCATTCCTACCGCCAAACAGGCCCTCAAGGATTTGTTTACTTGGGACCAACGTGTAGTCGTTCGCAATGACTACGGTGAGGAGCACTGCGAGTGGCAGAGGCCGGAGCCTCTCAAGAACCCCATCAGTCTGTTCGCCCAGCTAGGCTGGAAGGATTGGCTATACTTCCTTGTCGGATTCCTTGCATGGACTGCCGATGCGTTCGACTTCCATGCCTTGTCGATCCAGACAACCAAGCTTGCCGATTACTACGACACATCCAACACTGCCATCTCCACTGCTATCACTCTGACACTACTTCTCCGCTCTGTCGGCGCTGCTATGTTTGGTGTGGCTGGAGACAAGTTCGGCCGAAAGTGGCCCATGGTCCTCAACATGATCATCCTTGGTCTTCTTCAAGTTGCTACCATTTACGCCGGAACTTTCCAGCAGTTCCTGGCTGTACGAAGCCTCTTCGGCCTCTTCATGGGAGGTGTTTACGGAAACGCTATCTCCATGGCGCTTGAGAACTGCCCGTAAGTACATTCGAGTTGTATAAATGGAATTCGAATACTAATATATGCAGTACCAACGCTCGTGGTTTGATGAGTGGAATCTTGCAGCAAGGTTACTCATTTGGTTACGTCCTTGCCGCTTGCGCCAACTTGGGCGTCGGTGGGGCGACCAACACCTGGAAGACTGTCTTCTGGGTCGGTGCTGGTTTCTCGATTGCTGTCGGCTTCATTCGCGTATGCTTCCCTGAGTCGAAACAGTTCCTCGAGGCAAAGAAGGCTGGCCACAAGAATGCGCCTGGAGCTTTCTGGGTCGAGACAAAGCAGATGCTTCGCAAGGAGTGGAAGATGTGTGTCTACTGCATTATCCTCATGACCTGGGTATGTTCAGCCACCGATCATTGTATGCATGAACCACTGTTAACTTCAGAATAGTTCAACTACTACTCCCACACTAGCCAGGACAGCTACACCACTTTCATGAAGGAGCAGAAGCATCTCAGCCCTGCAGGTGCCACCCGTGCTTCTATTCTCATGAAGACCGGTGCCTGCGTTGGTGGTACCATTCTCGGATACACCTCGCAATGGTTTGGTCGTCGCCGCATGATTGTCTGCGCTGCCCTCATCTCCGGTTGCCTCATCCCCGCTTGGATTCTCCCCACTACTGAGGGTGGTCTATCTGCATCCGGCTTCATGATCCAGTTCTTCGTCCAAGGTGCTTGGGGTGTCATTCCCATCCACTTGAGCGAGCTTTCACCACCTGCCTTCCGTTCCTCCTTCGTCGGTATCACCTACCAACTTGGAAACATGATCTCCTCGCCCTCTGCTCAGATCGTCAACGCTGTCGCTGAAGCCACTATGATCAGCACCGCCAAGGGTGAGCAGTCTCCCGCTTACGGACCCGTTATGGGTGTTGCCACTGCGATTATCGCTATCGGCATTGCTGTCACCACTGCTCTTGGACCTGAGAAGAAGGGTCGCCACTTTGAGGAGGCTGGTCCTATCGGTGCCAACATTGAGCCTGCCAAGGACATTGAGTCCGGTAGCATGCATAGCGAGAAGGACGGTGCTAAGGCAGTTGAAGTCGTTGATGGTTCAAACCACAACGAGAAGGCTTGAGCGTAGTTCTCGACTTGCTCTTATCTGCAGTGCAGAAAGCGTGTGCGCGGCGCGAGCCGCTGGGTTGAACCCGAATTGATGATACCAAACAGGTCATTGCGACCATGAGATATGATGAATGAACATCACCGTCAAACAGTAAACCTTTCTTGCTTCCTCTTTCTCGTGATTTCCTGGTGACGTGAATGATACCTAAACACTATGTCTTAATGACGCAGAACCCCTCCGGCTCATTTCGTGACACAGGCTTCACACCCTCCACATCCTTCCTCCACGCGTGCCCCACAATAACACGGAACAGAGCCTCATAAAGCTCACACCTCCACACATGCAGCATGTACTCCTTCTCTCCACACGTGCTCATACCAAGATCGCCCAGATCGCCCAGATCGGACTACTGCAATTGGGTGGACACTGGAGGCCTTGCTCGGGGCTCGAGTCATGTCGGAGTAGCAATGGTCCGATCGTTGAGTATGCCTGACTAGGTATACCGGAGATTAGTGGTGCATGAGTGTCTGGGTGAGGTGATGGGTGTGCAGATGTTGGGTGAATCTACCGATGGCATGTGTTTAGTGTATGGTAGCGATGTTTCCAACGTTTGAGAATCTGGTAAGTAGTGATACGCATCAGTGGCCTTGTGGTTTGGCTGATGCAGGTGGATTTTGACGGGGTCAGGGACATCCTGTGCTGTTTTGAGCTAGATTGATTTGTTTTCAGCCACACGGCGCCACAGCTCAGCTAGCTCATCGGCACGATTGACTCGCGTCGCGAACGGGGGGTTTGTGCTGCGGCACTCCAAACTTCCCAGTTACTTTCACCAGATGCATCTCTGCGTTATCGTACAGGCAACCACTAGTACGTCAGTACAGCTTTTCATCAGGATATTTTCGACATGGCTGATGTCGCGAGGCTCATCGGTTGTGAGGGTAGGCTGCCGCTCATGTGTTGGCGAAAGCTCAGCCTACCTACCTAGGTAGCTCTAGCACAGGAACGGATGGGCCGCGGAAACCGGGGACCCGACATGTAGGTCTTGGAATAGACGGGAGCGTATCTGCGTGATCTTTGTGGCTATCACTAAAAGAAGCGCAAGTAAATTCGCTGCATATATACAGCCAGTAGGCGAAGGTGATGCTGCTGGCACGCGCAGATGTGGGTCTGTTTTGCAGGCTCAGGTTGCGGAGCGCTTCCTTCGGGAGTGGCACAGTCTCAACAGATCTATATGGTTAAATTGTGAAGTTGGCGACGGATTCTCAAGCAATCCTTCGGCCCAATTCATCTCGCAGCGCACCAGCATTAGACCTTTATTTTCAGCGAGAAAGAATTTTCCTTCACGGGATCCGTAAAGCTTCAGCTATGGAAGCAGCTGGCCTTGCGATCGGAACATTTGCACTCGTCGGAGTGTTTCAGGACTGTGTAGCGCTTTTGTCTCAAATCGGCGGGGCGAAGTCTATGGAGAAGGACTATGTTCTACTTGCAACAAGACTCGACTTCCAAAGAACCCTGCTGCTGCAATGGGCGAACAGACTGGATCTTTTCGACAGCACATCTCGCGATACGCGACTGGATGATCCGACCGTCGGACCCCTTGTAGAGCAAGGACTCTCGTGTATTCGTCAGCTTCTTCAAGACAGCCAATCACTACAGCAACGCTATGGTGTCAGGCCGATTGGAGTAAAGGAGAGACTCGCCTCTTCATCAGCTGTAAGTGGCAGATTGATGTCTCGCTTTCGGCAGAAATCGCTGAGCCTCCAACTGTGGCGCGGTCCCCAGTCATCAATCCAGCCCTCAACGGACAACGACGAGCATACCCACTCCAGTTTTAGTAAGATCAAATGGGTCATCAAAGATAAAGAACAGTTTGAATGTCTTGTTCAGAAGCTATCGGATCTCATCGCGGACCTCGACAAGGTCATACCACCTCAGACAGGATTAGATGTTGTTCACACCGGATTGAGAGACGAAGTTGAGCAACTAAACGACGTTCGCAAGCTCAAGGCTATCTTAGCAGCGTCGTTGGAAGATAGTAACAATCTTGTCGAAGTCACGAAGCGAACCATCGATAAAAAATGCGCTCAATTGATCCTCGACCGTCTTTGGTTTCGCTTGATCGATGACAGAAAAGACAACATCGCCGAAGCTCATTCCAAAACCTTTGAATGGGCCATTCATCCCCCAGTCCCCGGTGACGCGCGGAGTGATCTGGGAGAGTGGTTACGATCAGGATGTAAGATTTACTGGATATCTGGTAAACCGGGCAGCGGAAAGTCTACCTTGATGAAATATTTGTACAACCACCCGGATGTCATGGACTTACTGCAGGAGTGGGCAGGAGATAGGAAGCTGACCGTAGCTCCGTTCTTCCTGTGGAACATTGGCTCCACTGAGCAAAGCTCACAGCAAGGACTTGCTCGAGGGCTATTATACCATGTTCTCAAAGAAAATTCAACACTAATTCCTACGATCCTCCCGCATACGTGGCAAGAAGCGCAAAATGGCGTCGTCGATCTACAAGTTCCTACAGATGTCGAAATGAGAGCTGCATTTCAAAGACTCGGTGCTGAGACCACCGCTGGAGCTTTTGCTTTTCTCATCGATGGTCTCGACGAATTCACTGGCAACCACCGGGACGGAATATCGTTTGTTAAAAGCCTCGCCACCAGCGCAAATATGAAGATACTAGTTTCGAGCAGACCTATCGATACTTGCGTCGCAGCGCTCTCTTCGGCACCCAGGCTGAGACTTCAGGATCTCACAAAGCCAGACATCGAAAAGTACATCAACGATGTCGTGCGGTCGCGACCTTATGCTTTCGAATACAACTATCTGACTGACACCGCTGTGGAAGGGTTGGTGAATGATATAAGGCGCAAAGCAGATGGTGTATTCTTATGGGTCGTACTTGCATGTCGCACGCTGCTAGAGGGCTTTGCGGCTTGCGACAGTGTTGAAGAACTTCAGCGCCGGATCGAAGAGCTACCACCAGAACTCGATGATCTGTTCCGTCACATCCTCAATAGCCTTGATTCTCGCTTTCTTCAACAGGCCGCTAAAATTCTGCGGGTTTGCTACACCTACTACTCTCTGAGGCATATCGAAGAAAAGCTCACAAGTTTCGCACTAGCATGGGCCCATGAGAAAGATATGGACATTGACGCATTGGACGTTTTCATCCCACACTCGCTTGATGAACAAAAAAGGAAATGCGCGATGCTGGAAGGTCGTTTGCGTAGTCGGTGTAAGGGACTTGTGGAGATCTACGAGAACTCTTTTGATGGCTTCTATGTTGACTTCATGCACCGTACAGTGTTTGAATTTCTTGATACCGCAGATGCTTGGACAATGGACTGCTTGCAGATCAAAGACCACCAGTTCGATGCCGCCACCGTTTTGGCTTATATGGGATGTTACAAATTGTTTCTCGAGACGTATCCGGTCACTAACGCCGACGAAATCATGTTTCATAATCTCGACTTCATCGGTTTAGTAAAGAAGAGCTCGCCATCGAACCTGCCCCGCGTCCTGAATCGTTACGCTTTCGCACTTTTGCGGCCGAGGGATGACCAAAACCTGCCTATATTTGGCCCTTTCCAGCACGATCTATCTTTGGATGACGCGGTTCTTTTACTAGCAGTTGAGATTGGTTTGACGACTTGTGTCCGGAAACAGGATGTGGAGAACTTCAATACTCGTCAGAGATTGCGCTACCATGATTCAGCCCAAAGATTCAACTTGCTATATCACTCTATGATAATACCTGTGATACAACCGGAGGAAGTTGAAGGTTTTTCCGAAATTGAGCCTATGATAAGCCTTCTCATAGCTTCCGGATGCGATCCAAATGCCAGCATCTTCCTGGTCAACGAAGGGACGAATACTACCCCCTGGGAAGTATGGATGGACCCCGAATCCGGTCAAAACATGTTCCTCGATCCTTTGCAAGATATAAAAATCACAATGCGAATGTTAAGTACTGGTGCTGCGTCTGCGCCCCAGATGCTCAATGGTTCTACCCCATGTAACAAAGATTACTGGGGGCGTATAGTTGAGATGATACAGGAATGGCGCGAGACACTTGCGGAGCCACGGTATGCAGAAATTCAAGAACAGCTACTAGAGTTCTGCGAAACGATTCTGGGTGCAATGTTGGCAAGCTCCGAGCGCAATTTACCTTAAAGTGAAAGGAAATGGTTACGACAAGGACACTCTGCATCTATAATGCTACAATGGAGAAAAACTTTGTTGTATCGAGAACGTAAGCTGACATAGAAATTACTCCACCAATCTCGACGTCGCAGTTCCCTCCAATTGCGAGCTAGATGGATCATATTCGATCTGATCTTGATCTACGGATGTATACTCATTTCCTTGTGATCACGCACACAGACCTCACTTCTATCGTAAAATCGTGCAAATAGCCTAAATCTCTTACACAGAGAGAAAAATCCTGAGCATGCTCTTTCATGTTGTTCGTTATTGAAGTCGCTGTGATTAATGTCAGGAACGCAGCCCTGCACCACTACGCCATGCAACCAAAAAGGTACGTATGATCAGTGAACTACTGATCAGGGTGCAGGATAGTATATATCGTCAGCCAGGCCTGACAATTAATCCGAACTGTTTCTGTTCCTGACAAAGGTAAAAACAGGCGAGAACCCATTCACAGTATTGAGTCCCAGCAGCAAATCTAACTTCATCCATATATCTACAGCTAAGATCTGTAGACTGGATATAGAGGTCGATGATGTGGGTAATGGAGTTAAAGCATTTGTTTTTTCTTCTGTTTTTGTGTCAGGGCTGTCAGGTCTACTTCAATAAGTCCATCTTCGTCATATTTCATGCTGTACGACTGATCTCGGGTTTGGAGGGATTGGTTGCGAAGTACTTTGGAGATAGAGAAGCTACGCAGAAAAATTCGAGATAAAAAGTTTTCTGACCAGATACAATCAGGCAGGAATACATGTAATCGAGTGCGATGAACGACAAAGACGCAGGACATCGGAAAGTGCCATGTGATTAAGTTTATTTCGATTGTTTTTGCTCATTTGTAGTATCTAACAATGACCAGAAGAACAAAGAGAGGAGTAATATACAGCTACAGTCAAAACTTATAGCATATTCAACGATGAACGAAGAAGGAGCAGGACCTCCCAAACAAGCTTGCAATATCCCTGACACAATCCTCTTGGTCTATCTTTACTTCCTCCTGTTCTGGCTCATGCCCAAGATCTGCACCATGCGGATGAAGATGTTGATAAAGTCCAACTCAAGCGAGATGGACTCATTAACAGGATCCTTGGGAATCAGTCCTCGTTCAGCCTGGCGCGCGTGGTTCAGCACCTTCTGCACATCGTACAGGGTGAAGCCACCGAAGACGGCAAGACCTCCGTACAGCCAGATGTTCTCGGTGAACATGAGTGTGCGGGCAGCAGTGGCGGGAACGACGAGCGGGGCGAGACCGGAGAGAGCGACAATTGCGACACCGGCGAGAAGAGGGCCACCGAGGTAGAGGTACTTGTCTGTCTTTGCAGTGGCGCCGACGAAAGCGATGGAGCCCATCATTCCAGCGGTGTAGAGACCGGCGCGTGCGAGGATGGCGGGATGCATGAAGAAGAGTGGTGACAGGAGGAGAGCTTGGGTACCGTTGAAGGCAGTCCAGAGAGCGTACTTTTGGACGTAGCTGCACTTTGTTAGCGAACTTATCTATGAGCCGATGTCGATTCGTATACTTACTTCGATGGCGAGGTGGCCATGGTGCCGTACATGGTTCCGATACTGCCAACGAGACCAACACCAAGCACAAGCCACGGGTTTGCGCTCATAAGCCTGAAGCTCCATCCATTCATGTGCAGAGCGCGGGCTGCGATACCGATCATTCCAATACCAAGGCCAGTGTGCATGAAGGTGTCGTTGAGGTACTCGCGCTCGAATGGCGGCATGCCACCATCCTCGCGTGTTTCGCGGTTGAAGATAAAGTTGATGCCTAGTAGAGTTGCGCCGAAGATACCAGCGCCGTACAGTAGACGCTGTCGCATGTCGCCCTGTGCCACTGGGTTGTAGGCAGCCTGTTGGTATCTGCGTCGGAACGCTTGCTGGAACTTTGAAACATTTTGCGATGTCGAAACCGTGGGCTTTGCGGGTCGGAAGAAGTGCGGATGTTGCTTGAGTGGCGTGTTGTGGAAGGCGCGGATCGTGAGGGTTTGTGGTGATTTCGGTGATACTTGTCGCAATGTCGCCGTGATGGCGAATGGTCTCCGTAAGAGGGACGCCATTGTGTGTGTGGGTGTGTACCTTGGCGGTGTTGTCGCTGGAAAGGTGGGAGGCGGAGCGATGATATATGCAAAAGAGTAATGACGTTTTGCGTGTGGAAAGCGCGAGAAATGCCAAGCCGCCTTAACTCCGAGGTATGTCACCTAGGTACGCACGTGGTAGGCGACGTCTGCGCAAGCAACGGTAACACTGAAAAAAATTCAATGGCATTTGCAATGCGATATATACATCTTGGTCGTAACCTCTAGCAATGTCGTCAAGTCATTCCCTCTCCCTTGGCCTCCAGGTCTTCACCATACGGCTCTGTCTCATCCGGTCTCCTACCACCTGTCCAAAGCTTATAAATGCGCAAAGATAGGTGCTACTATGGTGGCCACATGGCCCTGCACAGCTTTTCGTGATGGACCATGTACAGAACACACTACTGAGTTCATGCGGGTGCCGCATCTTCAGTCTCTAGGTAGATGAGCGGCTCGAAACTCTAGTGACGGCGCGATACGTCCAAAGAGAGACGAAAACATCGCCGGCTCGGGCCCATAGTTCTAAAATCTCATGCTCGCACATGTTTATTCTAGCATCATCCCCTAAAGGGTTACTGCAGTATGATTGGTGCTTAGCAG
This sequence comes from Alternaria atra, assembly GCF_907166805.1. Taxonomy (NCBI): domain Eukaryota; kingdom Fungi; phylum Ascomycota; class Dothideomycetes; order Pleosporales; family Pleosporaceae; genus Alternaria; species Alternaria atra. The sequence continues at coordinate 5,548,288 of NW_025091323.1, read as the reverse complement.
CGCAGAGAAGAGCCGGAACGCCGATGGTCAGACTGAGGGTAGTCGGATTTTTGACTTCTCGAAGAGGTTCTGTATAACAACAAACTCTTGATGCTCATAAGACTGCGATGTGAGCTGTGTACGGCTGATGTTGACACAACAGGAAGCTGCGGCAATGCCGTGATTTCGTCGTCTCGACTGTACATCGACGCCAATTTGCTACGCGAACTTCGTGGTGGTGTTTGAAGCTTCGGTGGTGCAGGTACCTTGATCTTGTCGAACTCGATGACGTGCTCTCGGATATCGCTCACGGCGTCGTGGTACATGGTAGTCGGATCTGCTGTCCTGATTCGGGTGATCCTAGGAGGAATCCGACGTTGACCTGGCGTGTACGCTTCCGGCTGCTCGTCCGGTGTAAGGTCCGGAACATCATCCACATCTGGAGGAGGATGGAGAGACTTTGGTATTGTCTCAAGTAGGTCAAAGTTGAAGTTGAAGCCAGAGAAACGACTAGGTGATTTCCAAAACTCGTTCGCGACAATGGGAGGACCGAGCATATTGGCATCCTTCTGGAATGCATCCCACCGTCTTTGTGTCTCGCGGGTAGCACCCTCTGCGTTTCGAATTTGAGTCCGCTTGCGATGCCCGGCGATTGTATGGCGTGGGGCAAAGTCTTGGGTCTGTATCTGCGAGGCGCCTTCGAGCTGAACGATTCGCGTCTGCATGTCGAGCATGGCTTCTCGCTGAGTTGCTAACTCAGCATGGACGTTGTGGATAATCTCGACTAGTGTGCGATTCGTTTGGCGCAATTGAGATTTGGTAATAGATGTTTGAGAAGGTCGCCGCGATTTTGAAGACCGTTGATGCACACTGGAGGTCTCATAGGCTGCAGCAATTGATCCTTCGGGACCACTCAACAGATCCAACATGGTCGCGCCAGATAGGTTCGCCTTGTGGCTTCGAGATACGCTATCATCATGGTAGAAGGTATGTGCGGGTGCAGGTGTGTTCGGAGAATTGAGAAAGGTCGCCATTTCGATGTGTGCTTGTGTGAACACGCTGGGGTGACAACGGTCAAGTAAAGAAATGTTAGTACTATCGAGCATGAATGCCTAGATTGGTTTTGCAAAAGCATTGCGATGTTTCGTCGTTCCTTCATCACCCTCAGACGCCAACTCGTTTCGCCACTATAGTTGAGTTCGCGCGCATGAGACGCTGACACCACCGGGAGTGCGGCAATGCCACACCCCGTACAGACTTGCTATAGCATTGCAATTCGTTCAATGTGCTACGTAGGTGTGGCGCTGGGTTGATCGCACCACCGTGAGTATGTGTGAAGCGCTACCAAACATCACAAGACGCTGGTGTCGGGGCTGTCCTGGCGTTGTGGGTTTCAGCCGTAGAGGGTTGGTGTTTCGGCCAGGAGCACGGAAGATACGGATGGGGACCAATGGAGACTAACGCAGCTGTTAGCGCAGGGAGAACATTCCAGACTTCAAAGCACCAAGAAGGAACAAACCTTAACTCAAGTCGCTATACGTACAGCTACCAGCTTCAACTGTAGCAGACCTGCCAGTCACGTCCGTGCCAGGAGCTTCAGGTCAATCCTTCTCTGCAACGACGCCTGAGGAGCCACGTCGCGGTGTACTGATGTTCTGCCACCACCTGCCCGCGCGCGGGAGCGACGTGACCGGTCTGCGAGTTATCGAACTAGGTCGACATCCTTCTACTGTTACTTTCTCTTCTCAGGAACAGTCGCATTTTCCTTCTTTCGTAGTTCTCATGTAAGTTCCGCTGCCAATGCTGATGGTCTACTTGTACACGCGTCACATCTGACAACGCTACACCTATAGCATTTCTGCTGCCCTGATTCTCTACCTTACCAACACGACCCTCTTTTCGATCTTGTTCCTTATCAATTTTCTTGATTCTGGATACTCGAACCTTGCATAACCTCCCTGCAGCGCATTTTTGCCGGTCGCGTTTTCACGGCTTGGACCACTGAGTCGCCTGCAGCTGAAGGTGCGCTACATGCCTACTGATATGGGTTTAGCCATGTATCCACAAAGCAGATTCTACACTGAGTGCTGAAAGATGAACGAAGAGCGTCCACAAGAGGAGAGTACCGTCCAAAATGTGACATGAGGCCAACATTTGCGTCGACATCAAGGAGCGAACGATCCTGCGCGTGAAGATATGAGGAAGAGTAACATCAATCACACATGAACTACCGAGACTCGGCTTTGGAAATTTGGAAATATTTGCCTCCAGCCATGTACCAGTTTGCACAACGCGTGGAAACAATTCCGCGTTCCATAGGTGAGTGCACGATCGAGCCGTCTGTGGATGCCACTCTTAGGCAATGTGACGCCTGCAAACCATGTCACATATCGCAGGAACAAGGATCTGCATCCATCCAGGCACATGAGACGCACATTCGGCTTCATGAACCCGATCCGTCCGACGACATTGTTGGTGCTGAACAATACAAGCCATGTCATTTGCTCCACCTTGGAATCCTACCGGTCTTCATTAATGCAACAGTATACGTAGATGGTGTCTTGGCCGCCCGACTGTACATACCATAGTACATGTAAGCCCCAGTAGAACCCAACCGCCCACTTTTCGCTTAACCGAGACTGGCTAGGTAGGCCCACGATCTTCTATCAAGGTCTCTATGCGCAGCATTCAACAGCATCGGATTAACCTCGAATCAGAAGGTATCTCTACATGTTTACAGATGCTCGCTTGTGCATTTCTGGAGTCATGGTTCTAGAATTAGATCTCTACACGGACGTATTACACCGCATTCAACTACCGATCACCACGCGCAGAACCTCCGGTTAATATACGACCAGTCGACATTAGCCACACGACGTCCGAGGGAGTCACACCAAGACTGCCATACGACAAGCTCCCCGCTGCCAAGATCGGACACTAGATGAACGCTAATATAGCTGCGGCGCGTGTACTGAAGCGAGCAATTGCCGCTGCCTATCACATCCATGTTGATTATGGACCTCATCCTAGATAATCTGTGGAGAGTAGCAAACAACAGGGAACGCAGTTTAGACCGGGCGGTGACGAGAATGGCGACAGCACAGATGCGTGGACCCAGAACGATATTGATAGCACCTGCAGAAGTGCCGCATCACCGCGCAGCGAGCCAAATGTATAAGAAGGTCGAATGCATGGCATCCTGAGATTATCCTGGGACTCCTCGCGTTCACAAAGCTTTAGAATCGATCATGGTTCAGTTCACACAGGCTCTTACTGCCGTCCTTCTAGCTACCGGTGTCGTCGCACATCCTGGCGGCAACACCAACAAGGAGATCTTGAGGAGGCAGGCTCATTTGGACCATCCGAACCGTCGAAGTGTTCAGGCATGCAAACGGGATCTCGTTGAGACTGGATGGGTTCGAGAGCAGCACCAAAGACGTGAGGCCAGGCTTCATGAGCTTCGGGTCGCGGCAGGTTTCGCAAAGGAACATGAGTTCGTCCGCCGCGACGTTGCTGAAGTCGAAGAAAGCTACGGTGCTGAGGCAGCATGCACGCTCGACCCTGAGTCCACTGAGGGCCCTTACTGTAGGTGGAGAGAATGGCACTCAATGAAACAGGCTTGCTAACAGCTCTCTAGGGGTTACTGGTGAGCTCGTCCGCCAGGATATTTTGACAGGAGAAAAGGGTGCTATCACTCACTTGGACATCAACATCATCGACACCTCATCTTGCAAGCCTGTCACCGATGCGTACGTCGAGATGTGGGGAAGTAACGCCACTGGTGTTTACACTGGTGTTCAGGCAAAGGGTAATGGCGACGGCTCTGCCACCGCTATCAAGACCAATGCTCTTCGGGGTGTGCAGCCCACAGGCGCCAACGGCACCGCCACCTTCATCACCTTGATTCCAGGACACTATGTTGGCCGCACAAACCATCTCCACAGTAAGCTTCACTTCCGTCCCCTCCATATGCATCAATATTAACATCCCCAGCCATCATCCACCATGGCGCCAAGCTTCTTGCCAACAACACCATTCAAGGAGGCACAATCTCGCACGTCGGCCAGTTCTACATCGAACAGAACTTCCTAGGCCAAGTCGAGAAGACCTCTCCCTACAACACCAACAAGCAAGCCGTCACTACCAACGCAGTAGATCCGCTCTTCAACATGGCTAAGCAAGGCGGCGACGATCCGGTGCTGAAGATCTCGCTCATTGGCAAGACCATCGAGGATGGCCTCTATGCTACTATCGATGTCGGTGTTAACCCCAAGGCGAAGCAGAACCCTCAGCCTGTCAACATGTGGACGGCAAATGGTGGTGTACCAGTAAAGGGAAGCCCGTGGACGGGATACCCGGACACCTGCTTGTACTGTGGGTTTAGGCCCCCGAAGGAGAAGAAGGACGTCCTTTCCGAGGAGTAGATTGATATGAAGAGGAACGATAGCATTATGGGGCGCGCCACAGGCCAGTCCTGACAAGCTCAGAAATTAAGCGATACTGTACATAGCTGAGTTATCAAAATCAACCTGCGATGATTCGTGCGAGTATCGGATAACATGTGTGATGTAGATGTGAGAAGGAAACTGGTCTGCATGCTGGAAAGCAGATCTGCGGTTTGACTGGAGCAGAAGCAAGAAGCGGATGCATGTCGAAATGCCGTCTGTAGGGGTTGTTAAAGCTAATCCTGACTCGAGTGCCAAGATCAAAACGAGGCAGCTTCGCTCCTGGCGTCATGGACCGCCCCGCTCCGCGGCGCTGAACGTTTCCCTTTCTCCACTCCACCAACCCAACAAATGTATGCGACGATGTCAACCTCACCGACTTTGCCAGGGGATATACACCTTCTGTTAGTGGGTTATGTAGGTGCAGCGGTCTAAGATTGATCTTATGCTGAATTGGGCAGATCCGACTGCCTTCACACCTCAAGGCTCTATGCCTTGCCTCAAGAGCGTGGTACAACCTCGCTAGAACTCGACTGTATAGGAAGGTTACTATCAACGTATTTGATCAACATGAGGTTGCGCGATTCGAACGTTGCATGGATACAGGTGCTCAAGCGCGCGTTGATGCGACCAGATCCTTGACGCTGATGGATAGCCTGCCGCCGCCAGAAACTCCAGAATTCCAGACCCAACCACATCAACATTTCTACCACGGAGAATGGTTGAAGCCTGTGGAACTCAGCAGGATAAAAGCGATATTAGCGTACTTTCCGCCGAACCGTCTGCATACTTTTCGGTGCATTCTTTGACCCGGGATTTTCGCATATATGATTATACTAAACTGTTGTAGGTTTCTCTCGACACTACCATTCAATGCAAACCCCGTGCTACCGTCCTAAGCGGAGACAGTGTACGATTTCTTTCTTCAACAGACGGCCACATTGAAACACGTTCACTTTAGGCTTGACGACTGTACGCTGTTGAACACCCTTCAGTGTGTACGGACCGCAGACCTCTAGCTTCCTTACGTGTATTCCAACCGTGTAAAGTTTAATATGGAGAAACTGATAACATTTTTTCATAGATCGGTTCGTACAAGTACCTGGAGAGACTGTATATCGGCACAGAGTCTGGGCAACTGTCAAGAACTTGTGATCAAAGACTTGCCGATAGCCTTGCGCAGGCATTTTCGAGCCAAGCCAATCATTGTGGCCGCCTAGAAAGCCTTCAACAGCTTACACTTTCTGGAGTTGTCCTCAGCAAATCTTCTCATGAAGGCATCGGTAGAGTTTTATCATTCTCGCAGCTCACGCACTTGACTTTATGGGGCTCTCCTCACACTTTAGCGTTCGTCTCCGCTCTGGTGCACGGGCTTGGTGTGCAAAAGTTACGATTAAAGCATCTGAGGCTCGATATGCACGGCTGCGATGCCACTGACGACGTCAAAACGTTACTGGAATGCTGTACCGAGCTAAGAAGTCCGTGCTTGAAGTGGCCCGGTCGCGGTGCGTGGTTACCCGAGTTCCTTGTCCGAAGTCTGCACGTTATCGGACAACAGGTCGTTCTTTTGTCGTTGCATCATCTCGATTACCTCGATGTTCTCAATAGTGAACGTGACGGTGATGGCAAAAAAGGAGGCCACCGCTTCGACGTTCTAGATGCTGAGTGCTTGAAAGAGGTCTGTCTGGCATGTCCGAATCCAGAACAATTCGGATATAGGATCTCAGACGATTTTTTAATAACTCATTGCGAAGATGGGTTCTATGCGCCCTTGGTAAGACTACGCACTGTCTAAGTAAAGTGTTCATCTCCAACACGATGTAGCTGCCCATATGCAAATTGCCAAAATTACGCAGCCTCCATCTTCGTCAAGAATTTCTCGACGACCGCTCCTACGGCATATGCCGGCCTGATATCGAAGACCTGACTCATAATTTGCGAGAGATTTCTTCGCATATCTGGAAGAGCAGTCTTGTTGTCGATTACTGGACACACTCATAATTGGGCAAGAACGCCAGGCCAGAAATGGAGATGAGGTGAGGCGTAGCCATGACGACCCATGGTGTATCAAGAAGAGTGAGTGCGAGCCTGCACGTTGCTTTCGCTCAAGACGCGCAACGTGCGACAATGAGACTACCCGCATCGCACCTTACTTCATCTATTTGGCAGAGTTCCGAGCTACCAGTAGTTATGCGGAGATTCTAGACTGGCAAAGCGCACGGGATGCTTGGTCCTATTGGATGTAGCAAATACCTGGCCGATTCGATGATGATTGATGAGCATTGGCTATGAGCGCGGGCAAACTTCAGAGGAGCTGTCTCAACTCAAGTGTAGTCTGGATTGAGCTACCACCTGAAGCGATTAAGAAGTTCGAGAACAGTGAGGAAAGCTTTATTTTCGTAACTATGAGTTGGCATTGTGCGGAATAATCTATCGGTCGGTGTAGGCTGAGGTGGACCGTTATTCTTCAACTCAACCAGGGTGCGATAGGAGCCACAGCAACCATCATATCTTGCTTCCTCTCCCATTGGATACCTGATATATATGCAGCATTGAAGAACTACAGTAAATATGAAAGAGCTTCAACAACAAGGCTCATCCAACGTTGAGGGAGAAGACCAAGGGACGGTGACTATGGTACAGCATCGCGACATCTGGCACGCAAACTGCATGGTTCCACACACTTTGTTCAGAAGCCTTTGGGCATTGTGACAGGTGGCCCTTGGAAGAAAATAAGAACAAAGAGCTTTGTGCTATGATTTGGTATGCATGCGGTATGTGCGATGGTATCGAGAGTACTTGCTTGGATTATCGAGGTGATCTAAGATGGGGAAGTATGAATTTGTATACTGGTGGTTAAGTGAAAATCAATCACAACTAGTACTCTGTTCTGGAATCGATTTGTAACATGTTCACGAGCATGCTGGAAATGTCAATGGCGTTCACGGCTCTTTGAGAATATCTCGTAGTATAGATATAATATGATGCTTTCATTGCAAACCAAAAAAAAAACCTCAAGCTATGCGTACAATATCATCCTAGCCGTCGCGACTTAAATGCTAGAGAGGGAATCCAAATGCAGAAACAATCACTCCAGCTCATGCATCCCTACTCATCCACTTCTATCATCCATCCATAAACATTCATTTATGCCTGAGCAGCCTCCAAAAGCTTCATGTGCTGCTCGGGGTGGGTCTTCTCAACGTTGCTCTTAGCAACCTTCTTCATCATAAAGTTGGCATCGATTTCAATCTCCTCGCTGAGCTTGCCGTCGGCGACGCGCCACTTGCCGCTGATGGTGAGGACGCCAACGGGGGGTTTGGCGTTGACAAGGGAGTCGACACCCTCAGGGACGTTGGTGAGAGTGAGCTTGTAGGTAGTCTGGGGTGTATTAGTATGGTTGTCTAAGGAATAAGAAAGGTGAGGAGAGATGGGTTGGCATACCTGACCGATGGGCTTCTTGTCGGTGACGGTGTAGGTGGCCGAGGTGGCCTTGTCGCCGGATTCGAAAGCGTAGCTGACGAGCGCTGGGCAGAGCGTCTTGATCATAAGGTCGTGGTTGTGGAGAGCGGCAATGACGATGGCGGCATCGACACCGTTGAGGGGAGTGGAGATCTGGGAAGTAGGCATCTTGATAGATTGGTTGTTTGACTGAAAAGTTGGTAGAGGATTAAAGAAACTGGCCGGCAGTAATAGTGAAGAGAGTAGTTGATGAGACTGTTGTAGTGTTGATGAGAGAAGTAGAAGCTGTTGGATGATGATCTTGCTTTTGCGATGGAAGCAGTAGAATATATACACCTTCTTCCTACCAGTCTTACTCGCGTACCCAGGTCCCTTACTCTAACTCTCCATGACCCTAACCCGTTGTCCAAAACGTCAAGATGCAGTCAAGATGCATGTCTTACACCCCTGACACGGCATGGCGTCCTCGCTATACCCCAGTATTCCATACAGTGGTACGAGTTCCCACGCCTGCGTCTGTACTACTCCGACGATCATCCGTTCGCCCAACATTGAGAATAGTAGCTACCGAAACGCATCGCCTTTGTTTCCGAGCAACAGAATAGGTAATGCCTGTGCGTTGGTGCGCCGAGTCGGGTATGGTGAAGTAGGACGATCCCTCGTTAGCCGAGAGAAGATCCACAGGATTGAGTCGTGAAGTTTGGAGTGAATACTCAGGGTCTGTCTGGCACGTTTGGAGGGATTAATGGTAACGCTGGAAATAGCATTTTGGGTTTGTTTGAAAACAGTCATCGAGTCGCGTAGTTCGAGACAGAGGTGTCTGCGCACTGCTTGTTTACCTGCGACATCGATGCGCCACTCGCTGCCTCAAACGAAGCTTTTTTGTCGCTTGTTTCTCAGCTGTTGACCCTACGCGCAAGGCGCCTGCAATGCTTATCGATGCTGTCGATCATGTACAATGCTTACACGCAGATAACAATACGAACTCATATTCTCCGGATCTCCAAAGCTCGGTCACTGTTTCCAAGTGCAGTAATTGGGTGTTGGTCGAGAGCAGTGTCTGGGTGTTTCGCTGGTGGGTCGGGAGAAGCGACGGGCGCCGCGGGTTGGGGAGCCGGATTGCCCTAGCGTGAATCTTAAGCCAGCACGCCATGCGTTGTCGCGGTGGCCTCATCTATTTTCAACCAGTTCACTCGGCGTTCATACGAATGGCGGTTAGGTGTTTGATCAGTGTGGCTATTTTCGCTTTCATCGCGTTTCAGTGCTTGCTTGAAGTCCCGAAGTGTTGTTTGGAAGGAACGCATCTCGAGCATAACAGCCAGAATCTTACCATCTGCACACAGCCTTAGAATCCTATGCAGGCTTGGTGTCAAAAATTTCGCTTGAACATAGGTATCTACTACGCGCAACGCGAATTCACTCTCTCCAGTGGTGCTGCGACGAACCTTAGACAACGAGCCACTTACAACTACCGCATCTCAGTTAATGCAAACAATACTAGCCCAACTAAGCATGAGCGAGACCGAGAAATCAATAGGGAGTATATGCGCAATGATCATTCGACGGAAGCGTTGTGTGCATGGCCTTACCAGCTCCCGACCCGAGAGGCGGTCGTACAGAAGGCGACGAATAGTACAAGTTGAGGGGACTGATGGTAAATGTATCAGAACCCTAAAGGCACATTCAATATATCGTATTCGAGAAGAATGTACATTTCCAGGCCTTGCTTCAAAACGCCTCTGAAAACCCTCTTCCCATAACAAATGCACCTTCATCCCATCTCCCCTATCTACAACTTCGCCTCCGAATAGCCCTCTGCCCTCCCACCCGCAAAATTCACACCCACAGTTGGTTCAAGGGTCCCACTCTTGTTAATCAGTTGCAACTTCCCCAACCGCGAAATCGGCTCATCATCGTCCCTATCCCTAACATAAAACGCCCAATCGGCCGTAGGATCAATCTCTGTCTGACTGTATCCATTACCCATCCACGAGAACCTGTTTCCAGTATACTTAACATCCCAATCCTCTAGTCTAAGTTCCATGAGCGCCTCAATGTAATGTAGAGTGGAGCCAGGCCAGAGCGCAGTTACGGGGCCGTCTGGACCGAGCGATTTATACCATGAGCGGCAGGCGTCGTGCCAGACGGTGCGCTTCATGTATTCGTCTTTGAAAGCGACAAAGTCATCAATGGCTTCAGCTTTGGGTGCAAAAGTAGAGATATTGTGTGTTTGGAAGCGGTCAATGAGCTTGCACATGTAATCCGCTTGCGCTTCGATAGCGCTGAGAACAGGGCCGTTGCCAATAGGGCAATTGGGACCGAGGAAGATGAGGTAGTTTGGGAAATCGGCGGCTGCGAGACCGAAGTAGGAGCGTGGTTCTTTGGCCCATGCATCTTGGAGGTTGGCACCGGAGGAGTTTATAACGGGGAAGCGGGGCTTGAAGGAGGTATTGAAGCCGGTGGCACAGATGAGTACGTCGATGGGGTATTCGTTGCCGTCGGAGCATACGCAGCCACGTTCGCTGATGGAGTTGATCTCGCCGTAGACTGTCTGTACGTTGGGTTTCCTTAGGGCCTCGAGGTAGCCGACGCCAGGTGTCAATCGCCGGCATCCGACGTGCCAGTTCGGGATCAGGCGCTCTTGTAGGTACTCGTTATTTAGCTTTTCGGTCATTTGCTGGCGGAAGTAGGCTTCTGTTTCAGAGTTGACGTGTGTGTTTTTTAGAAAGATGCCGAACTGGCCGTTTAGGCCGCGCTCAATGTTCTTGCGGTATTCAACTAGTGCGCCGGGTTTGGTGGCGAATTCGAGCTTCTCTTTGTCGGAGAAGACGTGTTGTTCGAGACCTTGGACGGGTGAGACCCATGTTGGTTCACGGATAAAGGTTGTGACTTTTTTGACGTGCGGTTGGATGGTAGGGAGAACTTGGATACCGGATGAGCTGAAATGGTCAGTTGTTGAATTAGACAATCATACGCACGAAACTTACCCGTTTCCAATCAAGCCAACATGGCGACCTTTTAGGTCAACGTTGTCATCCCAGTTTGCGGTGTGCAGTAGCGTGCCCTTGTATTTGTCCAGACCTGGTATGGCGGGCCATTGCCAGTTGTTCAGGATGCCCGACGCGTTTACTAAGATGTCACAATGGTCGTTGACAATCTGATTGCTTTCTAAGTCTTTGACCTGCACGTCATATCCTCCTTTCTGCTTGTTCCATGTTGCACCGACCACTTGGTGCTGCGTCTTGATATATTTGCGTAGACCGTACTTGCGTGCGAAATCGTTGAAGTACGCGAAAATCTCTTTCGAACCGGCGTATACAGCGGACCAATCCAATTTTGGCTCAAATGACCATGTGTAGTTGTGTGAGGGAACGTCGCATGCGCATCTAGAAGCGGAATGTTAGCAAGGGTTCGCCAAATGTGCTGCTTTGCTGCAGCCGGTTCGGCAGATCGTGGGGGGTGCATTATTCCCCGCAGCCATCATTTCGGATCTGCACTTACCCCGGATATCTGTTCTCATACCACGTTCCCGAAACCTCGGCGTTCTTCTCATATACTCGAAGGCTGTAATTTGAGAAATGCTTTTGCAGCTTGTATGCCATTAATAAACCCGAAGCACCTGCGCCGATACACACGACACGCACATGGCGTTGTGCGTGGATCGGCCCTCGTAACCGATGCTGAGCATCAGTCTCCGGCGCAGCCGTTGATGGAACGATGAAACCATCCGCCATTCTGAAGGGTATATAACAAGCGAGAAAGATGTCGAAAAGTAAAGTTGGAAATGAGTAGCAGGTTGAGACCGTTACCACTACGAGGGCTCCAAGGTTCTTAAACTTCGCTCCTGCATGTTTGCACCGCGACTTCCCACCTTTCAAGAGTCAGGTTTTAGCTCCATGACCACATGTAACGAGTCAATGTAGTGAATACCCAGATCCGGGGTCACGCTAATTGTGTTGAAGCATGGTTATGATGTCGGAAAATGCTGACGATTCGTGATGTGGGCCAACGGTGCGAGAGGCTATTCATGAATCCTCCTCTGGCAAAGCATTTCCGAAGGTTGCACAGACAAAAGTCATGGGGTTTCTAGTCGCATAACGGTAATGGATCCGATAGATGATACATTAGCCAATCGAGAAGACGTTTGTAGTAGTGGAGATCATTCTCGGATACGGAACTTGTGTCTTCTTTGCGGGGAATGGGAGTGGAGCACTGGGGTGGAGAAGCTCTGCCGAGGTGTGACCGACCACGCCAAAAACGATTGACGCGCAGGTTTGACTAAAAGATGATTTGTTGTAGCAGGCGTGTGAAACAAATTTTGAGCGACTGAGATATTGGACTAGCATAAGTCTCTAGACGATTGTGTATCCCCCGTCTGCGACTAATGTGGCGCCGATCATGTAACTCGCCGCGTCAGAATGTAAGAAGGCAATGCAATCGCCTATTTCCTCCATCTCCGAATAGCGGTGAACAGGAACTTTCTTCCTTTCGGTTTCCATCATATCGCCTTTACCCATGTGCTCTTTCACCAGAGGTGTCATTACATAGCCTGGAGAAATTGCATTGATCCGGATACCCTCGTGCGCGAAAGCCAGTGCATCCGACTTTGTAAGGCCAATGACAGCATGCTTAGAGGTAGCGTATGCTGTGGCAGGCACATTGAGTGGTGGTGCGACCAGGCCGTACATTGATGCTACGTTGACGATAGAACCCCGACACGACCGGTATGAGTCTGAGAACTTCTCTTGCTTGAGCATCTGCCGAATTTGTGCACGCTGGCATTGCCAAACGGCGGTAGTGTTAACGGCCATAACTTTTTCGAAGTCATCTTTTGGTATCTGGTCTGTCGTCTTAATTATACCACCTATGCCAGCATTGTTGACCGCATAGTCTAGTCGTCCAAATTCCTTGACCGTCTTCTCTATACTGTCATCGACGGCTTTCTCATTGGTGACGTCGATCTCGAATGTTTTGACAGAAACATCTGGTGAGATGTTGTTTAGTCCGGTGAGGGTTTTGGTGACGGAGTTACGATCTAGCAAGGCGAATGAGCGTACACCCTGCTTTGCGAGAGCGTATGCAGTGTACTGGCCAATACCTAGGATATATTAGCTTATCGGTTGCGTATGCTACACAGCTTAATCGAACATACCGGATCCAGCACCGGTAATGTATGCTACACCTTTCAGTACGAAAGACATATTTTCAGGTTCAGCGCGTACTCTGCAAGCCGTGTTCAATTATCGATTTTGGGGTCCACGGAAAGAGAATGGCGCTCAACGTTGCCACCGCTTCCACTGTTAGCCCAGCGCTGCGATTCAAGAAGTTGCCAACTGTAGCATGCTTCTTGCATATGCACCGTCAAGGTTGGCCGTGAGCCTGATGCTGTGGGGAAAGCCTATAAGCGGGGCTGAGCCTGGAGTCGGCTGCGGTTTTCCTGGGGATAACAAGCACGAACGAGTCATGTCGGCCCTACTGTACGAACGCCTCTCAATTCGTATCTAGAATCCGGTCGTGTGGTACGGAGAATGCGAATGTACGACCTGTATGATTAGACTATTCTTGTCAATAAGTTAGTGCGCAAGTGCTGGTAAGGCCCACCAGCGATTGGTCGCCTTTTGACACGTGTTACATGTCCGTCATAATTGAGCGATTGCTGGGAGAAGTCGTCGCAATCGATGTGGGAAGGGAAAAACCGAATAGTAATCATCGGCAGTGATGGTAAAAGGGCCGCAACGCGAAACTGGACGTTGTGTGTGGGGTACGTCATCTGAGCACGTGTCTGCGTGTCTTAGCGCGGTTCCACGCCTCAGAGAATCTTTCGCCACCACACTTTTCACCCCTGCAGCCACCCGCACTCCTCATCGCCATGCGCATCCTACAATGGTCCCAACACCTCATCGAATCGCACTCACATCTACCGAGCTCAAAAAGCAGCACAAGAAAAATGGCCCGCGCCTCAACGAGCGACAACAAAGGCAGCTCGAGCGCGACGCCGAGTTAGAACAGCGCGCCGCCCGCGCCCGCAAAGCCGAAGAAAGTCGCAAAGCAGCCAAGAAGAAGCGCGAGGAAAAAGAGGCGAAAGATGCAAGAGCGAGGCAACAGATTGGTGTTGGGCTTGCGACCCAGCTTATTGGATATAGCCATACACAGGCGCAGCTGAAGAGTGGCATGGAAGCATTCCTAGGTTTAAGCAAGAGGAAAGAAGAAGAGAAACGCAGAAAGGATCTGGAGCTTACCAAGAAGCTGGAAGAGATTGCGGATTCGATGGAAAAGGAGCCATGGGATGACGACAACGACGACGACAATGAGGACATAGACATCGGTCTGCCGGAGACGACTGTGTCCTTTGGCGAGCAATGGGCCGACGATGATTTAGATGACGACACACTCCTCGAAGCACATGATATGCTCGTGTCAGATTCGGTAGAGGTGCCACAGGTTGTTGCGGAGCCGCCTGCGCCTGTTTCTCCTCTTGCACCCCCTCCGCCCGCCGCACCGATCCCTCCGCTGAAGTCACTTTCTACCCAGGACAATCGCGAATTCACACGCACACACGGGCCCATCAACAAGGCAATCGAGGCTGTTTTAGACAAACTACCCGAGCCTCTAATCGAACTGCTGTCACACGATCTCTCGCTCAAGACACCAGACTGGGACCCTTCACTAGGGCTACTACACAAGCTCAACCCGGTCGGGCTACCGCCTCATCGTCTGCGAATCAAGATCGGCTGCATTGTATCGGTGCTTCGAGATCTCAACACAAGCAGCCAGTTGTCCAAGAGCCAGCACTTGCGAGTCCTACGATGCGAGAACGACCGGCTAGAATGCTTGGTGTTGGATGGACAGCTGCAGGGAACTAAGACCTTCCTGACGCGGGTTCCATTTTTTGCGAAATACAAGAATCTGGAGCAGCATCCTTTCCAGCGGACGCAGTTTCCCATACGTGTAGCCATTGACTATACACCATCCAGCATGCCACAGGATACGTCCCAACCGGGGTTCAAGCTCCCCTCTATACCTGGCCGTGTGCCACCTGCCACCTTGCCAAGAAAACCGACCCCACCTGTCATTAAGGCAAAACCTCCCATAAATCAGAATCCGGGCTTCAAGCTTCCTGGAATACCAGCATCCAAGTCCAGCTCGTTCACTGCGATTGAACCTATATCGGTCACGAAGAAAACTCCGTCAATACTGTCACTACCAACAGACTGCTGGGACGACTTCCTCGAAAGCAGCACACAAATCTCACGAGAGCTTGCTTCAGAAACAACGCCGACGGTCAGGGAGCCAATCAAAGCTTCAACGACCGTATCGCCTCCCATAGCTGACGACCTTCCTCCTATATCGACCCAAGACTTCGACTTTTCGCTAGAGGATCTCGACGAAGAGCCCTCAACAGAGGAGGTGAGATGTGGGGCTGCTCTCAACATGCACACTGCGCCTAGCACGGTACCTGCACCGCTTCAAGCCAAGTCAGAAACGTTACGCCCCGCACAAAAGCCAACATCTCTGCCGCTTCCCTCTGAGCCGGCAAAGTCTTTGATCACCCCCACCAAAGTTGACAGCAGTGTCGCGCAGAAGAACTTTCCGCCTCGTGCTTCTGCGAATTCGAGCAGGCCGTTGACATCCTCCAAGTCCTCTAAGAAGATAGCTGGGAAATGCCTGAACCCAGGTCCCTTTGCCTATGGACTCGAGGCTGAACTAGCAAAACTTCGAGCTTCTCAGCTGCCAAAATCTATGACCGGTATTAATGCGAAGAGAAGAGCTACAACGACGCCATCCAGGGACCAGGCACTTCCAACGAAGAGGCAACGCGTACCAACGCCGCACTCGAAGCCCCCTCCAGTGGTGTCGACACCAAGCGCGTCTTTTGAAGACTTTGTTATGTCGACGCAGGAAGTAGCTTCGTTCTTCGATGATGATGATGATGTTGATGATGATGATAATAACATGAGCTTCGGATCACCGCCTATCGCGGTATGATTCACGCATTTTGGATACGATGAATAATGATGACTCAGTTCTGGGATTGGGGTTTGGAAATGATACCCTTCTTTTTGCTTTTGCTTCTTGTAGACGAAGAACTACGACCTTTTGATGTCAACAAATATCCTTCAAACGCTTTGTGGTAGTCTTGTTCCAGAGCCGTACAGCGACTGCCATCCATCTGAGTGATTTGTTAGCGACTTGGCGTTGCTAGAGCGTGGCTTCCCTCACCAGCGCGTCCTACTTCCACCACTACTGTCACACTCCACATCCGCGTCTTGCCGCTCTCGCAATACTTGTCATTGCGCCCCATGTTACAGCCCAATGTTGCGAAAGCCAATGATCAAGGCTACTAGCGAATCCCGCGGCCTCCCGCTCCCAGAACCATTTATCTTCACCGCTGCTAAGGCCATGGGCAAGTGGGGGCTGCAAGCTCCATAATATATACGGTATGCTCGAAAGACCGCCATTACACAGGTAGTTTCAAGTTACGCCAGGCTTGAAATGTATTAAGTTGTGTTTCATAGGCGCGGTAGATGCACGGCATGGTGGGGGCCAAAAACTGAGTCTGGGAATTCAGCCCCAGCCGCTGCCTGCAGCCCCGCAAGGCGCATTTCCTGAGAATTCGCGGACATCGATTCTTATATAGGAACAACCCACGCATATTGCTGGCGTCGTCTTATCAAGACGATGAATCATCAAAAGAAAAGTCCACAGTGGCACCCTTTCGCCGCCAACGAGATGACTCAACTCGATTCTGACTTCAATCCTGTAGCTCATTCGGCTCAGGACAGCGCATCGAACCGACTGCTTGAAAGAGATGGGCAACAAAATCATATCAGCGAACCGACTCGAACCAGCGCATCTCGTCCCCAATCTCACACCAACGGTAGCTTCGTCTATTCGGATGCCACGGAGACACATGGGCTGCCGTCTGAAGAGATTGTCAATCAGCCTTCGATGCAGAAAGGTGCCAGAAGCGGCTATTTCCCAGCGAATGCGCATGACCCTGTGGAATGGAAAGGTAACGCATGGTACGCTTTGACTTGGGAATTTTTGGGGATAGCCGTAGCGATATGCTTCCTCGGTAAGTCATATGCCCAATATACATAAAGCATCGTTAACGTGTCTGTAGTCCTCGGCGCTTTCGTCGTACATCTCAAAGACCAGCAGGAAAGTGCCTGGTCGATTCGAGTTATTCAGGCTACAAGACTTGCACCATCATTATGGCCTATACTCTTTTCTGGCGTACTGGGAAATGCGATTCGCGCGTTAGCTGACTGGCGCGTTGAGCGTGGTGTCGATCTACTGGTACGAAAGGAAGCGTTTCCAACACTTGACGCTGCTGACGAATCTTGGACAGACCTTGGAACAGTTGATGAGCTCCTTAACGGTAGGCATCAAGGGTCTTGAATGAAGTATAACACACGCTAATGCTTGTACTTTAGCTTGCTGGCTCCCTCATCGCGATCTTCAAATGGTCAATATTGAGACTCTCGTCTATTGCTCTAATCTTGCTGTGGGCTTTCAACCCCCTCGGATCTCAGTCTTCGTTTCGAGGAATCTACTTGAGGGATCAAGAAGGATTTGGAACCGGAAACATCGCGTACTATAACCACAATCTGAGCAGCCAGCTAGGATTCAATTCGATCATCCCTGGTAGTACACGTACCAGACCGAAGCTTCGCGCATTATACTCTGCGGCTCTCTACAACATCGCATCCGCCACTCAGTATGTGGATAAGACAAACACGACGTACCAAGACATCGCTTTGATGCTCGGAGGGGAAGCCTCGGCTGGTGTACAAGCAGCCACTGACCCCTGGGGAAATATACGCATGCCAAACCTGCAAGCTCTACCCGGTTATGACTCGAAAGACCCGCATCGCTGGGTAGATGTACCTTGGCAGGATGCAGTCCAGAACTACTCCAGCCTTGTTGGTGACCGAATTGAGGGTATCAATCGGAACTTCACCGGTAACACTACCTTCAACGCAACCTCGAGCTACCAGGTATTCTCGGTAAGACAAGTTTCATTTGTTCTTCTCTTCTCGTGGTGTTTCTGACAGATTCCAGTGCTCTCCATGGGTACACCTCAAAGACGAGAACGAGACAACCCTATGGGTGAACAGCAACCTCCAGATGAATTACTCGGAATTGATAAATCCTACCGCTGGGAGACCAGCGAACATAATAAGGACGTTCTTTGTGGCTTCCACCGAGGACCGAGCAACCAACTTATCTACGACGTCAAGTCAAGATCATCCACAGCTCATATTCGGTACCAAAGGCGACAAACCCAACTACGTGTCCATCACAAAATGCTCAACAAAAATGACTTATATTGACGCCCAGATATTTTGCACGTCGAAAGGTACTCTAGGAAAGGCCAGCTGCGGCGTCAACTCCGTTCGAGCGATGCTCAATCCTACCGACTCTGTCAACCTTACTTTCCTGGAATCCGGGCGCCTCTATTATCCAAACTCGACAGTCAACCACGATCCAGGTGTCCCCGAGGTATTCATGGGGAACTTTATGGACCTGCTCAACGACAAGCAATCTGGAAGTGGTGCGTCGAGTATAGTAGAATGGTACATCAAAGATCCGCTTACCGCACTCAATAACCCCGCCACGATCGCTTATGCAGACTTGGGCGAACTCGATATCATGATGTTTGAGCAACGTCTTGCACTGCTGTGGAATACGCTCTGGAAGATCGGCTATGAACATGCATCCATCATGGGCGGCGATCTGACACGCTCGCCGTTCCTCGATACGTTGCTCAATACCACGTCCACTACTACGTTTCCGTTGCCCGCTATCTACGCATTGGATATCCCATGGATCATACTCTATTTCGTCTCCGTGGCAATCATGTTCTTTGCAGCGGTCTTTTCTTTGGTAATGCATCACCAGTGTCATGCACCCTCAATTCTGGGCTATGTTAGTAGTCTAATTAGAGACTCGAAGTACTTTAATGAAAGCGAGGTTCAAGGCAACAGTGCGGAAGACGGAACGGGGAAGACGAAGCGACTGGGATACTTGAAGGTTATGCTTGCGGACACCAAATCGGATGAAGACGTGGGTAAGATCGCCTTCGCGCCCGCAAGTACGGAGAGCAGAGTGAGAAGGAGGCGGTGGTACGAGTGAAGAGACGGAAGAGACCAAGGCGTGAGGACACAAGACAGGTGAACCTCGCGGTTCCCTGTGTCTATGAGTTGAGAACACAAGAAAGGACATTTAGTTACTACAAAATACCCCAGAACTCCTCCGGCTCCAGCCCCCACTTTTTGCACAGCTCCCTGTACCTCTCCGTGTACCCTTCCGCTCTCTTCCTAAACCCTTGCGCAGTCTTCATCTGGTCCCTCCCAGCCTGATGTCTGTGAGCGGAATCAGGACCGTCAGCCACCCTCACAAAACGCGCATACGTCCACAGCTCTGGCAGCGGCGTGTGTTGCGTCAAGCCCTGACCACCGTATATCTGCATAGCCTCGTCGATAACTTTAAGCAGCGCATTCGGCACCATAATCTTACTCTGCGCAATAGCGTATTTCCCTGCCTTGTTACCTTGCAAATCCATAGTATCCGCCGCATTGAGCACAACCAACCGCATAGCATCGATAGTCATGCGCATATCCGCAATACGCTCGATATTGCTATCGAACTCGCCAATAAACTTGCCCCGTGGCTTCTTCCGCGGCTCCATGCATCTCACAAGCGCAAGTTCAAACGCGCGTTCTGCCTGGCCGATGAGCCGCATACAGTGATGTATACGACCGGGGCCCAGCCGCCCTTGGGCAATTTCAAAAGCGCGTCCAGGACCGAGGATGATGTTTTCCAGTGGTACACGTACGTTTTCGTAGACGTACTCGCCATGTCCTTCAGGCGCCCAATCGTAGCCCATGATCGTCAGGTTTCTAATCTGCTTTAAGCCTGGGCTATTCGCCGGCACCACGAGCGTCGTGTGCCTATTCCACGCATTCGCATTGTTGGGATCGGAACAGCCCATCAAGATGAAGAGCTGCATTTCTGGGTTGTACTGGCAGTTGCCATAGAGCTTGCGTCCGTTTATGATGACTTCTTTGTCGGTAATGTCCATTTTTATGCCGACTTGGGTTGCGTCTGAGGAGGCGACGTCGGGTTCTGTCATGCTGTATGCGGAGGACATGTCGCCGTTCATGAGGGGGTGGAGCCACCTCTTTTTCTGTTCGGGGGTGCAGTATTTGGCGAGGAGTTCGATGTTGCCAGTTTCGGGGGCGTGGCAGTTCATCGTCTGGAAGTATGTTAGGAGAGACGTTTCCGAGTGTCGTGTTTGGAGAAGCGTACCTGTGCTGCCCAGTATACTCGCCCCATGATCTCAGCGCAGCATGAGTACTCCAAGTTGGTTAAACCTGGACTCTCGATGAAGTGGTTCGGTAAGAAGAGATTCCATAGTCCTTGGGCTTTTGCCTTCTTTCGCAAGTCGTGGATGATGGCTGGGGTTTCCCATCGCGTCTTGCTCTCTTTGAGTTGCGCTTTGTAGATGCGCTCAGCGGGTATGCATTCCGTCTCGACCCAATCATATACCTGTTGGATCTTCTCAATTGCGATGGGCCGAAGTTTGGCCTTCACCCAGGGCGGTATGCGTGAGAAGGCTGGGCTGCTGTTGATGTCGATGTTCAATACCATGGTGCAGGTTAGAAGAGCTATGGAGGTAAGTGAGAATGATCAAACTGCAACATGGAAAGTCTACGCGTGAATATAGTAGACATGACTCGTCGTAACAGTCGCTGCCGACGCGTTGCGATGCGTGTTTGCAGCCGAGGCGATGTTGTTTTTTGGCGGGGGAGTACCGGATGTCTTTAAGCGTGGGGAAGGCAGCGTGGCAGCGAATGGGGAAGCTTTGACCCCTGACGTCTTCCCGCGTCGGCGTGAGTCGAGATGAGTGCTATTCCACACACCCACATGACGCCGACCTATGAGCGGGGCGTCGGTTACTATACGACATGGCTTCCGAGATGGAAGATATGCTTCACTACTTACACCATCATTCTAGGGCAACATGGCTACTGAAGGACTTGCGAAACCATGGATTGAGGTACGTGAATGTGGAAACATGCA
The DNA here is from genome assembly GCF_907166805.1 of Alternaria atra. Lineage (NCBI taxonomy): Eukaryota > Fungi > Ascomycota > Dothideomycetes > Pleosporales > Pleosporaceae > Alternaria > Alternaria atra. Next base: position 5,527,313 of record NW_025091323.1, on the reverse strand, counting down.
CGTCACCGTATTGATAAATTGCGCAGTTCGAAGAAGAACTCGGCGAGCGCATGCTCTTGAAGCCGCCCATCTCCCACATGTCAGAGCAATTTATGCGATATGGTGGCCTCATGGCCTCGAAGTATACGTTTCCCGAACCCGATCCTTCCGTGAAGACCGAAGACACAACAACCGATGGCGGCACCAAAGTGCGCGTATACACGCCAGATGGCTATAAGGGTGGCAAGCCAGTGTGCGTGTATTTCCACGGTGGCGGTTGGGCTATGGGCGACGTGAATGGCGACGATCCATTCAGCAGGGCAATCTCAAAAGCTGGTGGCGTTGTGGTTGTATCTGTTGAATATGGACGTGCCCCAGACAACAAGCACCCTGGCTTAATGGACGAGTGCTATAAAGCCTTGCAGTGGGCTTTGAGCAACTCGAAGCGGCTGAACACCGCCGAGGGCAAGTTCCTAACAGCCGGAGTCTCTGCTGGCGGTCAACTAGCGTTCGCGACTGCGCTGAGAGGCCTGGACGAGGCATCGGGCGAGCTTGTCGGTGTTGTCGCAATCATACCTGTGACTGTGCATCCGGATGGCGTCCCGCAGACACTTCGGCCTGAGTACACGGCCATGGAAGAGCACGATCAGCATACCATCAACCCTGCGGACGCGATGAGAGCCTTCTGGGATGCTTTCGGTGCTCCACCAACTGACCCGTATGGATCGCCTCTGCTTCATCCTGGAATCAAGAACCTGAAGAAGGTCTACATGGCTGTTGCGGGGCATGACACGCTGAGAGACGACGGTGTACTCATGAAGAAGAAGCTAGATGATGCTGGGTAGGTTTGTGTCTTCATTGTAGGTCTTGATGCTGACTTGACTGTAGTGTGCCCGTCAAATTCGACTTTTACGATGGCTATCCACATTTTTTCTTCGCTTGGCCTTCGCCCAAGCTTGATAAGCCGAGGAAGCAGTTCTATGACGATTTGGCTGAGGGTGTGAAGTACGTGTTGTCAGAGGAGGCGTAGCTGCAACACGCATGGTGGTAAAACGAACGCAACTATTATGATCATACACTTGACCTGCTGCACAACCATTTTAAACAATACGAGACTGATCTCCCCTATCCGCCACTTATCGTGGTTTTGATCACTTCATCCCGAAGCACACGACGGGCTTCTCTTCTGCTCTTGACAACCTGGCTAACACTTTTCGCTTTTAAGACGGATCCCAGAAGTCACCCAAATAGTTCAGTGGCTAGATTTTGCAATGAATTGTACAATATAAAGCAGCTAATGTATCATTCTAAATACATGTTATATCGTGGAACCCTAGTACGGGCTTTGCAAAACCTGTTCGGTCTTCATGACAGCATGTATAAACATCTCAGCTAGTGGTTCCGTGTCTTCGTACTCAGACCTACCTTGTGCACATCAGAGCCTACGCATGTGCGATCCTCATCGACCTAGTAGTCGCTGCTTGAGAATTTATAGTTACGGCCCCTGCCTCTTCTATGCTCGTGTCTAAACTCCATAAACTTGTTGAAATCTGTGATGCTTGGGAAGGCACTTTGTATCTCTTTCAGTTGATCTCTCTTGGGCCTGTCCTCCATAATCCACGATGCAAGCTCTTGTAACCCGCAATTGAGGCTAGGCCAATCTTCGGAACCATGACGGTCGGCGCCACCATGACGGCTGGTAACACAGTTGCGGAACACTTTCTTATCAAGCGAAAATCTCGAAGCAAGATTCTCGGCTCGATTGAGCGCAAGGCTTGAATCAGGGATATAGAGACAGAGATCTGAGGTCATATCTCGAGCGAGTATTCCCTTTTTGTTTGCGCTCCAAAATGCATGTTCGGGCGTTGGAAGGATGTTCTCAATCGTCTCGAGCTCCTTTATAAACGCTTCGTCCGGTTTGCGCTGTCCAATTCGGTGCTTTTCGTAGATCTCTGATACTAGCTCAGCTACTGGTCCCTGAGTGCCCCTGAGCCTTGCATCCGGTCGGAACTCCAAATGAGATGAGTGATGCAAGACCAAAACTTGGGATTTCAGGCAGCGAAGGAAAAAGTCCTCTTTGAATGTGTTGTCCTTGTCTTCTAGGAAGGAAACAAGGTGATCGGCTGAAATAGGCTTCCAATGGTTCATTCTTGAAATTCCCAGGTTCTTGCGCCGTCTTGAGAAACTAAGACTATTGTATGCCTCTTCAGTAATGGCTAAGTAGTTCAACTCCCGTATCAGTTCAAATTTGTACGTCACCCAGAACCTGACTTGTATAGAGATCAAGGTCGGGTGTGAGAGGGCCAGTGAGTACGTGGAATCGCCAGTCCAGATCCGCTCCATCCTGCCAAGAGCCTGCGCATTGTCAAGGGCAAAACATCTTGTTCGAGTTCGGACGATTTTATCGATCTTGTCCGCAAGGTTTCTCTGTGCGTGGTAACCCCCGAAGCCTTGGAGCATAGTCCCAATGTTATCTGCCGTGATGTATACCCCATACACGCGGGATTCAAGTGCCGTTCCAAGTCTTACCCGACCATAGCGGCTTGAGTGGATGGGGTGTCTCCATGCTCTCTCGTCCTTGCTTGTATTGACGAGTTTTCTAACTGGCTCTCGGATGCTAGCTAGTAACTCTTCTACGTTAACCTGTTTGCCGCCTGACAGATTGAACAAAGATTCTGCAGAATCATCCTCCGTGGCATGCTCCCGCATATCCGTAAAATTCGTCGCAACTATGGTTGGTACTGCAGTTTGCGCGCCTTGAGCACCAAGCCATTCACCTATAGGGTTCATCATGGAGAAGATGTCAGAATCGTGAGTAACTGTATAATTAGAGTTGGCACCTCTTGCTCCGATGCATTTGAGTTGTCGAATGATACTGGGCCGATAGGTATCTCGTGCCCAATCCAGAATGTAGTCAATGATGAGTGTCAACTGTAGTGCTTCGTCGTACCCCGTAATACTACCTTGCCAAAGAAGGATGGTATTCTGGTTGCACATCAGTAACAAAGCTGCAACTAAACAGTGGTAACTAACCCAGGACGGTCGCGATCTGTCGCCACTTGGATCTACATAACATCCATACACCCTCCAGATCTCGCCAACGTTGGCAAGGAACCACGCGAGAGGCCCTCCAGGCATCTTCATTTGGTTGAACTCGTTCTGATGAAGTTCCCATTGGAGAACAAGGAGATGTCTGATTGGATGTGCAGTCTGAATCTCAACCTCATCAAAGTCACCCCCCTGTCTGCCTCTCTTTGCCTCCATCACCAGGAAGGGAAAAAGCAGCCTTTTCCCGCTGTCATCAGGGTTACAGCTAGTTTGTAGTATGTCGGCTAATCTCTGTGAAGGCTCTGAGTTCAATAGTGACTGAGCTCCACTTCTCTGCTGCAGCAGCTTTTCGAGGCTCGCTGTACTTTGTAGTCCATGGACGCGGTCGGGTTCCTTTGTGACAGCATTGGAATTTGTTTCGTGTTCGCGAGGTAGACAGTTTCGCGATTGGATTCGAGATGAGAAGATTGGGCTCAAGCCAGGGTCATAACTGGAGGACTCATCAGTAACGATAGCAAGCATTTCATCGTAACACCGTACAGATTGTCCATGCGCCATTGGGGACCACATGCACACGCTTCGCGCCGTTTCTGTCGTTCTTCCAAAGATGCTGTCCGACTGTTATCTGCCTTTGGGTCTGCCTGTATCTCAGACTGCCAGATGCGTTTACGGCAGCGCTTGCTTATTACTGTCAGTACTGCAGCCGCCTTCCAATCTGCGGAGCGGCTTACCACGCGACTTCAATCTCGAAACGCTCAAAGAGCTTAGCCTCAACCTCAAAGCGCCATTTCGCCTCATTCGTTGTTTCTTCCCTACATTTGATAGCCTTCTGCCGTATTCCATTGGCTTTACCTTTATTCTCAAGTTGCCATGGTTTATCCACTGTATCGGGGCTTGGCTGCAAGCCGTATGAGTCAAACTCAACCTTTCCCAGTGTCTGTATATGCTCAAATCTTGCTTGATGTTCAGTAGGGACGTTTCCTGGACGACTGACACAGAATTTCGAGTGTTGGATAACGAAGCCCAGCTTTTCGGCCTTTAGCTTGAGGTCTCGATATTGTTGGTCTGGTGTTTTGCGTTTCTGTAGGGGTTGAACTCCTGTCTGACTTGAGGTTCCGGTAGGCATTCTGGCTCTGGATACATTGCTGCTTTGATGGTGTTTTCGCAGTGAGGCAAGCTTTCGTGCTCGTGGTTTTGGCGCTGAAGTGGTCATGATGAAAGATCATCCGATGAAAAAACGTCGGTATTTTATGAGACAGGTAATCACGCCAAGGCACAATCATGGTGGCTTGGACGATGTACAAATATGTACAAGGCGAGGCTGAAGTACTAGGTACAGTGCCTCCCCCCACGTTGATATACCAGCAATGCGTCTGACGAATCCTTCGAACGCTTGCAACGAGAAGGAGCTGTCGCTGGTTCTCACGGTACTATCGTAGTTATGCTCGATACGAGCTCAAGAGTAGGGATCCGAAACAAATTCGCATCCTTAACGTGTGAATGAAACAATGTACTGCTCCTGTTATGAAAGCGCAATCCTGTCCAGATCGCAAAATGACCTATACTTGCAGGATCAGCAAGGTGCATGCAGACTGGCGAATGAGACTCGACGTCGCTCCCCTGTATATCTCGCGGTATGTCGCGACATCCCCGCAGGACCTGTTAAGCGATTGTTGGTGGCTGAGACCCGCAGATACCCAGCCGGCCCGCGCGGTCGACCTGGAACCGCCACAATCTATCCACACACGAGACATCGAACAATCGGAGCGTAATTACTGCTCCGTACACGTTTAACGTCCGAGGGAGCTGGTTTCAAGGCACCGCCGTTTGTTGAGCGGCTCGCGTAGTTCGTGAGCGGATGGGGTGAGTGTCCACGGGTGGATTGTCGCTGTCGCCATGCGGGCAACTCACCGTCTATGTTCTTGCTTCTCGTCCCCTGCAAGATTACCTAGGTATCACAGCGTTCAGCATCACTCAATCAGATGGAGTGCTACCAAATAATCGAGCCAGTTGCACCAGTTTTGCCATTTTTATGCTTTCCTCCAATTATGTTGTCCAGTGCAATGCGTTGTGTAGTAGTGTAACCCATAGGTAGTGATGAGATCACAACACAGGATACATTTGGCCGAATTTTACACCCAGAGAAGGCAACCCCACTTTCCTCTCCCCACACCACGCACCTTTCCCAACCTTGATTTTCAAGTTTCACTCAAGCCCAACTCTTCTAACCAGCGCGATACGTTCATATCGTCATACTTTTCAATACTCACAACATTATGTGACTTCTGCGATGATCCGTATGTATTTCCTACTCAGTCTATTGAGACGTGCACCTTACTCATATACTTAGGTAGTGTACACGGAACACATTTGCGATACAGCACTAAGGACATCTTCGTTGCGCTTTGCCACGTTTCAAGCGGCGGCATATCGTTGACCGAGTGCTATGCAAATCAATTCGTCGACGGAGAGGACATCCACGAGCGGACAAGATCCAGACTACAGTGATGAGAATAGAGAATGCAAGGATCCTTCACCCTAAGAAGCCCTGACCCTACCCTCATGATCCGTTCGCGCACATGCTCCTAGACGGGCCTTGAATTCCCGACTTCCTCATCTTTGTTAAAGGAAGCCATTTGAAAACTTTTTTGTTCATACAAGTACTGGTATTCTGGACAAAAGTGCTCTGGTTGGGAAACAGTGACAACGTCCACGCGCAAATGATTCTCGACCTTTTCCACTGTCTGCCTATCCTTTTCGTGGGTGTACCACTTCTCATCATGACAAGACGAATCAACGGTTCGGCAATACACGTATAAGGCCCTACCCGAATAGACTTTTCATTCACTTCTGCCAGCTTAAGTGTGGAAGATGACCGATGATGCTAAATGGTCGTCAATGAGTGTATATTAGATTTTCTAAATTGACTACTGGTTCATACGACAGCTCCTTCAACATCCGGAGCGCATGAAGAGTGTTTCGCATGACTGAGAAAGGCCGCTTTGTATGTGTGCAAGAACCAGCTGCCAATTGGCAACTTCATACTGGTATCGAGAGTATCAAGCATACCACTTGCACTTGTATCGGTGGGAGGAGAGCAGTTGGAGAACTCTTCGGGGAGTTCTATCTTGAACGCCACGAACGGAGGGATATTCACGAATGACGTCACCGCAGGAGCGAAATTTCGAATAAGGCAACACGCGTACGCTATATTTTGGAATGCTACCAAGGCTTGTAATGCTGTACTTAGCTTCGCTCTCGTCCCGCACTCAGAACTAGAGCAGTCGCGCTATTGTATCTGCCTTGCCGGCCTGATGGCCTGGTGTTTATCCAGCAATCATCGCACGTATATTCTCATTATACAAGCTATTGCTCCACATCTTGGCAGCGCGGAACGGAACGGGGGGCCTAAGAGCGCGTACCGCCCCGAAGGAACAAAGTGCTCCTTCGCTCTTTTTTAGCGCCTCAGAGGCTCTGCTAATGACCACAGCCAAGCTTTTGTACGGATACTCGGAACAGCTTGTACAAGTTTGGCACCATATACCAAGCATGTAGACTTAGGTGGAATTATTGCGGCCGCCAGGCGGCCACGTGCAACTTGTGGATTTCTGGAACACTGACTACAAGGTGTTTCTCCTCCCCAAAAGAGTTAGAACCGTCCGCTCTTGTGAAAAGATGTCGATTACACTAGTGCCGTCGTCAGAAGATGTAGGCTTCACAGCGCGAGAAGGTCTCATTCATTCGATAGCCATTTGGGACTCTCACCCTGTGAATAGGCTGTCAGTATCTCAGGATGGATTCGAGTGTACCCACTCCACTGTGCTTGTCACACTCTACAAACAGCAAGATCGTATATGATGGTGTAGGTCGAAGAACATGTTCACGATCGATCTGGGCGGAGATGGCCGCTCTCATCACACACGCCAAGATGAGGCGTACATCCCCATATCTAGCTACGATCTAAGGCATGGGCATCGATGAGTTGTGCGGCTACATCGCTGACTTATGGCGCTCTATGTCGTCACCAACTCGTTCCTGTGCTCGCAAGCACGGTAGCTGAAGTTCACTCGAAGTACAAAAGGAGGGCTTCTTCCCCCTATCTGTCGACCATCAGCACAGCAAAACCGCCTCTCCTCAATCGCACGCTGACTCCTACTTTCCACTTACCAACCATGCTCGCAATCACAATCATCTCCGCCATTCTGGCCTTCACACCCACCGCTCTCGCAAACCCCGTGCAGAAGCGCGACCCAGGCAACTTTCGCCTCTTCGAGCACCACTATTACCAGCGTACGATTAAATCCCTCCTGCTTCCTATACTTCCTTACTAACAAACTTCAGAGGTTTGCGGGCCCGGAGCCTGCACCGGCGGCAACGACCTCAACTCACTTAGCGTCAGGGTCCATGACGACTGTAACGGCGGTGGCTGCAATGCCAAACCCGCTCCAAACCTCACTCCACGCGAGAGCTTTTGCGACCAGGACTTTACAGTCTGTGATCGCACCTTAAGGCTCGTGAGCCGTGGTCCTGACGACTGCAAGGCTCTACGCGACCTCAGCTCGGCTGACAATGGAAGCGCGTATGCCACGTTGGTGGAAGGTGACACTGATGTTGGCACTTGTTCGGTGGATTTCTCGAAGAGCAAGACTTGTAGTATTGCGTTTGGCGGTGACAACGCCGATAGCAATGTTTACTGTGCTTTCTTTTAAGCAGAGACTGAAAGAGACACAGCCTTTGGTCAACGGGCATGACATAGTTGAACAAATCTCATCCTTGAATCCAAGCAATGTGTATGAATGTAGAACCGAGGACACAAGTTAACTGTTACGAATAGTTGGAGGACTTTCGCTCCGGTTGTGCACACCTCGGTCCATGTGAAGGGAATGGGTAGACTAGCGGCAAGCTCAGGCAAAATAACATTAGGAAGAAGGACTACCAGATTTGCGCATAAATGTAATGCTAGGATGTGGTCACGACAGCGGAAAGAGGGAGTGCTAGTGGAATTGGGTTAGCTCTGAAGATAGCCTCTTTCCGAGATCTCACCCGAACCGTCCTTAACCGCAACGTGACATTAAGACATTGGATCATCTTACTGACAATCAAACGCGCACAATAATCACATTTTCACAGATGAGAGGAGGCTAGGGAAGAGAGATCGGGTTCCAGATATCGAAAAGAGCGACGTTTATGGCATTGTATCGTGGGTTCATACTGCTAATTGAGCCTGCTTGGATATGCTCTTCCAATCCAGGTTACAGTTTTCAACTCCGTACCCTCTAGCCCTTCCTAGAGATATCAACATCCACCTCTCCGAGCGAACCAGAGTCCTGGTTCCAATCGCCAAGTGTAATACCGTAATCCTTGTTGCGGTCCTGAATCTGGAAGTTGTTCGACTTGGAACCCCAGGGGCAAGACCAGTAAATGGTGCAGACTCGAGTGTCGCCGTCATAGACGCCACTGAGGTTCATATGATTAGCATGGATTGGGGAGCAGCTGCGCGGAGATGTAAGCACTACTTACACTTTACCCTCGGTGCCGGATGCAGAGTCAGAGCGTCCACATGAAGAGATTTTGATGGATTCCCCCGCGCTGATGCTCAGCTTGTTGACCTCGCTAGCGCTTATTTCGGCGTCTTTGTTGCCGTTCCTGTGAAATTTGCCCCCTTAGCATGTGTGTTAGCGATGGGTCGACCCGACGGTACTACACGGTGAAGGGATATTGACCCAGAAAAGGAGACAGGAAGCACTTACACATGGCTTGAGCATCTTTGAGGCTGAGGTTTCCTGACCGGAAACTGTTGATGATATGGATTACGACCCACTGTGCGTATGCCATGATGGAGATCTTGGAAATTGATGAGGTGTTGAAATGAGAAGATAGGTAATGTGTGCTTGGGTACTAGAAGTGAGTGTCTGGAGGCGTAATATATACTCAATGGGAGCCCTACTCGAGGTTACATGTCTACCGCTCCACTGATATGCACAAAGCGCAGTTACGAGTCTGTGCAGCCTCCATCTGCGACCTATACAACCACACCTTCATGCTCTTGCAGTGTCTAGTTCCAAAAAGAAAGCAACTTTTGATCCCAAGTAACGCAACTCTGACGTTACAATAACTACATCTAGGAAATGTTGCTGTCAGCTCAGAAAGCGCTCCACTTTCGACACCTCCCTACCATACGATGTGCACCCTCATTCGCAGATTCTAATCCAAACAAGCAAGCAATTTTCGCCTGTTGATCCGCAATACGCAAGCTGCCGACGCAAGTCCGCATAACTCATACACTTACCCCGCTACTCTGTTCACCCGCGGGACGTTGAACGTGCAGCGGGGCTTTTCATAGGGTGAGCATACCAGGTGAATAAGCGGTGTAAGTTGCGCGTAACTAGTCCGAACAGACCCTACGATATTCAGGTTGTTAATGTTTCCCCGCAGCAAAACCTAACCAGATTATTCTGACGCACAGCATTACGACGTCGTTAACCCCGTTGCAGTGCAGGTCCAACACCCACCATTTTCTTCCTCAAAATCGAGGTCGAATGAGACAACACTCCCCGTAATCATTTCTCACGAGCATTTAAATCATCGCCCCCATGATGCTCGACGCATACGTATAACCAATGGACTTTACCACATGAATCCACTTGCATCAAACACGGTGCTTTACTGATACCTCAAAAAGAGATCGAAGACAGCTGATTTATTAGCTTTACCTTGGATGGAGTTATATCAGTAGTGCAAAGAGCTAACTTCGTGGCAGCACAATTGCACATCGTTCTGTTGCAATCTAAAATGTGACAGAACTATTCGTATCTGCATTTGTCAAGGAAAGCTTCTTTTTCAGGCGCTAGAGTTAATTGATCTCACACCCTTCCTGTACATTGATGCAACATACACCCGCACGATGCATATTCACTATGCAAAGATGTGAATATGTGACGATATGAAGCGTATGGTGGACACCGTTATGCAAGTCATCACACGCCGCTACCTCGATTCGGCAAATGGGAACGCCACCAGAACGGCCCGATCCGAGTAGCTAGCTTTCACAGTCGTTGACGGGAGGATAGCACATATGCCTGGCAAGCGTTCCACCCCGCAAAAACAAATTCTCGTCACATGCGTCGCAAAAGCCACTTCGTCGAAAGGAGTGGAAAGTGACAGATACGCTACCTAGGTAGGCGGGCCGGGACCTGAGCCGTCCGCGGGCGGCCCCGCTGATGCACACCATATTTTGGCCCACTTATTGCGCATGATCCTTGTCTATCGTGGTGGAGTGAGTGTCGATGCTGAGGGGAACACACCTTTGGAACTCTGTCAAATAGGTCGGTGTGATGATCCCAACGCAATTGTATCCGCAAAACACCTTGCATTCGACGTATGCAGCTGTAGAGGACGTTGGTCATACATGCAACGCCTCTCTCGTGGTATGGCCGAGTTCTCGACACGGACCTCATGGTTGCATCAAACTCAATATTGGCCATTCCATGGGTTACATATATAGTAGAGTTATTCTAGCACAATCTTCTCTTCCCATATTCCTCCGTTAATCTACCAAAACATTAGTCGTCACTTCCAACAACATCTCTTCATCATGGGCGAGGTGGTTCCGTTCATCTCAGGCATGCGACCTGGCCAAGGGTGAGTTCGTTTACAAGATCGAAATGGAAGTAGTATTAAGTACCCTTCAAGTTACAATACTTATCTGCAATCGCTCTGTGTTCAGAATGCAGTCACTATCGAGAGTCACGACGACAAGAGCCCCGCATTCACTAGAGAGTATTATTCTGAGTTCGTAGAAGAATACGAGTAAGTATGTAGCATCCGCCCGATAGCGCGGCTTACTTACTTGTCAGGAAAATTGCAAAGAGCATGAAAATCAGTGCTGGCGCGGCCGTCTCCGGGTGGGGCCAGAGCGGCAGTGTCAATGTCAGCATTCTAGATCGCAGCGAGGCATGTATAGGGACTCAATGATTCAACGATTTCCAACTGACTGGTGTATAGTTTGAGAGCAGCACTTTGACATACGAAGTCAAGGTGCTGGTTCAGCACCAAGTGAGCGTGCTCGATAAGTTTTCTTTCAACAAGATTGAGACGAGCAACAAGCACGAGAAGTACGGCGATCGTTATATCGCGAACTTCATAAAGGGTGGCCATTTCTACGCCCGTGTCTCTATCACAGCGCGCAACTCGTCTGAGACGAGCGAGCTGAAAGAGAAGTAAGTCTTATCCTGCACTCGCCAGTGTCCACTTCTTCCTACGTCTCTCCCGTTCGTTCGTCACTCCTATCATTAGACTAACTCATTGAACACTAGTGCCGAATTGGCCATGACCATGTACGGCGTCTCTGGCACAGTTACGCAAGAAGTCGAGAAGGCGGTCAGCTCTATCAACAGAAACGCTTCGGTCAAGATTACCATCGTCGAGTCTACAGGCACCAACAAGAACAGCGTTAGTGGAGGAGGTTTTGCCGTCAAGACCGAGGAGACCTCTGACCTCCTGCGAGTCAAGAATATGGCGGACCAGTTCTATACGGACGCGGATTCGGGAAAGCATAGCTATGTGCTCTTGTAGGTCGTCTTCCATTGTGAAGGAGAGAATGAGTGACTCAGGGCTAACATGGTTTGGCGTAGTGCGGTGTTGGGGAAGTACAGGAACCTTTCTAACTTTGACAATTATTTTCTTCCGTTTGATTACCAAGTGGCAAGCATGAGGGTAAGTCGCCGCCCACCGATTCGAGGTTATTCGTACTCACAGCTCCAACAAGTCCTGGGCGCTCTTCAACGACTTCACACTGTATAAGGCTATCGAAAAGATGATCGTTGCTGGTAAGTTATTTCGCAGACATAGGCCACCTAGGTTGACCAAGCATCTACAGTACCCAGTGACAAGTTCAAGGGCGGTTCCGACCGGAAGGTTCAGCTGTCAAATCAGGCTATCGACATCTTCGAAAATATAAAGAGCAGGGTACGCCTCCCCATATTTATCTCACCTCTTCCATTATTACCGGTCAACTGACTATTAGAAGGTCCATCGTATCGCTGAACACCCTGAAGCCGCCAAGGAGACACCCGACCACCAGAAACCCGACGTTTTCCGACTTGAGGTTCTCGCAAGTTCCTCCGTCTCTTGTGTTACCTTAACTATCTGTCGCGTCCGTGACTAACTTCTTCTCCACCCACAGAAAGCAATCCAGACCAAGGAATTTCACGCCCAATCCAAACCCATCCCCAACACCGACGATTACTGGACCGACGTCTGTCTGCCCTATAAGAACTCGGACTCTGCCCACCTCTTCACCTTCCCGGCCTTCGACTTTGGCAATTTGATCGGCACTGAGGTGGTTTCATTTGGAAAACGGGACAACTCCGAAGACTATGTTTGTTTGATTGGCGAGCGCGCGACAAGTGTAAGTGGCATGAAAGAGTTGAGTTACTTTTGGGTCTTCCCGAATAGTGTCGAGGGTTTTGCCATGCAGATGTATGCAGTGAGCAAGGTATCTACGAGGAATCTGATGAGGGTATATGCAGCGGATCAGAGTGACATAGAGAACCCAAGGCCTCATCAAAGGTTTTGGTGGTTTGTGCCAAGCGCTTGATGGGAAAGTGGTTTGGCCTGACGTCACGCGACTGTTCTGTTGGCAAAACATCAGCATCTACAATATAACACACTGTTTCTGCCAGTGCTGTCTTATTCAGCGTGAATCTCCAATTGTACATCTTCCCGTGATCACTAGGCCACGCAGCAGGAGTTCAGGTGAGGTTCATGCCGAGAGAAGTTTACCCCGCTTCGTTCTCCCCGCACCAAGCACCTATCCCAAGCATCAACCCCATTCAAAGCTCTCAGTCGGCGCACTATGTCGGTCACCGTTTTCCGCTTGAGTGTCCTAGCTAGGACAAGTCAGCAACCATGCCCCCAGCGCTTCGGGATGACTCGCAGCACAACCCCTGCAGTCTTTCCCATTCTATCGCACCTCTCATCTTGTCGCATCAAGTGAACGAGGAGTGCAGTGTAGGTATATATACTCTTGAACAAAGTCATTACAGTCCTCGATCAATACCGGAAGCTAAGAAAGAAATATCGAGGAAGTTTTGCATCATGAAAGCCGGACAGTGGGATCCGTAAGTGCGCATGACCCTTCTTTAGCCACAAGATACTCACGTATAGTTTAGCAAGCAACAAAAGGTTGTCGTAAACGATGTACCGAAGCCTACCGAAGCACCAAACCAATTTCTAGTCAAGATACAATCTGCATCGCTATGTCACTCCGATCTTCTTATGGCTATGAGGCCGGATTACACTGTTACGTTGGGCCACGAAGGAGTCGGTTATATCGAGTCCATCGGCAAAGAAGCCAGCGACAGAGGTTTCCAAGTTGGTGATGCTATCGGTTTCAACTACTTCATTGGCGCTTGCTTCGAATGCGAGGGGTGCATGATCCATAACATGCGGTGCGAGACAGGTAACCAGAAACTGCAGGGTTTTGTAGCAGACGGATATTTCGCAGAGTATGCTGTAGTGGATTGGCAGAATGCAGTCAAGTTGCCTGAAAACCTGGATATGAGTAAGACTGCGCCGTTGTTTTGTGCGGGTATCACGGCATTCCATTCGGTAGACAGCTGCGAGCTTAAAGCAGGGAATTGGCTGGCGGTCATTGGTTGCGGCGGCTTGGGGCAGTATGCCATACAATACGCGAAAGCAGTAAGTTCAGGCAAGAGCAAGTGCCGAGAATTGAGGGCTGACAGGGTGCAGATGGGTATCAAGACCATCGGTCTCGACATAAATGACAACCAGCTCGATGTGGCAAAGAAAATTGGCGCGGATGCTATCTTCAACTCCATGAAGAACAAAGACTATCTCGAAGAGATCAAGAAACTCACTGATGGCAAAGGATGTCATGCTGCGGCAGTCTACAGCGCGTCAAACGCGGCATATGCAGGCGCACCGGATGTTTTGAGGACTGGTGGATTACTCATGGTCATTGGTATTGCGCCCAAGGGACTTGACTTTATAAACACGTTCGACTTGACGACGGGTCGGTATCGCATTAAGGCTGATAGCACGGGTATTCCACAGCGGATGAAGAAGGCGGTGGACTTTACCGGCAAGCATAGTATACAGCCAGAAGTAGAATTCCGCACGATCAATGACCTGCCGCAGATGGTTGCTGACATGGAGGCTGGAAAAGCTGAGAAGCGTCAGGTCGTTGTGTTCTAGACGTGCCGTCACGCCAGTGTGGCAGAGACTATCATATCAAGCTTTTGAATTTGGATAGAACATGTGTTTAAATCATTAAGATGTAGGATCGTAAATTCTGCTGCCACAAGGTTTCCTGCTACGAGACGAATATACGCGATCTGTCGATTACTGGTTGTGATACATGGCAATATCTAGCCTCCATCGAGTATGTCACTGGTGTTACCACCCTCTTCCTGACCCCGCACACTGAACTTAGCTTTCGCTCTTCTCCTCAGTCGGTTATGCACGGTGAATCCTAGTGGCTACCTTTATGAGGTACCAGAGTACATTAGATCGCACACGCCGACATGATCAAGATGTTAACCTCTGCGACATAATCACCGACCACGCAGTATCATGGCCCACAAAACCATCGACGTACCTTGTATCCCATCCTTTCCCACATACACCACTAACATACAACAGCACGCTTTCAAAAACCCAGAGTTCGCGTGGGACGTACAAGAAAACTACCAGCGTCCGTTCATCACCCTCACAATCATCTCCACTCCACGATGCTTTCCTAATACATCCCACAGCCTGTATAAAACTCTCCTTCTTCTTTCGCAAATCCCCATCCGTATCCAACGCCTTCTTCCAAAAACACTACAACCACATCCACTCCGACCTGACCGTCGCCTGTAAGAAATTCCATGCTGTGAAGATACAGCGTTACGTCCAACTCTACCAGTCTCCCGACTTGAAAGGCAAATTGCAGAGCTTAGGTATGGATGTACTAGACTACGATGCCTGTAGTCAGATCTGGGTTAGGAAGTGGGAAGATTGGGAGGCCTTTGCGGGGAGTGATGAGTATCGGGCTGCGCTCATGCCAGACGCGGAGAGATTCATGGATCTGGAAAAGGGGATCCAAGTTATGGTTGGGTGGGTCCCTTCTTTGTCTCATTCTGGTTGGTGGATTGGTGAGCTATGGTAGGGTAGTTGTTGGTGTGAGGTGTAATGCTGACGAAATGGGGTTAGGTACGATATGATCTGCTTTGGAAAAGCGATTCCTGATTGCGACGCGACGAATGGAATTACGCGTAGCGAGACTGCGTAGATCTTGAGGTCATTCATGTAAGCTTCGGAGGTGGGAGCTTCCTAGCATAGTAGTAAACGCGACGGAGAGCAGGATGACAACTATATTGTTACTGCGCTTAGCTTATCCTATTGAAATTGAACTCAGATTTCGGTTGCACTTGAGTTGGGTTCAAATTCTGCAAAATGAAAAACTACCCAGCACGATCCCAGCAACCTCATCGCTCAACCAAGTGTAGCTCCTTCCCTTTAGTACATGTGTTGACCCCTTGCATCTGCCCTTGGGGGGCAAAAGCATGGATATCGGAAATAAACTCTCGCTAATTCACCAGCCACTCAACGGAAACGTTGTTCCAGGCGAAGACGATCCGCACCCCTTTATCGCCCACTGCCACATCTAGTCAAGCGCGGTGACCCGGCGCTCACCTTCTCCGCAGTCAGCCCCGGATGTCTACTTCCACATCCACTACCCCGGATTTCCAGAATACGCAACAACCTACTAGAACCTATGGGATATTCTAGCCAATGGCAGAGTTAGATAGCATGATTAGATGTGGTTCTGTGTATCCGAAATGCGGGGATGGGAAAGCATGAACGTCGGGACAGTTGTGGCTTGACATGTGTGACTTGTGCACATGTACACCACCTACTGAAGCATATATGCAAGCCGTAAGTGGGCTCTTTGCGACGATCTTCTCACTTGATTACACATCGTCGCACCTGGCTCCAGCGTGTTTCTTGTCACTATACCATCATGGCAGTTACAGGCATCCACGAGGGCGACGTACGCCGTTCTTCAAAGGAGAAGACTGATATTGAGCAAATCGAAGCCGTCGCAACAACGCCACCACGGACGCTCATCTCATCGGATGCTACCACTATAACGCCGAAGACATGGTTCGTCATCTTTGTTCTGTCGTCAACTTTTGGTCTCTCATTTTGGCCTGTGCCTACAACCGCAGCGATGATGGCCCGGCTCGCTCTTCAATTCGGTAATCCCACTTCGAGCGCGTGGTATATACCCGCCTACACAACGGCTAATGCCATTGGCTTTCTCATTGCGGGTGCGAATTCTGATCTCTTCGGTCGTCGATGGTTCTTGTTGTTTGGTAATGCGTGTTGTTGTGTTGGATTTTGCGTCACCGCTACAGCGAAGGGAGCAGATCACTTTACTGCTGGATTGGCTATAACCGGATTCGGAGGTGGATTTGCACAGATGGCTATGTGTAGTATCCCTGGTGAGTAACTTGACTTATCGCATGCAGTCAAATGAGTCTGACTGTTACAGAACTTCTACCAAACAAGTTTCGACACATCGGCATTTGTCTTTCGGATGGTTTCGTCTTCCTAATCGTTATCATCGGCCCTATTGTTGGAAGGGTAAGTGATGTGCTTGAAAAGACGGCGCGCAATAGCTGATGGTCATCTCACAGTACGCCATCGACGTCAACGCATGGCAGTGGGTCTACTGGGCAGGCCTCATCGCTCAATTCATGTCGTTCACAGCCTTATTCTTCTTCTATAAGCCACCGAAGCACCCGAAAGGTGTTCCATGGGGTGAAGCAGTCCGGGGCCTTGACTACGTGGGCACAGCGCTCATTGTCCCAGGCATCTGTCTTACACTCGTCGGCATCGTCAACACCACATACAAGCCAAGCTCCGATATCACCGTAATCGCACCCATGGTAGTTGGGCTGGTCCTGATTGCTGGATTCGGAGTCTGGGAGACGTTGTCGAATACCAGATTCAAGCTCTGCCCGCCGCATCTATTCCGAAGCCACAAGGGAAGAGAGTTCACAGCGCCGTTCATCGTAGCATTCATCGTCACCATGTTCTATTACTCCGTCAATATTATTTGGCCGACGATGGTGAATGTATTCTACCTGGGCCCGGATGTGTCTCGAAGTACTGAACTGTTACTCACACTTCCACCAAACATCGGTCTCGTGTTCGGATCCTTATGCCTCATGGCTTTCGGCAATGTGCTCGGACACTGGAAGTGGACTCTAATCGGTACCTGGACGGGGATGGTGCTCTTTGGCGCCTTGATGGGTCTTGTGACTCCGTTCAATCAAGGCTTGATGATCGCATTTTGCTGCATCAACGCTTCCTTCTTCGGATGGGCGCAGTACGAGTCTGTCGCCTTTACACAACTGGGTGTGCCGCAACAAGATCTCGGATTCTCGGGTGGTCTGGCGGGTATGGCTCGTTACGCAGGAGGGTCGCTCGCTCAAGCCATTTACACCACGATCCTCACCAACACGCAGACTACGCGTGCTGCTGCTACGGTTCCGGCTGCAGCTATGAGGGCAGGTATGTCGTTAGAAAATGCGCAGGCTTTGCTTACGGCTTTCCCTCTTGGCGCTGCTGCTATCGCTGAAGTGCCAGATACAACTGCAGAGGCTATTGGCGCTGCTTCTTTGGCCTATCAATGGAGCTATGCGCATGCGCTGAAGGTTGTGGCACTCAGCAGTTTGAGTTTCGGTATCGTGGGATTACTTTGCATCTTCTATTGCGAGGATCTGACGCCTAAAATGACAGACAAGGTGGAGGTCTTCCTCGAGAATGATGTGTACGCGGACAAGAATGAGTTCCACTAAGTATCGGGGAGACTATAGCTTAATTAATCCAGTGGTTCTTTGTCCTCGAAGTTGTGTGGATGGATCGAAGAACGAGGCGTGGTGGAGGCTTAGTGGCTTCGACCGACGCGTCGGGCGTCACGTTAAAGCTTGTCGTCCACTCTCAACGCGTCCCCAACGTCATGGCCCCTGCGCAATGGTCTCAACACCATCCCACTCTCTTGCTTTCCTTCCTTTCAACGCCAAGCTCCTGGATGTCACCGCGCCGCCGACACACCACGCATACTCAACGGTTCCTGCTCTCTCAGACGCCGCACCCATGAATCGTCGGCCGGTTCAAAAGAGGTTAGGATGACTCGAGAAGACGGCTAATTTTTCGGGCGCTTTCTGCGGCAAACCTACGATTAAAGGCTAGCTGGTGGGCCGTCGAACCGGCTGGCCATACTATGGAGTTCTTCGCAGTGCGGGGAGGGGTCTCAAGAAAAGCGCAAACAATTTTGAGAGGAGAGAAAGATAGATGAGGAGTCGCGCGCGTAGTACGTAGGTTCTACGTATACGTATCAGTACTATGGACCTTCAGCACATTGCGAGCAGGCTGCACGATGTCCTCTGAGAAGAATCCATCTAGACTCCATGTCTCCACTATTGCAACGGCCACCCCACCTATCTGGTATATTATGCAAGGAGATAGGATCTAGTCCCTCGCTCTGAGAAACGCCGCATGGGTTCCCTGTCTCTTTGTCTTCTCTGAAAGCCTCGCCGTCGCTTTATCGCATCGAGAATGTCAAAATCAGCTGTTGTGTTTGGCGCCTCTGGCGTGACAGGTTAGAAAAGCCATTAGATATCACAGATGGGCTATACACTGACAACGGTCGCATAGGCTGGTCCTTCGTCAACGAGATCCTCTCCGATTACCCCAAGAAGAACACTTGGAAGCAGGTTCATGCCCTATCCAACCGCCCGCTCGCCCCAAACCAAACACTATGGCCAGAAGATTCGCGCCTTAACATGGTCCCTGGCATCGATCTGCTCGCCCATAGCCAAGAGAGCCTCGAGAAGGAGCTGGCGGAAAGGTTACCACATATCGACGAAGTGACGCACGTATACTATCTTGCGTACAAGGCAGGTCTAGATGTACAAAAGGAGTTGGAAGAGGCAGTGGAGATGTTCTCCAAGGCTGTGAAAGCCATGGATAAACTATGCCCGGCCTTGGAATATGTCGTGTTGCAAATTGGCACCAAAGTTTGTAAGACCTACCTCATTCCTGTGAAAATGCCAGATATGGTAGAGCTGACATAAACTAGATGGCGTGCACCTCCTAGCCGCACTCCCTTGGTTCGACGAAGTCGCTCCCCCAGGCACCACCGGGCCCAAACTCCCCCCTCCTCCACTCCAAGAATCCTACCCCCGTATACCTAGCCCGTACGCCGAGATGCTGTTCTACCACGCACAAAACGATTGGATCACCGAGTATGCCAAAGATAGGAAGTGGAGCTGGATTGAGACTCGCCCGGATATCATAGTTGGCTACGTTCCAAACCAAAACGCATACTCGTTAGGCACAACAATGGGACTCTATCTGAGCCTGTGGAAAGAAGTTCATGGCGAGGGAGCGGAATGCCCGTTTCCTGGCACAGAGGGAGTCTGGAAAGCTCTGAGCAATGACAGCAGCAGTGACATGATAGCGCGCCAGACTATCCACCTCACACTTTCTCCCGGCAACAAGAAGGGAGAAGCCTACAACATCGCCGACTCCAAAACATCTTCAAATTGGGAGCAGAAGTGGCCTATACTATGTTCCTACTTTGGTCTCAAGGCCAGTGGGCCCGCCGACACTCCCATCGATATACGCAAGTTTATCAGCGATAACATGGAAACTTGGTTGAGCATGGAGAAGAGATATGGTTTGCAAAGTGGACATGTGGATGGCGGCCGTGGCATGCAGATTGCCGAGGCAATGCTCATGACCAAGTTTGACTTTGATAGGCACTTTGATATGAGCAAGATGTATGGAACGGGATTTACGGAGGAGAGGGGGGCCAAAGAGTCGTGGGAAGGTGTGTTTGACAGGATGAGGAAGGCGAAGATTATACCGTAGATAGAATAATGGTCTTGTTTATTAAGCAGATATCGACGGCAGTGTGTGGGGGATAAGCATCTGTTCAAGGACTACCGGCCGGGTTAGACGAGAGCAAAAGGATACGGAACATCGGATGAGCATCAAAGTCTAGAAGACTTCATGAGATTAAAGAGGGCCGAAAAGGGAACGCACAAAAGCATATACTGTACTAAGCCATAAGTTCGTTCGCGCTAAACGCACGGACCGAACAACAACATGAGATCACAAGATAGGTATCTTCTGCAACACCACACAACTCCATCAATATGAGGTCATTTAGCGCCGAAATTTCGGGGAATCGAATGCTAGGTGGTGAATTATCAGAACGCTAACGCGATTTTATCTTAGCACAGGCAGAGGCTGGTGCAGCAACCAAGGAAATCGCCAACGCGCTCCGCTGCACACAACGAGCTGTACAGAAAACGATAGCTCGATGGGAGGCCACCTCTAGCACCACCACGCGCGATCGTACAGGCCGTCCACCTATTTTAACTAGTAGAGGCCGTCGTCGGCTGCTTCGAATCGCTAAAAAAAGTTCCTGGTATAGGGTACTATGAGCTCCTTAAGGCGGCTGGCCTGTGGGATAGCCAGGAGGCCTACCCTGACGTTTTAAAGCGTACAGTGCAACGCGCCCTTGAAGAGGAGGGCTACCGCAAGTTTCGAGCGAAGCGCAGACTAAAAATCAATAGATCTACTGCCAAACAACGTCTTAAGTTTGCTTAGGATTGGCGTAGCTTCGACTGGCGCAGGGAGACTCTCAAATTTAGTGACGAGTGTAGCCTCGCCCGAGGCTCTGGCCATAACACGCAATGGGTATGGCATTTACCAGCGGATAAATGGTCACACAAGATGATAGAGGAGGTCTCTACTGCTAGGCAGCCTGCGCGTATGATCTGGGGCGCGATATGGATGACACCAGGAGGTCGAGTTGGCCGTAGCCCTCTGGTAATTATGACCCGCGATACATCATCAAGACGCAACGGATATACGGCCTCCAGCTACGTTAAAGCCCTCGATGAGGGTCTTACCGATCAGTATAGACCTAGCGAGTGGTTTATGCAGGACAACGCACCTATTCACACTGCTGCGCTCTTAAGAGGCTGGCTCGAGGAGCATGGTGTGGCAACGATTAATTAGCCACCCTATTCTCCTGACCTTAACCCTATTGAACACTTATAGTAGGCACTTAAAAGGAAGGTCTATAAGCTCTATCCTGAGTTTGATACAATAGGAGACTCGCTAGAGGAGTGGGTGAGGTTTGAAGCTGGTTTAAAGGAGGCGTGGGTGGCTATACCTAACACTCTGATTAAAAAGCTTATCACGTTAATGCCGCACCGCCTCCACGCTGTTGAACAAGCAAAAGGGTATTAAACAAAATATTAGGATTAATACGATTAATTTGCTGCCCTCAATTAGATATTTAAGCATGGTTCTATGGAGTTGCATAGCTTTGAAGTTTGCGATAATAGTGGTGTTGGTGGCCCGAGCGCATAGCGCGAACAGACTTCTGGCACCCGATTGTATCAGCTGAGGTTTGCTGTTTCTGCCCAAAAGTTGACTTCTTAAGTCCCAGGAAAGCGCTCATTTACTTATTATCTATGATCCGTCACACCTGTTAGTAAGCCTTAACAGCAACCAACTGCAAGATCCTATCCGTGATGACCGGCTTCTCCAACGGCTCTGTTCGACTCTGCGGATCCGGCTATCCATCCCTCTCTGGTGGGCCCTGCTTGCGAATGTTACAGTACGGCCAGTGCGCCGTACTCTGCCATGTCTTGAAGAGCTCAGCCTTGAGCTGGAGATCCTCTTTCTTCGCGAATTTGGCGGGTGTCATGCAGACATGCTGGACTTGAGGAATGCGGTTGCCTTGAGGGAAGCAAGCGTAGTACATGGTGCGAGAATGCCTGCGCGGCATTAACTCAAGTGCTACCAGAGAAAGAAAGACTGGGGAGACAATACCAGAGCACCAAGTCACCAAGATCAAGGTTCACTTTCTCCAGCATGCGCCCACGGTCCTTGAACCACTGGACATCATCTTCCTTGAAGATAAAAAGATCCTTGAAGTCCTCTTCCTCCGGAGGTTTATCCTCGCGGTTGTCTTGCTCTCTCTTCCCGCGAAAGAAATCGTCATGCAGTTTGCTGCTACCCTTCATCAAAATCAGACCCCCATCATCGGAGCCATTGGGTTGGTAATTCAACAGACCCTGCACACACTGCATGCCCTTGCGGTGAGGTGACTGATCGCCAGCGGGTATTGCTCTATCCAAGGACTAGATCAAGGTCCTCAAGTTCAAGCTGTTCCCAGTGCTTCTTCTGAACACTTCCAGCAGCTCTCCGATAGGCAATGCTATTCTCCCATTCGATCCAAAGAACGTTGACTGCCTCAGTAGTGACAAAGGGCTTTTCGCTGCGCCCGGTCTCTTTGTTCCGGGTTTTGCTTTCAGATCTGGTCATACTCACAGCGACGATCTCAATCTTGGAAAGATTCTCATCTGTTGGCTCTGTAGCTATTTCTGTATTCGTGTCCTTCTTAAGGACCAAGAAGCGCTCCAATTGATTATGAATGCGCCCATGACCCGATGTGGGCGCATCTTCAGCGAGGGGAAACCGTTCCAGCTGTTCTCTGGAGTGTAAATGAAGCGTGCCAACTAAACGTCCGCTCGAACAGTGACAAAGAGCGATGATATTGGCCATCTCGTCTGGCATGTGGTCCGTTAAACCACTAGCCCTTCTTCCTACAACAAAACTGCGCTGCGTTCGACTGAATAGATATGGGGTTTGGTCGGGCATCGAAGGTTCTGTTGCGCCCGAGATCTGCGCAACCGGGAATGGAAAGTACCAATCGTTTGTCGGACCGTGATTCTTGTCATGAATCATGTTCTGATGGCGATACACACGGCCTCCACACCCTGCTGGAAAGATGCGTGGCTCATCTTTATAGGTGCCTTTGTCATCCTCCATATCTACTGCTGTCCATCCAGGTAGCTGTGTCATTCCTCTTTTCCACTCTTCGCGATGCTCGTACCAATTAGAACGGATGCATCGACGTTCGGATGCGCTTGCTGTAGGTGACGAAGCAGTATACCACTCGACCATAGGATAGGTCTCCTCGATCGTACTAGCTATGTCGTTTATCCTACCCGCTTCTTGACCCAGGTTTACTAACCCCTTCCATCCAACCCATGACCACGATGGCAGATGGCCCGACAGTAGTTGGGATTCTCTTGGTCTATCAGATGGCGTTCGGTGCTGAAGTTCTGTAAACGGCCACTGCGGTCTCCATGCAAGCGCTCGATGGAAGAACATCTCCGGAATCCCGAAAAGAAAGCCGCCTTCGAAACTACGACTAAGCACGGCTAACAAGCCAGTGATTCCTGGAAGGGCGTCTTCGGGGTATCGCAGATTCATGTCATTGTAGCTGCCAATGATATTACTGAGAGAGCTTAATTCCGGAAATCCGTCGAGGCTTTCTACGAGTCGTGGCTCGATATATGTTTCTATCTCAGCACCTGGTATGAGCTCCTCATGAGACTGCCAATGCTGGCACTCCCAGTGCGCTGTCTTGTATAGAAAATATAGCTTCCTCTTCGCCAGCCGGTGTTCTTGGTATGTCCATGCTCGCGAGAAGTATGGAGTTTGTCCATGAACTAAAGAGAATATATGTGTGTCCCGAACGATAACTTTTCGCGATCCGAAGGAGATCAATTTCTGCTCCAGTGCTCTTGATTTAGATACACCATTCAAGCCGACTATACCGTCTTCAGCGTCTCCATCAGCAGCGATGATGGTCAGTGTAGCACTGGCGTAGATGGAACCCATCATTCTGAGCTGGCGCGCAGTTTCTGCAGGATCGTCGTGACCGATACATAAGGCATCCACCCACAGATATCGTTCACCTAGGCCTTTTGTTATAAACATAGCATGGTTGAGTATGGGTGGGATCCGAGACGCTATTTCCTCTGCGCGGAAGGCATGAGGCTCCCGAAGTCTCGCACTTAACCCAGCATCCGCCCTGAGACCGAGATGATCTCCGTATGTATAGCTCAACGCAACAAAATTGGCATGTTCTTCTCCAGGAACTACGCACTCCAACTCAACATCCACAAGCCAAGCTGGTGCAGTTATCCAGATTCTCATCGGGTCGTTGCATTTGCTTCCATGCAAGGCCAGACAATCGGACTTCCATTGCTTGACTTTTGTCAGATCGACCCAGTCCGGATCCAAGATGTCGCCTTTCGCAAATTCTTCTGTGCAGTCTGTACTCGGGCAGAGTAAGAGTTCCCAATACAGCCCCCCTGATTCTAGTGATTCAATTATCCTTACCTCCCCGACGCTCTCTCCGCCCTCTCTGCCTTGAAACCCCATGTCCTTCTTGGGGCGATGATCGTTATGTGTCGATTTCGGCTGGCAGTACTCTGTGAATTGCTCAATCAGCGATGTGTGTTCGCTACAGTCAAGCGCGCCTTGCGATTGAAAAGCCGAAATATCAATATGCTCCTTTCGCACACCTCGGAACATTTCCATCAGAGCGCTACAGAGGTCGCATGGCTTAGCGCGCTCGGGTTCTGACATGACTGATGAGATCGATCGAAGAGGACAAGTGAATGATAGTTGAGGTGTTGAGAGGATTGCTTATTGGAGGTAATGGGTGTTGTTAGCAGTAAGGCGGGGTAGTACTATCTTTATCTCACTTGTCAATCACCCGCCTTCAGGAAGTGTGTCGTGCGATGTTAGTTCGAGTGAGGCAGTGCAAAGCACGCTCTCTGTGGGCCCCGCGTAATGACCTCACGGACGCGACGGCTCGCTGAAAAGCCTCCAACTTCATAAGCTGGCCAATTGGGAGCGAGGTAGGGCGAACTCTTCCAAGGTTTAGCCGGCATTACCCTGATTGGCTAGCTCAACAGTAGGGCGCCTGATTTATGAAATAACACTATCTCGCGTACTACGATTGCTTAGACACATCCTGACTGGCTATTTCACTCTACTTCTAAGCCGTGTCTATCGTGGCTGTGCTTGCGCTGCTCTTAGGCGGAGTGTATGCCCAGGCCGTAATGAGAGCAGAGAAGCGTCATTAACTACCCAACAAGTGCACACACACGCGTTATAGACGTGGTGACGATCATGCACCGAGTTGTTTCAAACACTAGCTCAGCCGCTCTGGAATCATCAAACGATGACTACAACTATTCCATCCGAGCCAATTTTGTCGTAGGCACCATCAAATTCGCCTTATACCTACGACCGCAATCCTCCTGATCAGCAGGAGATAACCGCGATTCTTGCAAAATTCAACAAAGATCCTCTGAGCATCATATCGCTCGGCAAAGACGGTGTTTTGCGAACTCTGTCGGCGGATCGTGCGATTCTTGATGCAGTAGGTCTTAGCCCGCGGCTTATGAAAGCGTTCTTAGACCACGTTCCACCAGACTACCGTGCCCTCACGCCAGAGCTGGAGGACGCTGATGGATCCAACGCGTCGCACGAGGAACTGTGGCACCCTAACGCGAGTTTGCTGCCACAACCCATGGGCAAGAGCAGAAGGGGAAGGTACTAGCGCAGTTAGGAGAACCTCAACAATAACAGGCCAGAGTCGACGATGGCCGTGAAAAGGATACGGACAAGGCGGATCTTGCTTGAATATGATGCAAGACTGTGGCAGGTCTTGTACTGTGGCGTGATATTCTGATGAATCTCCTACTGCAAGAAGACAATATCTGGTACTTACCCTTGAGCTCATCTCATCTTCACAACAACCTCTATCTTAGACTGAGTTACTCATATTTACAATAATTATCGTTAAGAGCCTCTGAAAGGACTTGGCCTTCATGATGACAATGTTACCGTTGAGAGAGCATCGGCAACAAGCGCCGCTATTCTGTAGAAGCAAACACATGCGGTGCCTCCATATACGGCAAACACGCCTCATAGATCTTCTTATGTCCAGGATCCCTTGTAATTCTCTTAAACACACCTTCGTTCACCATCCTAGCCGCCTGCAGTGATCCGCAATAAAAAAGTCCGTCGCACTCGGGCTCGCCCCAAGCACAAAATTTCCCTCTTTCTCATTCGTCAGCATCAACTGCCCGATAGTGCGCATATCTTCTTCGATCTTCCTCCATGCCATCTCCTCCTTCTCTTCGTTCAGTAAGTCTTCGAGCTTGCATCCCACCGCCGCTTCCCGAGTGCGTCGGAAGTACTCTTGTGATCGGGGCGACAGGATCGCTATTTCACGTGGCATTACTGCGACACGGAACACGGGACCTATCACTGTGCGTGCCTTGGACTCGATTTCGCGGCCAAGTTCCGAAGTTAGAGGGACTGGTAGATCTGGATATGTTGATTCAAGAAACTGAGCGATAGAGATCGAGTCCATGACGTAGGTGTTTGTTGGGGCATGGTGGATGACTGGGACTATGTATTTGTTGACCGCAGACGACTCAGCGGGGTGAACACCACTAAGAGAGTGTAATTAGAAGATTTCTGTCTGTGTTCCCGTGGAAACAGATGGGTCAAGTGAGAGTAAAGCAAACTCACAGTCTCTTGAGCGCCGGCTCAATATCTGGGAACTCAAGAAAGGTCGTCTTGTATGGAAGGCGTTTGTAATTGAGCATGAGGCGGATGCGCCATACTGCAGGCGAGAAACAGACATTCTTGGTGCATGCTAGATCGTACAGAACGATTTCGGGCTCGGCTTGCGCGGTCATATTGAGCGCCAGTCTGGTTCAGTCTGCTAATGCAGATGACTGACTCGTGCTATTTCTTTACACGAAGAAATGTTTCTCAGGCAAATGCAGGCTATGTAGATGAAGGGCAGTCTGATGCCGCGGGCTGACTGTGGGTGGCCTCCACCTTGGCGGGGTAAAAAGGACAGGTAAGCACGCACGAGGACAGTAATTGCCTATTCAGCAACCATTGAGGCATTAGGATTCTAATAGCATAAGTAGATACGTAGCACTTCAGGGCAGCACAAGGCTTAATCAAAGCCAAGCGTGCACGGTAATATTGTAAAATATAGATTCAAAGGACTACTACACAACGGTCAAGACTTCGAGCTAGAACTTCCGTTGCCTAAGACGCTGTCGATGTTGATTACGACAGCTATTATAGTGTTTGCGCGCTACTACGGAAGAGCGATGCAGCTACTTTTATTTCCCAAGTATGATGTCTGCCGCAATTTCCTCTGCCAATGCATCTTTTATGGTTAGCTACGATTTCTGCTGTATTTGGACAACTGAGTGATGCAACACTTACAGACGACAGCCCTCGGCTGACCTAGAGGCAGAGACGGAAACGCCGAGGCGTCCACGACTCTTAGTCCGTCCACTCCTATAACTCTTGCCCGCGAATCGACAACCACCATGACATCGTCTTTCTTGCCCATTCGATTCGTCCCTACAGCGTTGTATACCGAATTCGCGCTCATTTCCACTACTCGCCGAAGCTGTTAACCGGTGTCTACGTCTTTGCCGGGAGGCGCTTCCCCCTGGACTACCTGCTGCAAGGCTTTCGTGGAGAAGAGCTCGCGCCCTCGCCGGAAAGCAACAATAGCCATGTCCATGTTGCGCAGGTCGCTCAGCCAGTTAAGTCTGATGACCAGGTTATCAGTCGTACCTGGCGAGCGGATTGATACGTTCACACGCGAAAACGTCGATACAAGGCCGACAGATGCGGCTACGTACTGCTTGCCGTCGGTGAGGCCTACGCTACTATCATTTCTGATTTCGAAATACAAGTCTAAGACGAGACATTGGAGATCTGGTCAATCGGTAGGGAACTCGGATTGGATGGCTTGATACGTCGTGTTGCTTATGGATCCTCGAGCGAATCGCTCGAATCCGGCGACGTCACCACGTTGGACAAGATACCATGTGGAGTTGCGGCGAATGCATCTGGATACGCTTGCCGTCAGCGTACATATCGAAATTGGACGAAATTGGAACATACCACTCCTGAAGAGACGATGATCTCTTTCCTCGCCTTTAGCAGGTACGGGGTGTCAACAGTCTCCACAGCTACTCCTGATGCTCTTCTTCCCTCGAAGATGATATTCCTAGCCAAGGTTGACTTGTATATAGAGATTCAATGGACCTTGTACATGCTATCCAGCATGAGCTGCCACTGTTTTCTCTATCGTGTGAGCCACCCGTGGACTTCAAGTGTCGATCGTGCGCGCTTCGAGCAAGGGCGATGATGCATGTAAGAGGCGTAGTATTAACGGTGGCTATAGAGTTGGACTGGGCGCAAACAACTATCATGCATGCGGGCCCGTGCGAACAGGGGCTCCCGCAGGGGGAAGGCGGAGTAGGTCACGAGTGGGGCGGCACCAAAGCCTAACCATCAACACACGTAATTTTAGGCGTCCAAATGTACCTCTCGAGGTCATCTCGGGTTGACATACATCAAAAGCGCCCGAAGAGAATCCTGGTCGTTTCTAGGTATGGTGCCGCCGCACTCTGAGTGACTTTTCCGAAGTTGATATCTGAGCGACTGCGCACATCATAGGGCTTGCCCTGATGTTTCCGGGACATCGCATTCATCATGACAACTCCAGGTACTGACTAAACCGCCATTGGTCTTGTACAAGGCTCCTTCCAGACACCTTTGGTGTATCAGAAGCTCACCGACGGCCTGACGCACAATGGCCATCCTACCTTCCACCCCAATCTCCCAAGCTGGAGCAACACCGAAGCCACCGACTTCCCCTCTATAACACTGAACAATGACACAGAGGCGGGCAGGAAAGTCATCGCACGACTTGTTGAAGAGGAAGGCAAGAGAGTGGCTGTGGTGATGCATTCGTACGGCGGGCTCGTTGGGAGCAATGCAATCACGAAGGAGCTGAGCTTGTTGCACCGCAAAGCTGCTGGACTACCTGGTGGAGTTGTTCATTTGTTCTATTTTGCGGCTTTCGTGCTTGGTGAGGGGCAATCCGTGCTGGGAACATCCGGGGAGTCGCCAAA
This sequence comes from Alternaria atra, assembly GCF_907166805.1. NCBI lineage: Eukaryota > Fungi > Ascomycota > Dothideomycetes > Pleosporales > Pleosporaceae > Alternaria > Alternaria atra. The sequence goes on along the minus strand of NW_025091323.1, from coordinate 5,498,355 downwards.
AAATGACGTCAGGGTAAGTGGAATTTGCTATAACTGGAAATATCGTATCATAGCACTTACATTGTAAAGAAAGACGGAAGATTCTATCTCAAGAACGGAGCTCTGCTTCTCTACAGCGACCTTCCCGAGCCAGAGGCGTCTGGGTGGGGATCTCGATTGATCGCACAGTCGTATGCTGTGCGGGAGACAGAGATTACATACGCCGCTTACAAGTACGTCCCATCGACATATCTAGTTTGCGGGAACAACAAAGCGGCACCACCTCAGTACCAGCAAATGTTCGCTGAGCAGTCCGGATCGGAGGTACTGAGGTGTGAGGCCGGTCATTCACCCATGCTGAGCCACCACGAAATGCTTGTGAAGAGTATCATAGATGCTGTGGAAGCGGCGGTTGCGGAACTCAAGTAGTTGGTATCTGGGTGATCGCGAAGTTCGAATGGACAGCATAACTAGAAGAGCGTGTATGTTCTATTGTTTGGAGCACGCTCTCATATCGTTGAAGCATCCGATAGCAGTCCAGTCTTCCGACCACACAGTGTCACCTTGATCGAAATTGGCTAAGCTACCAACTGAATTGATCTCCGTGACACGTATACCTCGTGCGCGAAAATTGGCGTTACCTTTCTCATGAGAGAATTTTACCTTCTGATTTGTTTCGCCAGCGGCATGATATGATGTATCCCAGATTAGACGTTGGGCTGAGATGAGTTGGCAAAGGGAATTAGGCGAACAGACCTCGTTCTCTAGGAGAAGTCGGTACCCAACGAGGTATGTCGTGCTGGTTGGAGAAGATTGAGGTGTCTTGCGCAGAGTTTCCCCGTGCCCAAGACAAGAAGTCCAATTTGCCGCTTTGGTATTGGACGATTTCGAAAACTACCAGAAACAGATCACGTGGCGAGATTGATAGGCTCGGCCTAGTCACGTGAATAGTAAAGGACGTTAAAGAAGTTCCCAGCGACGCCAAACACACGACCTGATATATGAATTCTGTGAGTATGTGAAGGGTCTCTTCAAATGTTCGATACAGTTGTGTATCTGTAGGACTCATGCGAGATATGTGGGAGCTCACCCGAGATCGGGGCATCGAGTCGCTTCGCTGGACGCAGAACAAGGAATTGAATAGCACCTGACGTGTTGTCAAGAGCTAGATATTTGTAGCCCATAATGGTAAGCAGCCTGGATTCTTTGTTTGTCGGCCTGGGCTAGCGGCGAGAGGTTTAAACACACCGAAGAAGCGCAGTCTTGTGAGTTGCACTTGAGACAATGTAAGGGTGCGATGGGTTGACCATAAGTGCAAGGTATAACAGTAATGAATTCGATAGAGAAGCTACACTACGCTTGTGCTGGGTCTATGTATCACGTAGTGCTAGGTTCGAGAAACTTCTAAGGGTCCGTGGAGCGCCGATGAAGCCCCGACAACGCTCCGAGGGTTGCAGCCTATCCCAACCAGCTATAACGAAGGCCACAGGCCAAGTACTACTAACCAAGGCTTCAGCCTCTTACAGACAAGGCTGAGTGCCGCCACAAGGCGACCAATAACTGGGAAGTACGTAACTTGTCAGATGAGGAATGCAACGGCACACTGACCAGCCATATCAGGTATACACACACCACCCAAGTGCTCGATCGATCCGGAGTAAAAGACATTGGTCCCCGATGGCAAGAGCCACACACCCCGTAGGCGAGCGACGAGACGCTGTCGCCTATAGATCATGTATTATGCGCTGAACTCATGGCAGAGAGCACCCTGAGGCTTACGGGGAACTGGATGAAGCAGTTGCGGTAAACTTCGATGGTTGCGCAGCTTGCTTTCCAAGGCTTTGCGAATGAGGCCAGAAATAAGTTGCTGATATCGAGACAGTAGAATCATTGTTGCATCGTACTCGCTTGAAATGATAGGCTGTTTATTATGACGATTCCCAGTGTGTGCGTGCTACGAAGTGTGCTGTGGAAAAGATACCTTCCGGCTCAGCCACGAGGTGGAAGAGCGCGGGCAAGCCGGGAAATGACCGCAACGGCCACACTTTCGCTACCCATCAACCTCATTTGCAACAATACGTAAACCCATCAGCAAAAGCATAGCCCTGGTACCAGTATGTTAAGATCCAGCGTCCATTTCTAAAAACTCTTACGAATTCATCGCAAGAGTTGTCCTGTGTCTTTCAAGTCACCCAACTCCAGAACGTATCTCGTCTCTTGCAACGCACACAGCATGAGAAGTGGTACGAGCATAACAAAGTGCAGGAAATAAAACGTGTCAGCAAACTAACTGTCCCTATATTTCCTATCGGCTACCGGAATACAAACAAACAAGGCTTCTGATGACTGACAAAACTTCCCTCGCGTACCATATCTTGCATGTAACAGTCTCCCAGCAGTTCATGAAGTTGACCAACAGGTCTTACAACAAACGGAACAGCACATCCCGCAAGAACACATGCGATCATCTAGTCTTGTATCCCTAGGTACCCAAGCCAAAGACCCTCGCTTTGTAACACAGAATCTGCGGCCAGCTGAGAGCTCACCGCGTTTGCTTTCGTAGATCTTACTATGATCGGCTTGATCATTGTAACTCAGCAGTAGCCTAGGGTAACTGTGCGCTTCACCCGATATTCTTACGAACTCACTGAATAGTGTCAAAAATCCTATGATGTAGTTTGTAGCCGGGGTAGCCATCTGTTCAGGCAGTGCCCCAAATGCCAATGCACAGCGAAATCCTTCAAAGCGGCCGTGTTTAATCGAACCTGGACCATGCGTCGTAGCTACGAAATAACACATGTACATCCAATTTGACATGGTTTTGGCCCATGCCTTGTCATTGTTCCGGCCTTCCGCATCAATTTGGAGGGCTGTGGGCCAATTTGAATTCATGTATGGCGTTGAGTTTATAAGGACGTTAGGCTCGTCTATGGTGATTCTTGATATACACAATGTCTGAATCGTTAGATATAAACTAGAAGAGGCAAAATTGAAAGCCTACCTTGTCCTTAATGTCAGCGTGTTGGTATGGGTGTGTGAAACGTGCCGTGCCTGTATAATAGCGTGTCAAGGGGACGAAATTGAATCCGACAGGCTTCCAGTCTGGCACCCAGCTCGGAAGTCTTAATGACTGTGGAGAGCGGAATTTACAGGCCAAAAATCTGCTGACTCGGTGTAAATCATCCCCTTGGCGTTGTGGTTTCGGTGTTTGAAATGGCTCTCCAACCAATTTTATCCTAGGAACTGGTATGTTAAGAGCCCTCGTTGCAATCTCCGTATAGACCGTCGCTTCATCCTTGCTATAATCGATCATGCCCATCCCTACTGCCGTTTGTGTTGACAAGAGTGCGAAGACCCGGTCTCGGGGATCTGTGGCTTCAAGTTGTTGGCTTCTGCACCATAGAGAGAAGATTCGGACACCGTCATCCCCTGTTATCCAACGGCTAGATTGATCTATGCTCAAAGCCATAAGCCTCGAGATAAGTCTCTTAGCATCATGAGCGTTCCTACTGTGACACATGAAAGCTTCTCCGACCGCAGTGCATACCCCTGTGGCAAATGCACAGTGAACCATGAGTTCGGTCCCAATCTCCAGTGCACCGGACATAAATACCGAATTCTTAGCGTTCAAAAACTCTTGTACAATCCAGACACGTCCAAACCATGGGCGGGAAAACAGGGAAGCCCATCCAAACCAGCCATTATCGAAGGAAGGAAGGCCCAGTTCCTTCAAAGTTTTGGCTCTGTCTCGTTCCAGACCCCAACGGCAGGTATGTTGTTTGAAAAAGGTTTTCATCAGCCTGACTGCGTCGTCATCGTAGCGTTCTTGTTCTCCGAGCCAGAATATGACGTTTGCAGCGCGCTTATAAATGTCTCTCATCATAGCCACCTGGACACTCTTCTCGCTCTCATCTTTTTGATTGATACAAATAGCGTCCACCTACAGTAGGCAATCGAATTGCTGTTTCCGTAGCTGTGATAAGACACCCCAAAGATTGCATGTAATCTGCATTTTATGTCCATTGCAGACAATCTCATGTTGCGATGTCACATCACCCCAGACATACGAGAGGGCGGTGTATTGCGTATTCAAGTCGAGTTTGAAAGTTTCGAGAGTAATCTCAATACCTTTTCTGCCTGTTCCGGATTCGATACGTAATAAACGGATATCCCGTCGGTGTGGAAGTTTGGAGTATAACGGTGCGCCAGGCATTTTAACGTCGCTCTGATTCGACTTGTACATTCACTCTCGAAGGGAAACGTAGGAGAGTGGCTCTGGGGGGAAGCCGACCCTTAAAGCTGGCCCAGCGGGGCTACCGGTGAACTGACCGCAGGCAAAGTGCCGCGCGATGGATCCTGGCGCTAAATGAACCAACCAACAACAAAATGATACCCTTTCCCCACTTCAATGTACGAGATTTCTACCTGGTAAATGGCACGATTAGAACCAATCAGTAGTGCGCCGCAAGCGACGATGCCTGAACTAGACTAGTCGCCACATAGTTTGATGCTGTCAAGGTGGTTCGCAAACTCTCTGCCTTGATGTAAACCTTATCTAACCTTCTATGGATTACAGTGACCAACCCCTCTACTAGCAAGATATGGATATAGCGAGAGACTGGCCTTGATACACATGACCCGGTAAGCAAAAGATAAGGCAACTCAGCGATGCGTCAACAACAAGAGTCGTGTTCACCTTGACAACAAACACCACTTCATTGCAAGGACTGAGTCAACACCGAATCGGATAGGCTATTTATACAGAAAGAGAACTGAACTATCGTTTTAGACGATATGTTTGTTGTGAGGCAGACAAATTCTTGACTCTAGTCTCCACATCTTCCCAGACCCATGCACATTTCTCTCCATCACCCGTAGTGTCCTCTACAACATTGACCGCTAACCCTCGTTGTCCAGGTATATGTCCTTCGGAGCCTCCTGTTTTCATTTCGAAAAAGAACCGTGTGCGGTCTTGATTCGGTGGGTCGTTTGTGTCCGTACATCGTAGAAGAAGCTTTCGGAGGGGAAGTGCATAACGGTGAACGGCCTGAATGAATTGTCTGACAGTAGTGGGCTCTCCGCTTGAATTCGCAATTAGCAACTGCGCTGGTCGTAGATGTTGTATTCCCGAGTCGTGCCAGTGCCATCAGCTGTGCAATGGTTCGATTGATACATTCAAGCATGATTGTGGAGGATCCATTGCCGCTCCATCGAATAGCGACTTGTTGGACTCATCAAAGAGTGGACGCCATTCCAACATCTCTCCATCATCCCGTCCAAAGACTTGCACGTCCGATGGAGGATCTAGAACAGACCACTTTAGCTTGTTGAAGATCTCGTTTGGCTCTGGACCTGATGATGATCACGCTTCTGGTGGTGGTCCGCACATGAGCAGAGGAGGTGGGATGTCGGCTGAATTCCAGTTGGGCGGGTACCAGTCCATTTGTGGTACATTCGCAGACATAGTGCTGTTTTTGATCTGTCAGATTGGCTTTTGAGTGTGGAACATCAATTTGGCCTATGAAAGCGCAGTGGCTCGTAGCATCCCAGTCTGGAAAGAAGGAACTTGTGTGGGCAAAAAGACAAAGTCGCAAAAAACATACAACAGCGGGGATTCGCTAGTGGTCACCCACCTAACTACTAATCCGCCGGTACACTGCTTGTATATGGCTGAGCGGACGGGAAGCCTAATTTTCAGTGTCCTATGGTCGTATGTGGAGAAGATATATTGTAATTGCATTTATATTTGACTGTAAAATGGCGACCAAGATTGTGGCACTGGTCGACGCGTCCATGGGACTGCCAAATGACATGTCCGGGATGGTCCAACATGGGTAATCTATATGGAAAGAGAAACCGTATTGCGACGAACACACGAGACTTGCTCTGGACGAGGCATCAGAGACGCTATCATACCTCCTGCGAAACGTTTCTGGCCCAGGGAACGTGGCATTTGCACCAGCTTGTGACGACAAGCGTTGCTTCTGTGTTGGTCCATGCAGACCAATAGCAACTTGGGACTGGAGGCTGCTCAGCTATTGAAGATATTTCTAAGCACAGTTAGCTCACCGCAATCATCGTTGGAAAGATCGGTGCAAGCTTGGCAATCTACGTCCATGAACCCGACGCGTGTGCTAAACACATGTAGGGCTTACACAAACGCTAACTCTTCTCAAAAAGTAAGGCATTGTTACATGACCCGGAGGAACTCACGGGAACTAAGGACAATCGATCTGTAGATGCAGGAGTAAACCGTAGGGCGATGAAGACCAGTTCTAGCTCACGAACCAATCGCGGGAACGAGAAGAGCCCACGGAGAACCAAGAAGCTCAAATTGCGAGCGAATTATGAAGCGAGCTGAACATTCTCGAGATGCTTTGGCCGAATCCAGTTTGTCGTTGAAATTTTCATAATGTTCGAATGCCCTGGCGGAGACAACAATGTAATTGATTTCCAAGCATGGGATAACGTGCACGTATCCTCAAAACCTCTGAATACTAGGGACCATATGTGAGCTCGAGGATCGCGCTGGGCTAGAATACAATAGTGAACAGCTGACTCGACTAAGCTGCAAGGCTTAACAGCCGCTATGTAAATCTGCTTACCCGAACTACCTGTGGCTTACTATGCCAACGTTCCACGTTGCAGACAGGGTATTGCGCGCGTCGTGAGGCCAAGGGTTTCGGCGCAAAATATGTTGGCTAAGTGCAGAGTCGACGGGAGAACAACCAGGATGATGTGATGGATGCCGCAGTTCATGTTGATTTGTGATGCGAGTTGAGTTGACTGGGTAACGAAAGTCGACGATGGCGCAGTGTAAGAAGTTGGCAGTGCACGGCGAGGCGAATACTTCGTTGCGAGGTGATGACGCGAGCGCGAAGCGTGCGTCAGAAGTTCGAACTAGCGGGTGGCTGCAGACGGCACCTCGTCAACCCTTTTTCATGAACACATTGCGCATGGATACCTGTGCATGCCACCTCACACGCAATCTCCCTAAGTACTAGAGTCCCACCTCAGAGGTTGCTCCACGTTGCGATTAGGCCTTCCACATTGCTATCATGAAATTGAAGCATATGCCTTGTGGCAGAGTGTGGTCAGGCAGGTAGTTCTCCATCCATGACAACACGAAGATTCCAGGTTGCGCAATCTAAAGTAGGTCGGGCCGTTTCTAGATTAACAGTTGCAGCTACCTGAGTGTTACAGAGGGCCCCAAAAAGAAACGTGCCAGACGCAGGCGAATGGACTTGCGCTCTCGCAACTAGATCTCAAATATCCGTTGGGGCGAGACAGAGTGCTAAGGTAGCAACTTCGTAGTGCCAAACCTGCGAGTTGGGCCAGCGTTTGAATGCCGGGCCAATTACTCGGAACACCTGCTTTGCGGCCTCACGATACGATGTGGAGAGTCAGATCCCATCTTGAGCATGACTAATGGTACTAGTGATCATCTAGATCGCGGGCTCGTGATCGTCGGCGCGGGAGATCGCTCCACTAGTTTTTCGCTACCATTGCAATGGCGTCGTTGTACGGATGCAAAATGCCTGAGATTAGCTCTCCTTTCCAGCAGGTTTTTGCCCGCGATTTGGATGAACGGTTGCATGTATCCCCCACTGCACTCCATACGTGCGGTCAACATCGGCGTAGCCGTATAAAGTAACAGCAACTTCCTCAAGATGTGCCCTTATGCCCTGTATGAGCCCTTGTTACCCCTAGCGGCCTTGAACCTACGATGTCGACGCCCACGAGCGATGTCGATCAGTCCGCGAGACTGATTTCACCGGACGGTCTGCCGCTCGCTATCATCATCATCTCATCCATCTTCTTCGCCCTTTCTATCGTTACTGTAGCGTTGCGGACCTTTATTCGAATCAAAAAGGGCATACTCGGCCTGGAAGATGTGTTCATGGTTATCGGCACGGTATGTCTATCTCTAAGAGTCTTTGACTTGAACTTCGCTAACGTAAACTCATAGATCGCATATATTCCTGTTACAGGTCTTGCAATATACGGATGTTGCGTTGGACTAGGCAGAATGAATGAGGATCTGAATTTGTGGCAGCAGTCCGAAGCTATCAAGTATTACCTGATTTGGATATTGGTATACGTCGTTGCACTTGCAACTGTCAAATCCTCTGTGTGCATCACAATTAGGCGCATTGCCTCGATCAAGAAGCCTATGAGAATCACTGTCTGGGTTCTACTAGCTGTCACGTGGGCGTCCTTTCTCGTTACCTTTGTTGGAACGTTAGCTTACTGCCAGCCGGTGTCGGCTTTGTGTGAGTAGGCCCGATTTGCAACCTTTAGGTCGAACAAGGCTAATTGATACCTACAGGGACTGGTCAGGGACATTGTGCTTCTGCGGAGACATTTCTCATCATTGCGCACACTGCGACAGTGTCGACGATTTTGACCGACATGGCCCTGGTTATCGTGCCGGCTATCATCTTGTGGAATACGCAGATGAAGAGACAAGCAAAAATCCAAGCATTCGGGCTGCTGTCCTTCGCCTCACTGGCGTCAATTATCACCATGATAAGAATCCCGTTTGTCAACAAATTTGAGTCTCAAACCAATCTCCCTTGTAAGCATCAAGTTCCCCTAAATCTGAGAGACAATCGAATTGACCAGCGCACAGTCTGGGTGTCTCACATCGTCCTTTGCTCGAACGTCGAGACTGGTATCGGGTGTTTTGCATCCTCCCTCCCAGCACTGCGCCACTTCTTCCAACACGACCGCGACGGCAGCTCCGATCCGAATAGCAAGCGTTATGGAACGACGACCATCACTGCAGGCGGTCACCCACGACAACAAAAGGGACGTGACAGCTACCGCAACCCCACAGACATTGGCTTCAGCTTGTCTGCTGTGCACCATGGGCGCGATAAGGATTCCTGGGAACAGATACACGACGGCGCGTCAGATAAGAGCACTGCACCGATGAACGATAAGAGAATTTATGCCGACAGGACCTACACAGTCGATGTTGAGTCAGCTTGACGGGACATGCTTTCAGCTCATGGGTGTCTGCGTAGGGTTAAAAGCCTTGTAAGCAATATATCATAGGACAATGGGTCTGAGTAATATTGTAAAGTTATCTAATTATGGGAGATGGCGAGGAATTTTGGGTTCCAGTGCCTTTTGGTTATATGTGCTAGGATGGTGAACACGGATCATCTTCTTTGAGTTATTGGTCTGGTCAGCTGACGGACCCCACACACCCACCGATTTCATACCAACACATCTAGTCTCACGAGACGGAGGATACGAAAAGAATCTCAGCTTTCTACACGACTAGGTCTAGCTCCATGAGGCTACGTCACGATCTTATAATAGCCATGTATACGCAACAACATGGTCAGCAAAAGATAGAGAACACAGTGTAAAAGGCTCAATTTATGCAAAGCTCTACAACATCAACAAGCTCCCACTAAGCTCAGTTCGTTGATCGCTATATCTCATATCTTCAGCATATCTATACAGCTTGATTGTTGACAGGTTCGCCTGTAGCGCGATGCTTTGTCAATCATCCACTGCCAAAGGTTATGTTTCTTTCATATGAGCGAGGAAAGACGGTTTGAGTACCCATTCTCCGTCGCCATTCTGCATATATGGCTCCTTTGATATCCAGTGCTTCCATTCCTGGAAGACCCTACTGGCATGTTCCTTGGAGACACAGAACCATTCTCTGTGTGTCTTACCACAGCCGTTGCATTTCTTCCTTTCTTTGATGGCGGATCAAACATGCAGTTGACTTCGCAATTTCGACTCCACGGCTGTATCCTTTCCTCGACGTGTACAGGCCTCTGCTGGAGCGATGTTGCCAAGGTCGAATGTTCCGGATATTGAAAGCATGCTCCAGCAATAAAGGGGTCGATGTAATCTCTTCTTTATCGGCACTGGCATTCTGTGACTGAATATGAACTGTTTTGAAGCTTTGAGTATCCTCGTTTTCAATCAAAGGTAGCGCAACTTCGGCAGGATCGGGCGAGGATGTCGATGAGCTGATGGACTCGTTTTCAGCCGACGCAAATATATCTCGCTTCAACGGCTGGTTCAACTTGGCTTCTCGAACGCGGTCTGCGCCCGATAACGTGTCTGGAGGACTGGACTTTTGCAAAGCCCAGCTTAATCCACAGACTGTGCTGCTGGCGGTTAGCATAACCTCACTCACAGCTTTCGAAACATACCATTGGGAAAGTTCTTCCGCATCCATGTCAACTTTGATGGTGCCACATCGAGGACAAGTGTCGCCTTCGCAACTCTGACTCCTCAGCAGAACTGACATGGCTATCTTGGAGCCGTGGCCCACATCACGCTCCTAGTTCTCTTTGGTAAGTAACTTGTCGAAGTGTTTCTGCTTAAAAATACGAAATTGCTCAAGGAGTACCTTCTGTTCTCCAGGAACGTTTTGGAATTCGCACCGCAAGCGTGCCATGAATACAGCATGGTGCCGAAAGTGTACATATGGAAGATATGCTATGCGACCTAAAGCATCTTCAAACAGTATGCCGTCTGCGATGGGGACAGAAGTGAGTAAAGGAAGTGTTTTCAGGGTTCTTAGGATATGCTGAACAATTGATAGAGCAATCCAAAGCTTCAGGAGCAGAGCATTCACACCCGCTCTGAAGAAGCTAAGCAAAGCCTGGATCGAATGCCTGATTGTTTCTTGGGCATTTTTTATTACACCGTAGTCGTTCTCTTCAGATGATGGACCCGATGATTGCGGGCTCAGATCCCTCTTCGTGAGTTGCAACAGTAGCCGATGTTGAGTGGCTAGTTGTTCTTCAACTCTCTGCATTGCGGTACGATCGTGACATAATGATCCAGAATCGACAGGTGTGTGTGATTTTGGCACTTGGCTCGGGATTGCCGTGTTCTGGGTTGTACTTGTTCTTAACTGGGAGAAATTATCTTGGATCTTGGAGTCCAAAAGTTCGATTGAATGTAATACTTGCTGCGAAAGTTCGGAATTGAAGGGACCTGTGTGCATATCGATCTGTTTGCGGACAGCATCTATGTGTGCATTGCGACCATTTGCAGCTTCCAAACGCATATCTCGAAGGCTTCGAATGACGTTGTCTACAAATGCCATTGTAGCAAGGGAGTCCAGTCGCGTATCAAGGCGATTCTGAAAGTTGTTCATCTGATAGTTGAGGCCGTTCAACGTCCGCATAAGGACCCCGAGAGAAGACCCAGCCTTCTCTTGCCGTTCACTGCGACAGTCAATTTCCCTCTACTTTAGTCCTTACAAAATTTGCGGTACTTACGAGTTGATCAGAAGTAGTTGCATATTGATAGCATTAATCCGAGGCCCCAGAGTAGCCGTGAGTTCAGATAGCTCTTTTTTCACTTGAAGACCCCATTGTACCTTCCGTGCAGCCCTTTTGGTCCTGTCGATAATGCGGTCGTTTTTGGTACCTAGGTTCCCGAGGCTGGGTTCCAGAACTTTCATTTTTGAGAAGAATCTGTTGAGTGGGATGTAGCATTCATGTCCGAGTAATTGCAACTTGTCGAGTTGCTGAGGATCGACATCTACAGAATATGCACTCTGCACACTTCGCAGCAATCCCTCAAGGCCTTGTAGCTCACTGATAGACTGATTGTACTGCGAGCTCGCACCATCTGTTTCGCGTAAAGCTGTGTTGATCTTGTGGACCAGGTGAATTGCTGCCATAAAATATCCCGCGGAGAATCCGAATGGGACAGCCATAATCTAAATAGAAACAGGTCCCAAGGTATAGTAATGACGAGAAGGGGACGATGATGTAGAAGCGACGAGTTGTAGCTAGGCGTAAAGATCAGTATGCATCTGAGACTAATAGCTGCTGTCATGCTCTGATGACATACGAGGCATGAGGCGAGGAGAAGCCTGGAGGCGACTCGCAAGGCTGACAGCGAAGAGACTGTGCCACAATCGCGCATTGCGCGCACGGACACGGTACAGCGGGTCGACTTTTGCTTTCTTGTCAGTCAGCCTCAACAGCTACCCCCTTGATGAACACAAGATTAAGAGATCTCAAAGTGCGAACCATTAACGATGACTGATCTACTGATTTCTTGTTGTGCTTGTGCACCATAGTGTGGAGATGTTTTGAGCAACTCGAGACGACATGGCGACACACAGTCGGCTGTTCAAGTGCGGCTAAAGTTGGACAATGCGCATACAACATGATAAATGTTATAAAAATAACGCAGTGCAAAAAGGTCGCTTCATTTCTGGTCGTGCGTCATATCCTTAGCATGCCTACCTAATCCCCAGCTACCCCCGTTCAGTAGCTCATATTAATCATAATAGTCTTCGGTTCAGTAAACGCCCTCAGCGCGTGAATCCCACACTCCCTCCCCAACCCACTCTCCTTGCTGCCCCCAAAGGGCGTCATAGTAAACATTAAACTCACACAGTTTACGCCCACCATACCCGAGTCAAAGTCACTCGCAACCCGCAACGCCTTGTTGATATCCTGCGTAAACACACCGGCCATAAGTCCAAAGTTCGTATTATTGGCAAGCTCCATGATTTCCTCCTCGGTCTTGAAAGACTTGACGACGGAGACGGGGCCGAAGATTTCTTCGCAGTGGATTTCGGATGTTGGGTCGACGTCGGTGAAGACGGTGGGCTCGAGGTAGTAGCCTGATGTGCCGATGCGTTTGCCGCCAACGGCGAGGGTACCTTGGCCTTGTTGGCCGCGCTCGATGAAGCCTTGTACACGTTTGAATTGGGCTTCGTCGACCAATGGACCGATATTCGTTGATGTGTCATCTGGGTCACCGACTTCCTTTGTCTTGTCTTTCATCGCTGTCTTGTACTTTTCGATGAAGGCGTCGTAGATGCCTTCTTGGACGTAGACACGGCTGGCGGCGAAGCAGACTTGGCCTGTGTTCGCGGTGATGGCGTTGGCGGTCCATGTCACTGCGTTGTCAAGGTTGCAGTCGTCGAAGACTATGGCGGGGGACTTTCCTCCTAGCTCGAGGGTGACGCGTTTGAGGTTCGACTTTGCGGCCATTTCTTGGATCTTCTTGCCGGTTGCAATGGAGCCTGTGAAGCTGACTTTGCGGATGCGCATGTGGCTTGCGATCAAAGCGCCAGTGCTTCCATCCCCGGAGAGGATCTGGAAGACACCAGGTGGGAAACCAGCTTCTTTGATGAGCGTACCAAGAGCAAGTGACGAGAAAGGTGTCTTTTCTGAGGGCTTGAGGATGAAGCAGTTTCCTGTTGCCAGAGCTGGGGCGGCTTTGAGACCAATGGTGCCGATGGGTCCATTCCAGGGGACGATGCCAGCTGTGACACCGAGGGGCTCGTTACGAACAATCTTGAGGAAGCCGTCTTCCTGGGGCCATGACTCGCCACCGAACTTGTCGATGAAGCCAGCATTGTATCTGAAGACCTGTAGTGTGGTTAACACTCACTCTTGAGGCTTTGGAGGCGGGTGTGAATCCTGGTGGAGAGCAATACATACCTCGGCGCAAAGCCCAATCTCGAAAGCACCAAACGCTGCTGGTGCGCCCAGCGAGATTCGCGATAACTGTGCAATACCCTCTGCGTTCTTCTCAATAAGATCTGCGAACTTGTTCAGGATGCCTCTGCGCTGATTCGCGCTCATCTTCTTCCATGCTGGGAACGCCTTCTCCGCCGCATCGACCGCAGCATCCACATCCTGTTCGCCTGCCAGAGGGCAGTCGTCTGCGAGTAGCTCCCCGTTTTTGGGGTTGTGGAGAGTAAGCTTCTTCGGCGACTTTGAGTCAACATACTCATTGTTGATGAAGATTTGCTTTGGTAGGTTCTTTGCTGAGTATTGCAGTGTCATGATGGGCGGGATATGAGAGGGGATCAACTGCGGAAGGAACTTATTGCAAAGAATACACACAGAAAAAGGATATAAGAAGCGTATTACAGTTGTGTCAGAGATATTGCGCAGGCGAAAGGAGCGCTGGCTAAGTAATCTCACCTCTTAACTAAAGCAGCAAGACCTAATCCCGGAGGTATGCAGGCTGGTGGCGGCCCATCTCGGATGAGCAAACGCATTGCAACCATGTGTAACACTGCATGAGGGGGAGAGGTTAGCTTGGCGACGACGTGGTGTGTAAAAGTTAGTGTTCGGCTGACGGCGAAGGCGCTCGCGGTTTGTTTTCCGCGTCGTTGGCGCACATGTGCGTTGAGTCATCTTCTCCACCTTCCCCGCACCACTCTGTGTCATGCTGCGAGACAGCCATGGCGAAGCTGTGGGCCATCATTTTGAATCGTGACAGTGGGATTGATATGTCCCTGAGAGTCATATCAGAGTACAATGCGTTAGGGATCGTGCGAACAGGTATGAATGTGCTTTACGTCGCACATGGCTTTAGTGTAAGAGTAAAATCAGGCACAACTGATTAACATTTGGGGGCGTCATAAACTTGGATATTTTCAACAGAGCATGCGATGTATTCGTTTCTGAATATTGCCAGCTCGGAAGACGCTTTCCTTTGAGCATGCGGAGAAGGAACACACGGGACGTACTTGCACTTCCTTGACGTGAGCCGTCATTGTACTGCCTACCACGATGGATGGTATCGTAATGGTAGCCTTAATGAGCCGAGAATACAAACATGGCCTTGAAACCTCGAGAGCGTATCTGTCGTCAAGCGATTTCTCACCCTCCCAGCAACCTATCAACAAAACCTTTCTTCTTCGAGTTTAACTTCTCGTCACAGTCACGAACGTTGTCCCCAAGATGCCAAAGAAAGTCGCACTGATTACCGGTGGAGCATCAGGCATGGGCCTCGCCGTTGCAACCGCCCTCTCGAATCGCATGCATGAAGACTGGGATATCCACCTCATTGACCTGAACGCCGAAGCCGGCAAACAAGTGACTGCCAAACTGAAGAACACGCACTTCCACCAAACAAACGTGACAGACTACATGTCCCTCGTCTCAGCTTTTGAAGCCACGTACAACACATCCCAGCGTCTAGATTTTGTTTACGCAAACGCTGGTATCGTGGAGCGCGACAACTTCTACGCAAAACACGACCTAGACGGTCCGCCTCCTCCGCCTCCAAATCAACTAAGCGTGGATATCAACTTGAAGGCTGTGATCAACACATCATATCTTGCTCTACATTACTTCCGCAAAGCGATAGCCAAGCATGGAAGGGAGAATGTAGATCCTGTGTTGGTCATGACAGCATCTTGTGGCGGTCTCTATCCGTCAGAGTTCTGTCCTATGTATAGTGGGAGCAAAGCAGCTGTTGTGCAATTCAACCGCGCAATCACCGTCGCATACCACCACGAAGGGGTACGGACGTTTGCTACGTGCCCTGGGACTATCAACACTGGTCTCTTGAGTCAGGAAGAATGGAAGTCTTTCCCCTTGGAGTACTTCACACCCATGGAGACGCTGGTCGATATTGTAGTGAAACTGGTGGATGGAGGCGATATAGTGGACGCAAAGGGGGTGAAGAAGACGCGAGAGGAGAACTGGGGGTTGACGGTGGAAGTGAACGGCAACAACTTCTATCTCAGAGAAGGACCAGAGTTCTGTGATGATAATATGAGGGTGATGATGGCGAATACTAGCATGGCGAAGCAACTAGCTAGAATCGAGGGAGGCAAGACAAATGGAACGAACGGGGCTTGAGATGTACGTAGATACATGGTGATTATCCAACGCGATTTGTATAGTTCTATAACTTGGAATAACGTCCTGATGCGAGCCGCATGCCACCATCTACAGCGATGTCCTCTCCGTTAATGTACGCTCCCGCTGGACTACACAGGAACACCATAACACCTGCAATATCTTCAGGCTCGCCTAATCGCTTTCGTGGATTGTTCTCCTCCAATTCTTCTTGTCCACCCAGCATCTCGATCAACCCATTTGCGAGTTTCGAGGGAAAGAAACCAGGCGCAACAGTGTTGGTTGTGATATTCCTGGGGCCGAGCTCGACAGCGAGTTGTCGTGAAAGGTGATGTGCTGCCGCTTTGGAAATGCTGTACATGATTGTACCATGCTCGCCGACGTGGGGGACGGTTGTCCCGGCGGTGGAAGAGACGATGATTATGCGAGAGGGCGCTTGACGAGTACCGGCGCGTTCGAGCAGAGGTGCGAAGCTGTTGACATTAGAAGCCCCTCGTGTAATCTTGCCAGTAGAGACACTTACAGCCGCGCCAGATTGAAGACGCCGCGAACGTTGAGGTCTAACACCTTCTTGCTCGACCAGTCTGGTGTGGGATCAAAAGGGCCTCCCCACGTCGCGCCGGCATTGCACACTAGGATGTCCAGCTTGTCGTCGGTCTCGTGCACCTTCTTGACCAATCTCTCGATATCTTCAGTATCGGCGACATTGGCGGCGATGCCGACGGCTGTACCAGACACAGGCAGCTTGTTGAGCTTCTCGACGGCTTGGTCAATGCCTTGTTCTCCTTCATTCTTGCGCGCAGAGATGAAGACTCTCTTTGCGCCAGCGAGAAGAAACGCTGTCGCAGTGTGAAGTCCGAGACCTCTTGAGCCTAGCGAGGTGAGTTGGAACGCGTTGGTCTTGTTTCTGATAGTACCGCTTACCTCCAGTGACCAGCGCGACTTTGCCGTCGAGGCTGAACATGCGGTTGAAATCTTTTAATTCAGACATTATGGTCAATCTCCGATTTGATCAAGCAAACAGCAAGACAGCAGGCGAGAGGTGGCCTCGCCAGATGCCATCTTGAGGCTTGTCTGGGGTACGTGGGGTTTGTCTGGGGAGCTCGGTGTGTGGAGTTCGATATCCTCGGAAGCGGCGCGACGCGTCTGTGCACCCCTCGGACACCTCGTCTGGCCGGCTGTAGCAGCAACGCCTGTCCCACGACTCACCCTCACTATAAGCGTCTCTTTCATGATGCAAACACTTGCATCTGTCGCTGTCTGGTTTCGAGGCGATCTTGATTGTTTTGCGTCTTTTCTCTACCCTGATTGAGCCCTAGCATTCTCTCCACTACATCGCAACAATGCCCTTCTCGTCACCCTTCCCTACTCTTGACATTCCAAAATGTAATTTGCTAGATTACCTATTTCCTCAGGGAGCAGTTCCTTCAGGCACACCTATTTGGATTGACTCCAAAGATACCGACCAGCACCTCACACCACGATCGTTGCTACAATGGTCGAAACGATTGGCCTTGGGTTTGGATCGCATCGGGAGCAAACCGGGCGAGGTCGTGATGATTTTCACACCGAACCACATCTTCGTTCCCGTGGCCTACCTTGGAATCGTGGGGTCGAAGCGAATCTTCAGTGGCGCCAACCCAGCATACACAGTCTCTGGTAAGAATGCGCGCAAGCGCAGCAGAAAACGGACTAACAAGGTCCAGAGATGACACATCAGGTTGCAAATACAGAAGCAAAGTTCATTCTCGCGCACCCAACATTGATCAAAGCAGCCGTAGCAGCAGCCAAGGGCGCCGGCCTTCCAGAAGGACGTGTCTTCCTCTTCTCAGACGAACCTTGTGCACCAGTCGAAGGCTGCAAAGACTGGAGAGACATGTTACCGTCCCCAGCTGAAACCAAAACATACAACTTCCCAAAGTTGTCTGCACACGAAGCAGCCACCACGACAGCTACAGTCAACTACTCCTCTGGCACTACTGGGCTACCCAAGGGTGTCGAGGTAAGCCATTACAATCTTATCGCGAACCTCGAACAGACCATCTTCATGCGTTATCTCAACAAGCCATGGAATGCAGACACCCGGCCTCGGGAAACTTGGATTGGTTTTTTACCACTGTACCATGCTTACGGACAGCTTTACACCATAGCCATGGCGCAGAAACTTCAGATACCCTGCTTCATCATGAAGAAGTTCGAATATGAGGAGTTCCTGCGGGTAATTCAGACGCACAAAGTCACGCATCTGCAAGTCGCGCCACCAATCATGGTCATGCTCAGCAAAAGACCAGAGACGGCAAAATACGACCTTGGTAGTGTAACAGATATTCTGTGCGGTGCTGCGCCATTATCAAAGGAGCTTCAGAATGAGATTAGTAAGAAGTTGCAATGCGAGATCGTGCAGGGGTGGGGCATGACGGAGGTCACCTGCGGAGCTATACATGTGCCAGGAGGTACTGTAGATGAGTAAGTACAGTCTTCGCTGACTCTTCTTTCGTTCGCTTCTGATACACTATAGCTCTGGAAGTGTGGGTCAACTGGATCCAAACTGCGAATGCATGCTTCTTGACGATGACGGCAATGAAGTCCCTGAAGGACAACCAGGCGAGCTCCATGTCCGCGGCCCCAACATATGTCTCGGCTACTGGCGCAATCCAATCGCAACGAAAGAGTCTATATCACCAGATGGATGGCTGAAATCCGGTGATGTTGCTGTCGTGAAGAATGGATGGTTTTGGATAGTCGATCGAAAGAAGGTAAGTCACTTCCACACGCTTGCGTCCCTTATCCGAGTATACTGCTAAAATCACCCAGGAACTGATCAAAGTCAACGCCCTGCAGGTCGCACCCGCAGAACTCGAAGCCGTGCTCCTCGAATTCGACCCAATCGCTGATGCGGCTGCTGTTGGTATCACGCTTGATGGCCAGGAATGGCCGCGTGCATATGTTGCACTTAAGGACGAGCATAAGGGCAGGACGACCGCAGAGGATATTCATAAGCATATGAAGATCAAGGTTGCAAAACATAAGCAGCTTGTTGGGGGAATTGTATTTGTGGATGAGGTGCCGAAGTTACAGTCAGGAAAGATTATGAGGAAGGTTGTCAAGGAATGGGCGAAGAGGGATGCTGAGATGATGGGTAAAGCGAAGCTCTAGAAAGCGGTCACACCTGGAATACTGAGCTTTTGCCTGTGAACATTTTCAGTAGTAGCAATGCCAGGTGTCGCAATTGTTCCATTACCGATGAGGTCTTTCCCTGATAGTACCTACTGGTTCCCACCGAAGCTGCGACACTTACAGCTATCTTCATGAGTAACAACATAATCCAAGACCTAGTGACAGCACATTTTACCTTTTGGCCTTCCAAATATGATCCAGACTCGACGCCTAGTCATGAGATCACGTGTTCAAGGGAGATTCTGCATGAATCAAGTTTTCCACCAAGCACAGCTTTCATGACAGTGTTGCTGTTATCGACCACACCCTCGTGCCTTCCACACATCCGAACAGAGGCAAGCGTGGCCTTGGCAGCTTCGCGTTCGGTTGGTTCGCACCTGAATAACCCCGCGTAACTTCATCCGCAACCCCTCAGTACTATAGTAAATGCACACCTCTTACAGCTACCACAGCACTACAATACCCCAGCAAGCCATGCATCTCGGCTTGACTCATGCAGCCAGATAGCGCGCGAACCCACACGCGTTCTCGTGCCGGCCTAAAGTATGCCGCATGACTTGCACCAACCGGCGTGCAAGGAGGTGTACGATGTATGAAGACACCCGAGGCGCGGTTAAACACTGCAGAGATGTTGGATCGCCACAACATGGCGGTGGG
Organism: Alternaria atra; assembly: GCF_907166805.1. NCBI lineage: Eukaryota > Fungi > Ascomycota > Dothideomycetes > Pleosporales > Pleosporaceae > Alternaria > Alternaria atra. Next base: position 5,478,928 of record NW_025091323.1, on the reverse strand, counting down.
ACTGCATGGCCTCCTTGTTTATGTTGATGGTGCAGCGTCTTTAAACTTCATCTGCTGGTTTTGAGGCTACATCTCAGCATACTATTTGCGTCTTCTTCCACTCCCATCCCTCTTTGCAATCGCGTATAATCACCAAGGTCGTTTTGAAGAGCTTGCCGACCAGCCTGATCAATTGCGACAATGGGGGATTCGGAGATACCAAACGGACTTAATGTCAATGGCTATGGTCACAACTACGACTACCCGCCATCGCACATCGACGGCCCCTACAAAATTCTCGATCAATATCATTCCAAGCCAGCCAAACTGCGAGTAGCATGTGTCGGCGCGGGTGCATCGGGGCTCTGTTTGGCCTACAAGATGGAGAAGATGCTGGAGCCTGGATCTTGGGAGTTGACGCTGTATGAGAAGAATGCGCAGTTTGGTGGAACCTGGTATGAGAACACGTACCCAGGTGTCGCATGCGACATTCCATCGCACGACTACAACTTTACTTGGGATCCGAAACCCGACTGGTCCACCTTCTTCGCGTCAGGGAAGGAGATCCAGGGATACTTTGAGGACTTCGCGGAGAGACATGGAAGCAAGAAGTACATGCAGTTGAACAGCAGGATTGAGCAAGCGAATTGGAACGATGAGGATGGTTGCTACAGCCTTACTATCAGAAACCCAAAGACTGGCTCGATGAGAAAGGACTGGGCGCACGTCCTGGTGAACGGCTCAGGTGAGTTGCCATGAATTCTCTTCAGTTATGGTATTGATAATTCATAGGTATTCTCAACAACTGGAAGTGGCCCGATATTGAAGGCCTGCATGACTTCAAGGGACCCGTCCTCCACTCCGCATGCTGGGACCACAGCGTCGACTTCAAAAACATCAATGCGGCCGTCATCGGCGTCGGTTCGACCAGCGTCCAGATCGTACCTTCACTTCAAAAGGTCGTGAAGGGACTAGAAGTCTACATGCGGAGTCCGACATGGATATCGCCTCCTTTCGGTGCTGGTGCACTCAACGATGATCTGCAAAAAGGGCAAGACGTCGACCCAGGGCAACGACAGTACACTTTCACCGAAGCTGATATCAAAAAGTTCAAGGAAGACCCAGAGTATCACCTGGACTTCCGGAAGAAGATCGAAGCAGAGATCAACAGCTTGTTCGGAATGTATCAGCAAAACTCTGAACTCCAAAACCAATTCAAAGACGTCATTACCAAGGAGATGCATCGTCGCATGGGCCCCGGTCACGAGAAACTCAAAGAGTTCATCATTCCCAAATGGTCAGTCGGCTGCCGGCGCATCTCGCCCGGCGATGGTTTTCTCGAAGCTCTAGTGCAAGACAACGTTACTCCAGTTTTTGACGGCATCGAACGAGTAGTTCCAGAAGGTATCAAAACCCGCGACGGCAAGATCCACAAACTCGATGCCATTGTCTGCGCTACCGGCTTCCAAGTCGCGTTCCAGCCCGCCTTCACGGTCCGCAACGGTTCCAACGTATCTATCAAGGAAGACTGGACCAACGGTCCCAACCTCTACATGGGTGTTTCCGCTCCCCGATTCCCGAACTTCTATACTATAGTTGGGCCAGGTGCGACATGGAGTAATGGTACACTCATACCTTCGATCGAAACAACTGTAGAGTATAGCATCAAGTGCATGAAGAAGATGCAAACCGAGGGTATCAAGGCTATGAGCGTGAAGCAGGATGCTCTAGATGAAATCTATGCGCACTTTGATGAGTTCCACAAGACGACAGTGTGGCAAGAAGAGTGTCGGAGTTGGTTCAAGAACGGGCAGATCAAGAACAGGATTTATCTGTGGCCTGGTGCTGTAAGTACCCTTCACCCCCATCACTTAGCCCTTCCCTCCATACACGCATCTCTCCATCATTGTTAGCGCCGCACATCCCCGGCTTACGCGCGTATCGCCTATCAACCCCGCATCGAGCTGTGCACGGCTGACTCGTACGTTTTAGACGATACATTTCCTCAAATCCATCAAGACGCCACGTTGGGAAGACTATGACTATGTGTACAGGTACAAGAACCGATTTGCTTTCTTAGGTAATGGCGATGTGAAGGCGACAGCGATGAGGGACATGCATGGTTTGAGCCCTTATATTCGGAACTACGACCATGATTGGGATGTTGATTGAGGTATTGTGAACGAATCGAATGGGTTGGTGACTGGGGCTTGAAGTGACACGTCTTGACGGGTCAGGCGCACCGTCGGTTATTGGAGCTAGTTCTGGGCCCGGGTTTCGGGTTATTTTCTTTCGGTTTGCATCCGAGCGTGCTGGGCGTTTTCCGTACGGATTCATACTTTAGCTCTACGACAAACCGTTACTTGTTGATTTTTTGGGGGCATTGTGCATGATTCTCATGCCTATTTCTTCAGCAAGTCCTATGATTCTGGAGGAGAGCTAAGATATGGTGACATTGCAGCTCCCATGATACCCATCCGAACCCCTCAATCACGCACGGCGCCCTTCGAAGTCCGCTAGGGGCCTGATGTGCGTAGCAAACTATAGCGGCTACGGCTAGCCTGATAACGTCTATGGATGCATATTTCGGATGCTCGCTTCCTGGTCCGAACAAGAACGCCAAGAAGCAAACATCACGATGGTTGCTAACTCCGAGACTCCGCCACGCCAATCGCAAGCTTCGACCCCGCTCATGGCGACAACTTTCGACTCATGTTTCCCCAGATTAAACCCTCACTCCGCATCAACACGACTCGCCATGTCCCAACTACCATCTTATAGGTACGACGCTACAGTGCGCTATGACTTGCGATTGGGCCTTGAGTGAATGCAAAGCTGCCCCAGACTCAGCACAGATGCGAACTACTGACGCCATAGGCCCATGTGACAATGCTCTCAAAGCGAAATAGCGAGTATTCGTGCCAATTGTGCGATCCGCAACTTTCTCCTACGTCAACTGTAGGTTTCTCCGCATAGATCGGCTTAATGCCGGTTAACGAGTATGTGGAGGGTGGAAAAGAACCCTGCAGGAGGTTTGCCTTCGACTAAGTGTTCTCGATTCTGCAAGCATACGCTTTTTAAGCATTATGATTCGTAGAATGCGGTGCTTGGACTGTTCCAAGCATGTCGAGCCGACGCCATAGCTAGGTACATGTCAATCCGTTGCCTACTTTTCGAAGAAACTTGCGAGTTGCCAACGTGGGCGGATGGCATAAAGGCGCTCAGTAGGGTGGAACTGCGGGGCCCCACTTCCACGAATCGAACGCCTAATCCTCATCAACATTTAGCGGTCGACGTTCAGGACTAGGTTAGGCCTGGGTCACTTCATGTTTGCGGAGATTCGGAATTTAGGCTTGAGAGTTGTCTTCGCTGTCGGATCTACGACTTCCCTTTCCGCAACGCTCCCAACTGTACGATACACCAGTGTCTTTTCTCACAAAATCTTGCCTGTTACACTGCAATCTTCATTCATACTAGGAGCGACAACCGATGGCTAGCGAGAGAGGAACGGCAGCTGAAGAAAACATGAGCGAACAGCGTCCGGATATACAGGAACCAGCTCCCAAAGCTGGCAGCAAGCAGGAGCAGAGCACATCGGAAAAAGGTTCCTCAAAGGGCAAATCTTCAAAACCTCGACACAGGGCGTCTGTCGCTTGCGCTTCGTGTCGAGACCGCCGGATCCGCGTATGTTTGCTCTAGCTGCCTCCACGATTCGTTCTGACGACTTCGCAGTGTGTAGTACCTCCGGGCGACAAGGAATGCACACAGTGCAAACGATCGGGTGTGGAATGCGTTATCAAAAACGACGACGAACGACGACGGTTCGTAACATGATGTACGAGCTTGCATCGAGCTAACACCTCTGTAGACCGATTTCGAGAGCATATATGTGTTCTCTTACCGACCGTGTTGCACTACTAGAGACGATGCTCAAAGAACGAGGCGAAGAGTTACCACCAGCGAATCACCCTCCCAAAACCCGCCATAATCCCCAGCTCGACGAAGACGGCACATCTCCCAGCCGCAAAATCAGTGATAACCAAGTGGCCAACGAAGAAAACAACTCTAGCCCAGGCAGTCAATCCAGTCCTCAAGACGACTATTGCGTATTTGAACAGCACGAGATGAACACAAATAGCCCGCGTTTTTCGAATGGTGACGCAGAGAGCGCTGGCTCACCGTCCATACTACCACCCCCAAAGAAAGATGGCATGGTGAATCGCCTTCTCTCCACTCGCGGTCATCTCAGCTTTGATCAACTGAACGGCCGCCTTCGATACTTTGGTCCAACAACAAACTGCCACGTTCACTCCGAGTCGATCAACCCCTTCGGCGCAACGCAAGAAATGAATGAGCAGGCTCGACGCGCTGACAAAATTAACCGTTCTCTTCCTCTGGAGACGTACGATTATCTCATGGAACTGTTCTGGCAATGCTACAACCCTGTTATCCACGTTCTACACCAGGATGCCTTTAACGAAGATCGCGAGATGGGTCGCACACAGTTTTACTCCGGTTTCCTGCATGTCTGCGTCTTGGCTATGGGTTACCGCTTTGCGAATAAGGAAAGGCTTGACATAAGAAGGATCGGTCTACCCGGTATGGAGAGCACGCTGCATCGCGAAGCAAAGTACATGCTTGACCATGAGTTGGAACGACCAGGTGGGATACCGAGCGTAGTTGCCCTACTTCTGCTTGGCGATCTCGAGTGCGGTGTTGGGAGGGATAACTTGGGCTGGATGTACGGCGGGATGGCTGTGCGACTTGCTTTCGACATTGGGTATGTTCCCATAGAAAAGCTCCTGGAGCGATATATTGACAGTTGCATAGACTCCATCTTGATACACGACTCTCAGGTCTCCCAGAACGCGAGGTCGAGATCCGTCAAATGACTCTCTGGGCATGCGTCATCTACGACAAGTACTGGGCACTTTTCTTGGGTCGTCCGACGTCCATGAAATCTTCCGATCTTGAGATATACCACTTGACAAAGCAGTTTGAACGACTCGGTACCTGTCGCCCTGCCGGATTAGGAAAAAGTATGGAGACTATGATCTACGAAGCACTTCTCGACCTTATGGAGCTCGCTGGCAAGATCACGGAAAACATGGATCCACATCGCTCGCAAAACGCTACTTCTGACTCACACGCCGCCGTGGATCGAAACCAATATATGCGCATGGCTGCGCTAGATCGCGAGTTTAGCAGTTGGTACGCTAGATTGCCGGAACAGTTGCGCTGGACACCAGCCAATATCGCAACGGCGCCGTTCTCGTTTTTCTTATTACATCAGCAATACCATGCCAGTTTGATCCTGCTCCACCGGCCGTTCGCATTGTATGAAGACCAAGCGGGCAACGAGAGTGGACCTGACGATCATTTCTCCGCACTAAGCAGGACAGTATGCACCAAACATGCTATTCGCGTAGCTAGAATATACTGGCAACATCGACAACGATTCGATACGAAGCAGATTTTCGTAACAGGCATGCAACACGCGGTATGTCGAAGCTCATGTCTCCCATCCATACTACCTACTAACAACTCTTTTCTAGGGCACAGCAGCAACCGCCCTCGTAGCAGCCCTAGCATTCATAAAAGACCCTACCTCCCGTGCAAACAACATGCAATACCTCGAATGCCTCTCTGCAGCGCTCTCTGACATGGCATCCACATACCAGCCCGCAGAACGCATGTCTACCGTCCTCCGCGCCGTAATGGTTGAATTACGCGGCGGCCCTGAACCCCCAAATTCCACTTCCTTCAACTTGTACAAACCCACATCCTCGACTGTCCCCGCACGAAGAGGCAGCACGATAGACATGGATTCCGACATGCCCGACAGCCAACAATGGGCGAAGAAAAGACAAACCAGCCGCGGAAGACCGCGAGCAGGTACGGGTGGAAACAGGAAAACGAGAACGATGAGTATGAGTACTACGATGAGTATACCATCATCATCAGACCACGGAAGACAACACAACGGGCTCAGCATCAAAGCTCCCCCGCCGCCTCGCTTCGACGACCCGTCAGGTCAGAATAACGACGGGTATATTCTAGTGACGCCACGTTCGGAACTCGGTAGTAAAGGCTGGCCCAACTTATCTGAGCCTCCCGAGCTTTCGCACAGCTTATCTACCCCTTCTACTACCACAGTATCTTCTTCCCATAATGCGAATCGAAACTCGGGCGCGTGGATGGGAGCGGATTTCGATCCGCAGGATTCGATTTCACAACTTGCTAATGCGCATTTCCCTGAGCTGAACGCGTTCGACGATCTTGGTACCGGGGGTGGCGTTGACGGTAATGGTTGTGGGATTGAGGGCGTTAATTTGGATTTCATGCCACTTGGCGATGGAACCGAGTGGAGTCTGCCCAAGGAATGGAGTGGAGCGAGTGATTTAGATGGACTGAGTGCTTTTGATATGTAGTCGTGCTACTTATGAACAGCCTTCTGAGCCAATAATAAGGCTGGCAAACGAACGGTATCATGGTTCTCTGATATCGATGACAGCATCTCTTCCTGTGCCTACACTCTTTTCTTTCTCCGTGTCTGACATTCCATCATGCACGACCGTTCCCATCCGCGTCAGCCCGCTTTCCCTTCCCTCGCCCATTCTCTCCACCATGCGCTGAATGTGCGGATGACTAGGCGCAGGTCTCCCGCTTGATCGCCTTCTCGACATTCCCACACCCACACCCATACCCTCTCTATCACCCAGCCGCAACCGCATGCCCGCTTCCGCCGACATGGTTCTGTTGACGCGCGTTGGCGTTACCAGGTCCGTGTCGTCCGGAACTTTTGATTTAGTGTTCGGTCTCAGCCATCGCCATAGTTCCTTTGTTTTCTGTGCCCAGATGGCGTAGCCGTATTTTGTGGAAAGGAAGCCGATGATGCTGAAGAAGGGTACGCAGATTGCCACCAGGACGATTGCAAATGGCCAGAAGGGTGCCGGGCTTTCTGGCATATTCGTCATGCCAAAGACGGACGTTACAAATGTGAGAGGCTGTTCATGAGTTAGCTATATGCATATGTGACATCATGGTCCAGTATCGCTAACATACCATGAAGAATAGGTTCACGATAGTCAAGACCTTGATGTTGTATCCTTGATGTACGGTAACATCTGCCAGCTCAACAGACTTCCGTGACTCTTGAATGCTAGTACCAGAGAACAACTGCTCCTGCAGCGTCTCGATTTCATGACGTCTTTCGTTGTTTTCTGCTATAATGGTTCTGAGCTCCTTCATCTCTCGTTCAAACTGAAGCCTCAACAATCGCAAACGGCGCTTCCAGTGCTCATTACGCGCTGACTCCTCGAAAAGTGGCCATAGCGTCTTGTTCTGGCCTTCCCAGATGTCATCGGTGAAAGTGTCTTCGAAAGCGTCAATCATGGATTTGATGCTGTTGTTGACGTTACCCAACGTTTGATGAGCGTAGAAATATCTGCGAATCCAAGTAAAATCTTTATCCTCGAATAATCGGGCTCGTCGTAACTCCTCGCTGAATAGGAAGCCCAAGGGAGGGGTAACTAGGTCGGTGATACGTTTATAGATTTCGTCAAATCTCTTTCTAGCGTCGCGATATTCCGTTAACAAAGCATGGAGGAACGCTTCAGCGCCATTCAGGTACTTATGGCCGGTTTCGAAAGTATACGGTGTTCCATTCGCTGGCGTCGACTTCCAATCTGGAAAACTCTCAAGCTGTAAAACCTGCCACGGTGACCAGACATCGTTGACCCATCCAAACTGTGTCTTCGCACGTCTCCCTCTATTACGAATACGGCGTGGTTTGTCGTCATAGAGAACAAGCGCGACAACGGCACTGCACCGCGAAAGAGGTATGTGGTGGTCGGAATGGCCCGTTATCTTATCCGCACGCTGCCACTGCATAGGGACACAGTCGTCTCCGACAATCGTATAGTATTCAAAGTTGAAGAAGAAAGATCTTTGATGCTTAGGATTCGAATTGAAAGCCCGGAACATGTGCGCAGACGAGGCTTCCGTTTCCACCAGGTGCCGAAATAGCTCGTCCATATCGAAAGCATCATGTAGTGTCAGATGGAGCGCACCAAACAAGATTGGTGAAGGTTCTCGTGCTATGGTGATACGTCCGACCACCTTCTCGTCCGGCTGCTTGCCGATATCCCGGAGTGCATGCCAGATTTCAGTTGCTCGACTCATGTTGTTTTCGGGACCAGCAACTTCAATCAGCTCAGGCAAACCGTTAGGTCCGACATTGTACACTTGAAAGTGTGAATAATGACTTCGATCTTCTGCTGGCCCAGGTCCCATATGGAAGAGGTGAGGTTGTTTGGTGAGTTTTGCGGGATCGGAAATAATTGGTGCCAGGATCTCTCTGCCATGTTCAGTCCAGTTGTGTGTCTTCAAGTGTTCGCGTAGATGTTCATGGTCGAATGAGTGGGAAGGTAACTCGTCTTGGACGAAAAAGTCGTCTTCATCGTCGCTGCTGTCATCAGATAATGTCGAAGTATCGGCAAAGATAGCGTCGCCGCCATGTCGTGTAGATGTGCGGCGAAGTTGTGAGACATCGGATGGTTTAAAGGTGTCGTTCGTTGCAGATAAGCTCTTCAGTAGCGCGTCATGAGATCGTTGAAGCGACTCTAGCTGCTTCCGAAGGTTGTCAAGCTCAGTCGTTGCCATCTGTTGTGCTTAAGCCCGTGTGACCCGACATGCGAAAACTATACTCGAGTTTGAAGGTTGCAAAGCTTTCGGCTTATGTCGTGTAGGATTCTTAGCATTCAGCCCCCACACTAGCGTTGCAGCATGCCCAGCCTTTCCATTCAGCATTCAACATTCCCATCCAATCTTCTTTGATGCCAAGGTGGAGCTAGGGTGGAGTTGAGTCCAGAGGCTCAATGGGAAGAGGGGCCATTGGCCTAATGCGTAAACGTACACCGGTGTGCGAATGAGTTGTGAAGATATGCAGGACGCTTGCTTAGGTAGCTTCGCTCACCGCCCTTTTCCGATTGGGCGCCATCTTTAACATGACCCAGTTCAGATCGAGCAATCGAGCACGAGAGAACTCGATGGAACTGCTATACAAAAGATGCATGTATATTGTGGGTAGAGGTCCGTTGAGCGGCTACTGCTTTGTTGATAAGGAGCCAGCAGAGCCGGCGCGACGGGCCCTCGAGCGGCGCCATTCCAATCACGTGAGTACTCCACAGCGCGGACGTATAGAGTCGACTGGCGGGCGTACTGCTATGCCATCATGTTCCCATGCGTCCATGACTCTCGAACGAGACGTGACGCGACTTCTTTTGCGTTCCGAGACGCGAGAAGGGGCTGGTGGTGATGCCGATCTTCTCTTTGGTCGCGTCATCGGTCCTCGCTTATCTATAGCCAAATTTCCTTCCCGGTAACATTTTGGTGACACGAACATCCAACATCGTCAACAGCAATTGGAAGGGCATTATGCCTACTCTCTCCACTTTTCTTTCGGTATCATTGCCTGTTATTCTGGCTGCTCTGATCTATCCGCTTGGCTTACCGGCTTTCATCAGCGAACACGTACCGTCCACGCTACTCCCGAATTTGTTCGTACCCACACACTGCTACAAGAACATCAGGACACTATCGTCGAAACTTCCGCGTGCAGAATGCTTCACCATCACTGACGGCAAATTTTCGAGTGTCTTTGTAGACGAGGCATCCCATGATGTGGTCAAGGAGGCACGTACTGGGTATGTGTATCCCGGTCTGTGGGATGGGCACGGCCACTTGATTCAATTTGGAGAGTCTCTGGATTCCGTGAGTCTTTTTGGTGCCGAATCGATGGACGAGGTAAAGAAAAGATTGGTAGAGTATAAGGCAGTCCGCCCAGAGAAGGGATCGGGTGAACAGTGGCTGAGAGGTGTGGGTTGGGATCAAGCTCATTTCGAGGGAAGGTGGCCAACCGCAGTACGTTACATTTAATGGTTGCGGACTGAGAATAGCAACTGGATCATGACTAAAAACATATATAGGCAGATCTTGAGATAGACGACGGCTTCAAAGATCTTTTTGTCATGCTGGATCGTGTCAGTCCCCTATATGAAGTGCTAGTGATACACATACTGACTTTAGTGTAGGTTGATGTACATTGCATTTGTATGTGAACCGCAGGAGAGATCACGCACGAGGTATCCACTAACCCAGTGCACTCGTTTTAGGGGTATCCGAGAAGGTGCTCGAACTTCTCCCGTCGTTCAGCGTACCTCCCGGAGGCGATGTTCCAGCTAAGGGTGTCTTCTGCGACAATGCAATGGATATCGTACTGGAGTACTACCCGAAGCCCAGCAAAGCGCGCAAAACTGAGTTTATCAAGACCGCAATGTCTGACTTGAACAAGTACGGTATTGTTGGGATCCATGACGCCGGCGTAGTGCCAGGAGATTTGGAGCTCTATGAGGAGCTTGCGAACGATCCGGACTGGACCGTCAGAGTTAACGCCATGATTGAGTGCAATGTGCGGAACACATTTTGTCCCGAAACGGTCAAGAAGGTTTCAACCCCGAATGGAAAATTCCATGTGAGAAGCGTCAAGCTATTCGGAGGTATGTGTCGACGACGCGCTCATGCCAATATATTCACAGTGTATAGATGGAGCTTTGGGTTCTTGGGGCTCAGCTATGATCGAGCCGTACAGCGATTTGCCGGAGTCCTCCGGCTCGTTACTCGTCAACGCTACCATGCTATCACGTGTGACACATGATTGGGCTGTAAAGGCAGGTTATCAAGTGAATATCCATGCTATTGGAGACCTTGCTAATAGGCTTGCGGTTGACGCGTTTGAAGCAGCCCTCAAAAGCTTATGCCCCCACACTAAACCCCGCGACTGTCAAGCTAAACATCGTTTCCGCATCGAACACGCCCAAATAATCCATCCAGATGACCAGCGTCGGATGCTAGAGCTTGGCATCATTGCGTCAATACAGCCCACGCACGCGACCTCGGATATGGGATATGCGGAGAGTAGGCTCGGCCAACAACGGACAAAAGATGAGGCTTACAGAATGCGGTCGCTGTTACCAGTTCGTCCAGTCCTCGGAAGCGACTTTCCAGTCGAGCCTGCGAGCATCTTCGAAGGAATGTACGCGGCGATTACACGACGCAGTCCACATACAGGCCTGGATCCCAGCGGTGGCAAGACTGGCTGGTACCCTGAGGAAAGCCTCACTTTCGAACAAGCCCTGGAGGGTTTCACGGTGAATGCTGCGTACGGTGCGTTCCTAGAAGGCAAAGCTGGTGTCATCGAAGCAGGGGCGTATGCGGACTGGATTGTTCTTGACGAGCAACTAGAATCTATGGATCCGGAGTCATTACGGAAGGTAACAGTAAAGGAGACATGGGTGGGCGGCAAGCGAGTCTATTGACGGTTCGGCGACGGAAACGTTTTTCGGTTGGGAGTATGAGCAGCGAAGCCCCCACGCCTGGCATCAGCTCAGCAAGTCATTCACATAGCACACACGACTGAACTGCTCGAGTGGCCGTCAATCAATTTTCCACTTCTTCGAGAACTCGAGCTGTAGGCTGTCGGCAAGAGAGGGGTCTTTGATCTGCACACTGCCGTTAGGGCCTGAAGATGCGGGTCATAACGTGTCCCTGCTTCGGGAGTAAGGTTTATAGGTCTATCTTCGACCTTTTATGCCCAACAGGCATTCAACCCCACACCTTTGTACCTCATTGAGCGTAGATCCCGCTTGTATGTCGAGCGACCCCTAACAAAACTTACCATCCCACACGACCATCATGGTGCTCAGCCAACCAGACAAACGATATTACCGCTTAAGTTTTTTGACACATGGCAAACGCGAAAAGAGTTTTCCTAGTCTCTACCTGATCACTCGTGCTGATTATTCTCCATGTTACAGCTGACGTTGACAGTAGTGTATAAAACTGCGCCAGACTGACAATTTGCATCTTGATCACGCACTCAAATACCGTGCCATCACCTTACAAAGGAAACAAAAGCATCAAAGTCACTCTTCATAATGGCGACCACCGAACGGAAACCTGCAGCGGAATTATCCAAGTCAACCACCCCTGTCAGCTCCCTTACAGTCACTCCTCCCGTCACGCCGAATGCGACAAGTACAACGGCGCACCAGTTAGTTTCCGAGATCAGAAACATATACACGGTACTCAGCGAACTATCTTCCTTAGCGCCTTCAGAGCAGGTCAACTCTCTCCTCACGCGACTCGTGAACCTTTGCGTCGTGCCGTATAGTGCGGAATTTACAACCTACTTCTTCCGCATACCAGGCGTAGAGAGCCTATGCTCAAATTTGCGACCGCTATGTTCAGAAGCCGAAGGGGAGTTGGAGCAGTTCTGGGCGAAGCGCATGCTCAATGATCTTGGCAGTAAGTACAACTTGACGATGCAGCATTATTCTTCAACAGGAAGTCTAAACCATCATCAGCAAGACAACAACCACCTAAAACCGTTCTTCGAACGTTCCCATACTACCAAAACTACGTCGATCTCTCCCGTCTGGAATGCTCAGCCATAGAAGCTTTCCTCCCCACGTCACCTACCAAAATTGCCTTTATTGGCTCTGGTCCATTACCACTCACCTCTCTCTGTTTCTTAGATCGCTACCCCGCCGCCAAAGTGCACAACGTCGATCGAGATTCTTCCGCGCTACATGTCAGCGAATCGTTGTGTAAGCGAATAGGCTACGGCGAACGCATGGGTTTCGCTTGTGAAGACATTACTCAAGAATCACTTTCATCAAGATCAGAATGGCGATCATGCCAAGTCGTCTTCCTTGCTGCACTTGTTGGTAGGGATACCCACACGAAGCTCAACATACTAAAAAGTATGGCGAGGAAGTTGATGCCAGGGACATTGATGGTGGCGAGAAGTGCGCAGGGTATGCGGAGTGTGTTATATCCAGTAAGCAATAACAACTGCTCAGCGTGATCACCACTAGAAGCAGGACTACTAACAAGAATTTAGATACTGGAGCTATCTGAAGATCTCCAATCCATTGGTTTCGAGATTCTCGCTGAAGTACATCCCTGGACTAAAGTCGTCAATTCTGTAATCGTTCTTCGCGTCAAGGAGAGGTGATGAGGGAATTCTTTGTGCAAACATGTTTCGCGCGTATGTTCGCTTGTTTCAGCACGCGTTGCGGAATGTTTGCATAGTTCGCGATACATGTAGCGGTTCGGTACATGCAAATCATGGATGCGAAGAAACGGATGTGGAAGATAGGTATACACCACAATGGGCTTCTTTTGTCTGCGGATTTGAGTGAGCTTGTATGCAGACCTTACCAATAATGCGCTGGCTGTCGATGAGAATGTTGTCAAATTGCGCTCGCAGTTGTTCTTCACGACCATCATCGTCTCCTTTTGTTACTGTGTACGACTGGCAAACAACCTAGCAGCGACGAGTCAACAAAAGCCAGGTTAACATCACTCAAAAGCACCTTGTTGTCATTACGAGCTCATCGCTCAATGCATGATGATATTGTATCATGTACATAAAAACGTGGGTATCCAACCAGGGAGCAGCCCAGCCACCCCATACAAATCTTTACTATAGACACAAACGAAACCTCCCTTTAGATCGTTGATAGACATTCTCGTTACCGAGCCTGATGATTCTGTGCTTGACCACTTTCCAGGTGTGGACTCGCCCAGTCAATTTCTGGTTTATACATCTCAGGGCTCTCGCCACCCTTGGAATTCGAACTACTTCCCGCCTCCTCGACATCTTCCGAGACGGTGACTTGGACATTGGTACTCTTCATAATACCAGGGCCCTTGTGCTCATCGTCGGGTAAGATGGCGCGATCGCTCTCGTCGTCGCCGTCTAAGATGCTTTCGCCAGGTAGCCTGGAGTGGTAGGCTTTGCTGCCTTGGAAATTCTTCATGTGAATGCTGTTTCCGCCCTGGCCGGTGGAGCGGCCATAGCCGTATTGTGGTGTTTTTCCTGAGCCTGTAATGGTTGAGGGGAGGATCTTCTTGAAGATGTGGTCAAATGCTTTGCGGAGTGGCGGGAGCGACGCGATGAGTATACCGATGGAAAGTTCGGAACTAGACCAGATAGTGAGGGTAACGCCATCCCAGGTGGGATCTTGCGTTTTGGTGATTGTCTTGAGTTCGATGGTTTTGAATATTGAGCAAATCGTTGCACTGCATAACGTTAGTGGCGCCTCCCTCTCGTGGGCTGCCAGTGTTCCACTTACGGGATACTGAGCAGAAAAACAACGCGAATACCCCATTGGGTTCGCTTGGTCAACTGCACACGTGAGAGGTAAATCAAAGGTGCAGCCATGTAGACTACATCTGTGATGATATTGCTGATACCCTGTGTATAGGAGAGTGCGAGTGTACCCTTTGCCCAGCAATGGCTATCTCCAGTGTATCCAAAGTTCCAGTTTCGTTCCAGAGGTGTACATCCGAACAGTGTCAAAACCGGTGCAAGGAAGTTGAAAGCGGTGACCATCAAGATAGAGAGCCAAATAATGACTCGGTAAAGGGTGGAGAAGTTCAGCACGAGCAGCCAGGCGCAAATGGACCACTTCAAGAAAGCAACGGCAATGATGTCTGCACATTACTCGTCAGCAAACAAGATGTGAGAGCATAGTGTCACAAACTTACTAACGATTTGCGTGATCCACAAATAGTAGCTGTATGTTCTGATATTCGGGAGAACCGAAGGGTCCATAAGGTGGCGTCCAAGACCATTGTTCACAACTATCTGGTTGAGCGACGTCGCTGTGATATTGAGAGCCTGAGATAGTCATGTCAGCACCGAACCTCATACAGTCGGCGTGGGTATAGGGCTGAAGCACGCCTAGACTTACAGTGGCTATGATCAACAGGTAATCACAGACAATGAACTTGCGCGATCGCAATCCGTACACGACTCTCCATACCAAGAATGCGGTGCTGATCAGCGTTAAGGTCCATACCGGAATGAGGACCTTCAATCGTTCATCCGGCCATTCTTGCGTGCCTGCGGCGTCCATGATGCACTGGGGCGTGGTCGTTTGGAGTGCGCTATGGCATGGGTCGCAAAAGTCACGATCGGTGAACAAGGAGAAAAAGCAAGCGTCCACTCAATGGACGGGTGTGCGTCGGGGGTTTTCAAGTATGGTCTTCAGCGCCACTCATCTCTCGTGTCGGCTGGGGTCAGAACTGGCGAAGCAAAAGCTAAACAGCACGGTTGCGGCGACGGGAGAAGGCCGCCAGATCGATCAAAGAAGGTGCACTGGCTCGAGACCGTGATTCGAAACGCTCCAACACGGGGATCTCTAGGTATGCATCCTAGGGTCACGCACTCCGAGCTGAATTGGAAGTGATGCCGCATAAATTGAGGCCCCACATGCAGCAATTTGGCCCAATTGGAACAGAAAGCTGGGCGAGCGGGACTCCATGAATCAAGTGTACACTACACAACCAGACAGGTCACACCATGTAGAGAAGGAATTGTGGCCATGTGTGAGCAGGAGAACAATCGAAAACGGCGACGCATGCTGTAGATCTTGTTGCAAATCTAAGGTTCGCATACCATGGTCGCAACGCTGGTGGGACACTGAGTGCGCGCACATTTACCCGGTCGATGGGCCTGAGAGTGAACGTGCGATCTGGCATCGTACCATAGTTCTCGGTGTTACCGCATGGACTCGTTGCGCGATCTTTCGTCTATCGCACCAGAAGATGGGAATGGTGGAAGATGTGGTAGCGAATGTCAGATCAAACAAAGCTAGCGACGCTAGCGGCTTTGGCGCATCAGCTAGAAGCCATGCCGTGGAATTCTCCGTCCGTCTTCACCGGTAGTGAGACCCGAAGCCACCATTTGCGCCACCATCCCCACGAAATCCTCATGCCTTTGCAGCGCTCTGGTGACGAAAAAAAAAATGCCTTTGACTACGCCGCAACATTGCTTTTCTTCCTCTATCCGCGGAGCATCGCAGAACTACGTCAACGTACGACCGAGCCTGAATGGAGTCCTGAATTGATGATGTTCCTAGGTACCTCGTCGGGCTTTCTCGTTGACCCGCATGTGGACCTATGTCATGAACGAACCGAGCCTAAAACTCGAACTACAGGGAAGAACGCGGAACTGAAAGCTCAAGGGGGCCGGGTATGCTCTACTCCGCTGGCCGCGGTCGCCACCACAGGCTTCGTTTCAGTATCCTGAAGCAATTCCAGACGTGCAGACAGACTCCCCAATGCGTCTATAGAAGCTCCTCTTCTCGATTGTCGCATTGCGACCCAACGTCAATGATTATCATTTGTACGCCGCCGGTGCTCGCATTGCATCTCACTGACAAACACTGTTACGAAGCCTACGACACGGAAAAACGGAAGGAGTTGTCATGCTGATCAAATGTTTAGCGGAATGTTCTGCTGCAAGCGAGGAGGACATTGACCCCGAAATGGCGCCCACTCTCCGAAATCACGGTACCTGGTTTCCCGTGTCGAATCAAAGATTTGGGTCTCCTGGCGGCCTTATCATGCTGCATTTACTGCAACAAGCGTACCTGCCGAGTTCCATAGGAGCCGCATCCTTTCTGCAGCCCTTTGCAAAATCTCCGAAGTATTAATGCGCTCATGGGACCCTGAGTCTACCCCAGACTTTCATTCTATTGTGTACGCCGCTGCCGTTACTACACTTGTAGCTCAAACTCAATCACATGCTGGTCTGGAGCCGGGAGCATCTGTCCGTGTCTTGTCTCCCGTCCAAAAGCGGGGCCTGACTCTGGGTGCAGAGAGACCACGAATCGTTCACTCGGTCCGTCTGTACGCTCTACGAGCCGCAGAGATTTGCATTGGCCCACAACAACATCAGCCCACCGAACGTACCTCGCTTCAATTTTCACTGCCGCGAGCTTATCTTTTCTGGTGGAAGAACGATGATACCCCGGCCCCGGACCGAAACGGAGTCCACAAGTCCCTGATGTTCACCAGGAGTCAGGGAGAAGCAGGTGCACGATCTCTATGCGCCCTGTGTATAGGTTCAGGATTTCGTACCCCTACCCAGAAGGATTACCGTTCGCATTCTAGAACAGATCTGTACATGGCGACCGCCAGCACCGCGCCACAATGCCTACAAACAATTTACCAGACTATTGTTCGCCCTCGTGGTATTAGTGGGTCAACCAATTCTGGGATGAAATCGGTAAGATAACACCGCAATATCGGCTTTCCCACGTGGCGAACATGTTCTCGACCAATGCGAGCAGCGAGTAAGTATCTTGTTCGGTCCGTATAAAGCACCTAGTGACTGCACCCTTTGGAAGTTCATTGCAGCGCGCATCCAAATTTACATTCGTTTAAACTTAATATTTTGGATTTTCAAGATGCCTGTATTCTCCCGTTTAGCCGTCGCTGTTCAGCTGATTGCTGTAATCCTGTCACCTGTTCTTGGTGCTGCCGCCAAGCCTCAGTATGACTACGTTATTGTAGGAGGTGGTGTTACTGGGTTGATCGTGGCCAACCGTATCACCGAGGACAAGAGCAGTATGTATTTCGAATCGCTATTTGCTCAAGAGTTACTAACAATTATTCACAGAGACTGTTCTTGTCGTTGAAGCGGGTGACAATGTCGACAACGACAACACCAAGATCCCGTACAAGGCCAACGATTTGACCTCTGCAGCCGGTTTGATCTGGGAGGACATCAACTCGCTGCCTGAGCCAGGCCTTGGCAACAGCTCTTATGCGGTTATCGTTGCTAAGGTCCTTGGTGGTGGATCGGTCATTAACGGCATGGTCTACGACCGTGGTTCCGCTGCCGACTACGATGCCTGGGAGGCTCTTGGTAACAAGGGATGGGGATGGAAGGGAATGGAGGAGGCCTTCATCAAGGGTACCACTTTCCAGCCTCCCACCCCCGATGTTGTTAAGGACTTCAACATCACTTGGGATGAGTCGACCTACGGTAACGGACCGTTGAAGGTGTCCATCACCTCCAACCAGTACGAGGATATCAAGGACTACTGGGCGGCATGGAAGGCCAGCGGTGTCTACATTCCAGAGGATGGAAACGCTGGTGAAGCATACGGTCCTTCTTGGTACGCCAACACCATGGATGCGACCACTGGACGTCGTGCGCATGCTCGTTACGCGTACTACGACCCTATCCAGACTCGTGCCAACCTCCACATCCTCACCGGCACCACCGCCGACAAGATCATCTTTGACAACAAGAAGAGGCCCACCATGGCTACTGGTATCGAGGTGACCGACAAGACTGGAAAGACCTCCACCTTTTACGCCAAGAAGGAGGTCATTTTGGCTGCTGGTGCTATCCAAACTCCTAAGCTCCTCCAGCTTAGTGGTATTGGCCCCAAGTCTGTCCTGAAGGCTGCTGGCATCAACGTCAAGGTTGAGCTCGATGCTGTAGGTTCCAACTTCCAGGACCACCCTTACGCCACCGTCGTCTTCAACACGACTTCCAACTACTTCCCCAACCAGAACTCGCTCATGACCAATGCGACCTTCAACGCCTCCGCGTGGGAGCAGTACGTCGAGCACAAGACTGGTCCTTACACCTACGCCCGTGGTAACGCCCTGGCTTTCATCTCTCTGCCCGACATGACCAACGACACCAAGACGCTCATCAGCAGCCTGAACAGCCAGACCGCCACCGACTACCTCCCCAGCATCTACAAGAACAACAAGAAGCTCGCGAGCGGTTTCGCCAAGCAGCGCGCTGTTATTGCCGACATCTTCAGCCGCAAGGACGCCGCTGTCGCCGAGTTCCCTGTCCCCGCTGATGGCAGCTACGGCCTCGTCGGTGTCGAGAAGCCCCTATCCCGTGGTACTGTCTACATCGACGCCAAGAACCCCAACGGTCCCCCCAACGTCATCTACAACGCTTTTGTCAACCCCATCGACCGCATGATCATGGCCGTTGGTCTGCGATTCTTCCGCACCGTGTGGGCTCGCCCCGAGCTCGCCAGCAAGAAGATCTCCGAGACTGTCCCAGGTGCTCAGTACACTTCCGACGAGGAGATTTACAGCTCTCTGCTTGCGCAGTCCATGTTGTCGCCTACCCTTGCTCACCCATCTGGTTCTTGCCCCATGATGCCTGAGAGGGACGGTGGCTGTGTCAACGATAAGTTGATGGTGTATGGCACTCAGCATTTGTCTATTGTTGACGCTTCTATCATTCCTATCATCCCGTCTTGCCATCTCCAGGCTACCATGTACGGTATTGGTGAGAAGGCTGCTGAGATCATCAAGGCCAGGTAGAGCGTGGTGGGCCTGGGCTAAGATATCATTCTTGTAAATATTTATCTATCTTAATGTATATAGCGACTACATGAGCTATGAGCGAATGTCAATGTTGCTTTGTTCAATTATCAACTTCCGAGTCATTCAGTAAAACGATGCTGCCGCTGAGAAGAGTCGTGTTACAAAGTGGCCATGTGACTCCACTTTCTTCATCTGTATCATGCGTAAGCGAATATCAGTGCTATTTGCGTTGTGAGTGTCGTGGGTGCCATCAATAGCGTGCAGCTCGTGCAGAGGATGAGGCAGAAAGCTGTCCCACTGCAATATCGTGAACTGCCTGAAAAGGTGAACAAGATGTTGTCGCTAGTACGATCTGGTTCGGAGGCCAACCGCAATTTCACCAGGCTGACCGTGAACAAAGACCGGGCTGCGCTCGTCAATGCTGCCGTGGAGGGTGTCGAAGTCCATGTCGCTCGAGTTGAGGCTGAGCTTGGCTTGGAGGTGAGTTATTTTGTTCGTCCTCGTGGGAACTGGTGACGAGTAATCCTTTTCTAGGTTGAAGAAAGGCGAGCATATATTGCGACCGCTCGGCGTCTTAGCTGCTTTTGCGAAGCCCTGTAGATCCAATTAGCCTCTACGAAGAAGCTTATGTTCTCTTTGTTGTAATCTGACTAAAAAGCAAGTTAAGGGAATTCAAGGTATTTCACATTATACTTTCGCCATCGAGATGACAGTGAATAGCTTTGGGGTGACATGTGGGTCGATAAGGTGGACCCCCACTAGTGCCCCTCCATCGTCCCACGGTTGCGTCACTATCTGCCAAAAGTTCACGCTGCGCAGGTAACTTCACGCAACTATTCGCGATTCTTCTACAACCACCACTCCCAACTCTACATCACGAATACCTTTAGGCTACGCTATCATGAAGTTACTAAAAAGTCAGATCGAGCAGAAAACTGGCGCGGGGTTCGTCACCCTGCTGCCTGAGGAGCCGGAGGACATGGTACTACGCGCCAATGTCTTCAGGCATTATTATGCTGACTTATCCAGTGGCACGCATACAACTTAATACAGGAGCACGATCTGATACGCGCAAAGGCTGTACGCCGGGTCTCGAAGACATCCGATGCCGGTTCCACGTCCTCCCAGCGAATCTCTCTAGACCTCACCATCACCGTAACGTCGACCGATTTCGATGTCGGCTCCGAACAACTGCATGTATCCGGTCGCGTAGCAAAGGAGAACGAGCACGTAAAGTTAGGGCAGCATCATACACTCGATTTGGAGCTGAATCGCAAATTTACCATCGAAAAAGCAGACGGCTGGGATAGCGTCGCGTTAGAACAACTAAAGGAGGCATGCGACGCGTCGAAGCGAGCGGAACTATGGGCTGTCGTGATGGGAGAGGGTGTTGCGCACATTTGCATGATTACTGAGCATCAAACGATATTACGGCAAAAGATCGAGGTATCCGTACCCAGAAAGAGGAGAGGTGGCGTCGATGGGCACAGCAAAGGCATGGAAAGGTTCTTCTCTACGACGCTTTCGACGCTTCTACGGCAAATCGACCTACCGAATACCTCTAGCACCCCCCAAGGCAAGACGCTCCCACTCTTACTCGCCAGCCCAGGCTTCGTAGCATCGGCGTTTCTACAGTACATCAAGGCAGAAGCGACGCGAACCACCAACAAGCCGCTCATGGCCCTCATACCCACCATCATCATTGCACACTCGTCATCGGCGCATACACACTCCCTCAACGAGGTGCTCTCGTCCCCAGCGATAACAAATAAATTATCTGATACAAAGTTCGCGCGCGAAACGGCGTTGATGGACAAATTCAACACGCTCATGCGGCTAGACGACGGCCGAGCGTGGTACGGCCCGCGCGAAGTGGAGCGCGCAGTCGCCAAGGGCGCAGTCGGACGAGGTGGCGGCGTCCTACTCATCAACAATGCACTGTTCCGCGCGCAAAACGTAAAAGAGCGAAGACGGTGGGTCAAGTTAGTCGACCAAGTGCGTGATGTAGAAGGTGGTGAAGTACGAGTCCTTAGCTCATTACATGAGTCCGGGAAGCGACTCGAAGGCTTGGGAAACGTCGCGGCTATCCTGACCTATCCGCTGGAAGATCTCGATGAAGACGATGGGGAAGATACCGGAGGTGTTGGTGGCGAGGGGGGTGAAATGATAATATAGGCTGGATTGATGCGTCGATGCACTGCGCTCCGGCTGAACTCAGGAGGATATGCGAAGACTCTTACGCTCTATAAGTCACGACGATAGCGAAATATACCCATCATGATCGCGTTTGGTTGTACCGCATTCTGGGAGGATTGTGATGGCTTCTCGTTCACCCAGGAGTGAAATTAGCATGGCCCTTGAACCACCTGTGAAACCCAGCCTGGTTGTGCGCTGGCCCAGCCCCATCTAGCCCTTTCTCTCGGCAAAGAAGAGAGTAGCCTTGCTTTCGTCGCCGCCTATTGCTAACATAGTGCTTCGAATAATTTGGTATGGCGGTCCTTTTACCTAGCCAAAACAAGAGGCGAATGATGGGTAGTTTTTCTATGAATTCAGCGTGTCACTCTTACTTCAGGGGCCATGCCAATTCTCTTTCATATCCTCGAGCTCCTACATTATTTTGTTTCTAGTTCATACGTCCGCATCCTTTCTTCTTGTACTGTGTGTCCGTTTTTGCAACCCGACCACCCACCTCTCGTTCAGTCCCAAGGGCCAAACACTTCAGATTATTAAATTCTGCTTGGGACCATGTAAGAATGTATTACTACTACACCACCAACAACAGGCAGCACAAGTCCGATTATCTCATGTAAAGTCTACTAACGGTTCATCTCTAACCACGTTACACGCCATTCTCCGCATTTGCCTCTTTAGTATTCCTCTCCATTTCCTTGACACTCGGTTCATGTCTACCGTACACCATCCACATAGTAAATGCACCGAAGAACGCACCACCCAGGATGTTGCCAATGGTAACAGGTATACAGCTATTCCAGATGAATTTGCCAACGCTAAAGTTTGTGCCGCCGTAGAACATGCCGATGGGGACGAGGAGGTAGTTTGCTACAGAATGCTGCAGCCATTGGTTAGAAAAAGGTTCGCTCACAAAGGGAATATATAGAGAAAGAGGCGAGGTAGAAGAAACGAGAGACGATGGGAAAGGGAAGAAGAAGACATACCTGATATCCCATGCCCACAAAAGTCCAAATCGCAATCCAAATTCCTACAATCTTGCCCAACAAATCCCTGCCTTCCGTGCTAAAGAAAAATGCAATGCCAACTAGCCAATTACACATTATTCCTCTGGTAAGATTATACCCCCAGTTTACGTTGACGCGGGTGTTGGCTTGGCTAGCGGCCCAATCTTTTTGCGCAGAAGAGGAGAGCGTGCCGGACCAGTAGCATAGGATGCCAGCGTAGAAGAGACAGCCGGCTATGTTCATAATGTAGGAAATAATCCAGTTTTTGAGGAGGTCGAAGACGGTGGTGCGACGACGGAGGGTGGAATATGCCTATAATACACATAGTATTAGAATATTTTTCGCTGATAAAAATCATATGGGATATGCAGTCCAGCAGCGTTCGGCGTATAGGGTACAAGACACATACCATAACAAACATGTTACTAGTACACAACTCAACATTCGTCAAAATGATAAGCACAAACCCAACCGGAAATACAAACGCGCTAATCAGCGTTGCAAGTGCAGGGTTGCTCTGTCTCAAACCCGGGGAGCCGCCGGCAACGACAAGATCGAATGCGGCGCCGAGTGAGATGAAAACGCCTCCAAGGAAAGATTTGATGCTCAAGTCGAGGAGGGAGAGTTGCGCTTTGGCTATCCCTGCTTGTTCGGCCAATCGAAGGGTTTCTACGGGCGTGTGCGCATCGGCGCCAGATGTGAGGTTGGGCGGGGCGAGAGTGCGATGTTCATGTTCGGCCATTACGGTAGTGGTGGTGAGGTTTCGTGAGGGAGGAGGATAACAACGACGACCACGGCGGGAAGCTCAGAGAGTTGTCGTATTGCTGATTATTCCCACAGCTTTCCAAGTCCAACGGTTACTGGCCAATTCCGCTTTGCCTCGTTTCTCAAGATCCTAAAGCCCGATTCGAAATTCGTCTCGTTCCGTTCTAGTGCTTGCTTGTTGGCAGCCGATAGTAGGGAAGATAAAGAAAAAAAGGTAAACAGAAAGATGTAAACAATTGAAAATGATATGATGTTAACTCTAATTATTACTCGCGAGGCTTGCCTCCATCTTTACCTAAGAAAAGCGGATGTTGTCGGCCAAATCGCTAATCATTATGACGATATGCGTGATTACCTAGTCCGCTCCACGAAGCACAAAAGAGCCGAGTATCCGTTTTTCAAGCTTTTTACTCCAGGAAAGCTTACTCGTCCTTACATCATTGCCTGTCTAACCTAACATGGAGTTCGCGATCGAAGCCCCGTCGCACGAGCGGTGGGTGTTGAGACGGTCGGTTAACAATCGCGCGGAGATGCTGAGATACGAAAAAAAATCATCAATGACGTCACGCGTCTACCGCGCGATGATCTCACCACACTTTTACATTCTTGTCCACTTGCTATACACTGTTCCCTCAATCAGTGTCAAACATTTCTGCCCGACCTCTATCAGTAATGCTGATCAGCCCGTTCACAATGACAGGTAAGCAACCAAAGTCTGGTATATTTCCTCGCACGGGTCGGGTCTCGTCCGGACGTACTGGGCACTAGTACGCTCTCTTCATTCCCAACATCCACCCCGAGTCGACCGCCCATAGCCCAGACAGATACCTCTCGTTGAGCATGAGGTTCCGAGGTAGCTGCTTGCCTTTCGGTGTTGCTCCGGCTCCGAGACTTGACCGTCGGCGGTGATTATTGTTGTTGAGGCTGGGAATCCGAGGTCGCTGCTTGTCCGTCGTCGGTACTTTGACTTTGAGACTCGGTCATGGTTGTTGATGTTGATGATATGACTGCTTACGATTAGCACTAATCCAGCGCAGTAGTGGCAGGGAAAAGTTACTGTTAGTATATCAGAATTTTTGTCGCTCAAGGGAAAGTAGGAGGAAGTGGACAAATATATACGTACAATTTCTCTTTCGAGAGAATCTTTTCGTTGAAATCGCTGAGAGTCGTGAAGGTTGTTGATGGCTCGGCTGCTCTGCTTCATCACAGTACCAGTAGATGAAGTGGATGGTAACCAAAGCATCGTATCGCGCAGGTATAGATCTAGTTACAAATTATGTAAGATGCATTCATGCTAAGATAGGTATTTATGTATCGTTCCAAAAGATGAAGAAGAAGAAAAGGAAAAAGAAGAAGCGTCGAGCGACGATATCGTCATGGTCGTAACCAACCAAACACCAGGCCCCCGCCCTACAATGCAAAAGACAACAGAAAAAAAAAAGGTATAACAGTCCCACCACCAAACACCTTCATCCCATTCCATGCCCTTTATCAATACCAGCCGTTACTCATCCCTGTAAAACTTCTTAAAGATCAAATGCAAAAACAGATTAACGTTAACCCTCGCCACACCATCCCCAGCCTTGGCTCCCTCCCCAAACAAATTCATAAACTGATGATTATCAAACTGCGCCTGTAGCAACCCATCAAGTGGCACCTCAGCAAATGCTCCAGGAATCATCATACTACCCTGAGACCCCTGAATCTCAAAGATACCAGTCTGGTTGCTCGAAATGGTGATATCAAGCCTGTCCCACTGGCGCTCATGGTATCCAGACCAAGAGATTAGGATACCCTTCTCAGCGAGGTTACGGGCAGAGTACTTGAAAGACCCAAACCGGTATTCGCGACCGCTGTTCTTGAGTTCACGCTGGTGGTTGTACTGACGGGTGAAGGGGAGTAAGAATTTCTTCTTTCCCTTTTTGGATTGCAGGGTAACCATTGCTTGTTCGATGTAGTCGTTGTAGGATTTGAGTTGGGATTCAAGGAAATGCGCTTTTTCGTCGAGAGCGGCGAGGGTAGTGCGCACACCCTCCAACTCTTTGGCGCGTTGGATGCGGCGCCGGTGCTTGGTGCGGATGTCGACTGCGATGGCGTTGAGGAGGTCTTGATAGTTGTTGGTGTGGGAGATGCGGCCTGCGCGTTGGAGTTGCACCATGTTCTCCAGGCAATATTGCTTGAGTGTGGGGTAGTCGAGATCGAGCACGGAGTTGGCTCCCATGTCTTGTGTGTAGGTTGATGCGGCGGAAGAGCGGACTACGTTGCTCTGTTTCCGTGAACGATCTTTTCGTTGTGCGATGATTTCTTCATTGACTAGAGCGTCCCAGCGGGCTTCGTCATCAGGGGTGATCGGCTTGGTTATGATTTCGGTGAGGTTGGCGCCGGTCTGGATGCGGATGATGTAAAGTATGTAACGCTTCGTCTCCATGAAGAGTGATTTGATTGCAGAGTCGGGATCTAGAAGTGTTAGTAAGTGTCAAACGCAGGATATGGTAGAACTCACCCTCTTGCTCATGGTACTTGGGGTTTAGCGTCAAGGTGATTTCACTGGAGCTGACGTGCAAAAGCTCGTTCTCGTTGTTCTTAGCGCTACCGAGCTCACGAACAATCTCGCGGAGTGGATCGTCCTGCGAGGGACATAAACTTGGTAGGTCGTCGATGACGAGGTTGTGAATGGCGAATACATCTGCGAGCTTGATGTAGAGTGTTGGCTTGGTCCTTGCAAACAGATCGTTGAACTCGTCAATCTCGAACTGAGCTTCAGCGGCACGGACGTTGATCATGTTCGACCAGATGTCTTGCAGGCGATCGATAGCTTCCGTGATGTAGCTGTTGAGAGGCTGTAGGTAAAGATCTTCACCGCCAAACAGCTTACCACAGGCGATTTGACTGAGAACCTTAGCAACGGCCCCAAGGTTCCTGTTCATGACTGGCGATAGACCGCGGTCCACCACACCCCAGTGTTGAGGTTGCAACAGGGCAGGTTGGATGTAAGCCTTCCATACCCAGTGGCCGGTGATTTGCAGAAGCTGCTCTTGTGCTTCGTAGGGGAACTTCAAACGTAGCTCTTCGAACATTTGCTGTGCGATATATCGCACACCATAAGGCATCCGGTGCAGGACTTCCTCGAACATTGTGAAGTATTGATCCGCAACATCGCGAAGGTCTTGAAGGTTGTGGATGAAAGTACCACGTGTTTCGGGGTCCTTGAGGGCTACATCTCGCGAGACGTTCGGATCGCGGTGACTCCTCTGGCCGGTTCGGAGCTCCTCATTGTTGATGGCGGAACGGTAAATCTGCATGGGGTCGCTCTCCAGGTCCAGATGCTCGTTTTCGATGATGTTCTCGAGGATGACTGACCCAAGAACATCCTTGAGGAACTTGCGGTCTCGTGGTGATCTGATGTAATTGGCGAACAATTTCCCCCAGAAGAAGTTGCCACGAAGGTACTCGTGGAGCGTCGCACAACCCTCAATCTCTTCTTTCAGCGATCTTGTGATCAACTTCAACAACCAGTACTCTTCCCTACGCTTCTGAGCCAGTCCGAACATGCTCATGGTCAACTGCTCGATGCGCTTACTATCACCCTCGGCAAGACTCCGTTCACGGATGCGTCTGAAGAGCCTTGCCATGTACTGAGGTTGCGTCTGGAGAACAAAGAAGAGTTCCTGGTATTGTTCCAGCTTCCGGCGCGAGTTTTTGTTGAGTGCTTTGAGATCGAAGGGGTCTTTTGATGAGATGTCCTTGCTGCTGAGTAGGGTTCCGACGTTGCCTCCGAAGTGCTTCTGGTGCTTGACGACCTCATCAAGAGTGATCTTGTTCTTTACAAGTAGCGCAATCTTGATGTCAAGCTGGTCGACGTATTGTTCAGCGAGCTCGTTCTGGCGCACATGCTGTACTACAGTCTTGCGCAGACGTTCAAACTCTGATAAACGGTTAGTACGTTGCGTTTACAATGAAAGAGGTGCGACTTACCGATCTCTTCATCAAAGTCAATGTCGTTGTCGTTGAGAAGATGCACAAAGTTCTTGACGGTCGATACGGGAGGGTTGGTGCCGCTGGTCAAGCTCTTGTAGGCTTCACCTTGTTGACGACCACGAATGAAGCTCTGCACCTTGATGACTTTCTCCATGTTCTCCTTGTAGAACTGCTGCTTCTCTGCAAACTTCTGACGAATCATCAAGCCACGTGCCAAGGTCTGTAGCTCGACAATGGCGTCTTCATGCTCTTCTACTTGACCGAGCTGCATACCGATCTTCATCCTGACCAGCATACCACGCGCTACAGCCTGAAGGTCGACTGTCTCGGGCTCTTGCGCGTTGAGCTCGCAGAGCGTCTCGTACGTTCGTTGACGTTGCATAAAGCCTCGGCAGGCTGATTGGAGATCCAGGATCGTCGGTTCTTGTGCCTTGAGTGCCTTGAGATCAGAGAAGTGCTTCTGCCGCGAAAGGAAACCGCGAATATATGACTGAATTGAGAGAACGTTGCCTTCTTCCTCGTGCAGATGCGTAAGGATATCGGTAACTTCTGCGCGCATCTTTGCACCTCTTGCGACAGCTTGTAAATCGGTAATCTGAGGTTCTTCGGCGTAAAGGAACTGCTGGATCTGATTGACAGAATTTCTCAAGACATTGCCGCGAACTTGGGATTGAAGACCACACCAATTAACATTCGTGCTTACCAGCTTCTTTTGCTGCGCGGCTTCCTTGTTTCTAGCAAGGAGACCTCGTGCAGTAGACTGCAATAGGGTGATCATAGACTCATGTTGACGAAGACCTTCCTGGTCGGCACGCATGGATTGGCGGACAAGCATTGCCCTCGAGACGGCTTGAAGCTGCGCAACCTGGGGTTCGTTCTCTCGTAGCTCTGTCCACTCTCGGTCGACTTTCGCACGTACAAGGGCTCCACGAATCATAGCCTGCACATGCATAACAGAGGGTTCGGTATCCCGGGTTTGTTCGTACCGGTCGGAGACGCGTAGTCGTTCGAGTGCTCCTCGGATCGCCGCTTGAAACTGCCGTATGCCGTGTTCATGTCGCTCGATTTTGGACTTGGTGTACTGTACTTGTGCCCTGGCCTTGCGTCCCCTGAACAGATTCTGCACCTTCAACACCTGGGCTTCGTTGGCATGCCAATACTGCTCCTCACCTTGGAGCCTCGATCGGACCAGGAATCCTCTCGCAGCGCCCTGCAGAGTGACTGCGAAACGTTTCATGTCCATGCGGTAGGTGGCAATCTGTCGAGCCCAGTCGCCACGAATGCGTGCCTGCAGGTCTACAATAAGGTGTTCGTGATCCCAAAGCTCCTCCATCAGCATTCCGAGACGTATTCTAACGAGAGCACCACGCATTTGTGCCTGCAGATCTAGTATGATGTCCTCATTCTCAGCCAGTTCTCGATCGATCCGGTCTTCTTCGGACTCCACTGGCTCTGGCTCTGGCTCTGGTTCCGGCTCAACTTGGAAGTTCGCTTGCATGCCAGAAAAGTTGGGCATACTAACACCAGACTTGTCCAGACCCTTTTGTGTAGCCTCTAGTTCGTGGTCCTCGAATTGGAGTTTACCGACCAAGTTGCCGATGCGGAAATCAACGATACCTTTCCGAAACAAGAGCCATGAGAGCGCGTGGATGCAGTAGATGACCTTTGGCACGTTCTTCTTTTCGTATAGATCGACTAGTTCGAAGCGGAACAGATCGGGCAGCTCGACCTCGGAAAGGAACTTGAAGAAGTGCGCGTAGTTGTTGGAGTGGCGGTATTGCAACTTCGGATCGCGGAATATACGCAATGGTTGTCCCTTGATCGACTGGACGATTTCTGCTAGTGTGATACCGTTTCGCAGTGCCTCCTCCAGTTCGACAACTGGCGGGAGGTCGTTCTCAAGAATGTCTTCCATCCACTCCTTGGCTTCTCCGATATGACAGAGATATTCATATGCCTGCAAAAACTGACGTTGTTGGTCCATCCAGTTTCGACTTCCCCATGAGGATGCCGCCTTTTGTCGTGCTGGGTCCGTCCGCTGCAGCCTCCTCCGCCCATTGAGACCCACGACTTGTTGCTCTGGGGACTTGATGGCGAAGTCCTCATCGCTTCCAGCTTCGGCGAACTTGGAGAGGGTCCGCAGATGTCCCGTGGAGGACTTCTGGAAGCTCTTAAGTTCCGGTCGTTCCAGGTGAACCGACAGCGGCCGGGCGGAGTGATCGCGGGTAGGCGCGCGCACGGAATCGTTTCGTGACACTGCTAGCGAGAGAGGGCGCGGTTTGGCTGTCGGCGAGACGGAGCCATCGAATGGGGAGTAGAGATTCTCAACGCTATGTGATCGCAGGTGGCTACTACTTCGTACCGGGCTAGTACTCGCGGGGCGTAGTAGCTTTTCTGGTGATGGCGGGTTCGAGAAGGTCGCTGGACGTAGTAGCTTTTCGGGCGATGGCGGATATACTGGCGTCGTCGGTCTCATAAACTTATCGGGAGACGATGGGCTCTGTTTCTCGGGCGACGACGGGTTCGATGGTGCCTGCTGCAGTGGTCGTAGCGCTTTTCGCATGCTTGAGTAGGTGTCTGATGGGTCAGTCTCGCCCGATCCGAAGTAGTCTTCTGTTCGCGGGCGCGAGAGGGCTGTGGCCTCACTCAGCCCGCGACGGTGCGATATCGAGCCGAAGCCGCTGGATGTATTACTCGATTGCGTGCTTGACCGGCTCGGGGGGTACTGAGTGGAGTGATTTGAGGAGCCATTGGAAGCTGTGGAGGTCTGGCGGAGCGGGGAGGGCGATGTCGCGGAGTGCCCAGGTCTCGATCGTGGGGCGGTCAGGTAACTCATGACGAGCGTGACAGTCGGGGACGTCGCACGGAACAAAGAAAGGTGATGATGGGTGTCGTGGTGGATGCTCAAGAGACCGTCATGGAGGCCCGCGATAATTACAAGTGATATGGATTGCGCCTGCCGCCAAAACAAAAGTCGCGAAGTCGACCAAGCGAAAGTCCAAAGCCCTGCGACCAAGCGCGCACTTCCACTCTGCACGGGCGAATAGAGGAATGGGAAACGGTAAAGCGAAATTGGGTATCGTAGATGAAGGGCTGCGGCGTTGAAACTGGAAGCGGATGTGAGTAGTCCAAGCTTTTGCGGATGTTTACTAAGGCTGCGATGGCTGAACGGCTTGTTGTCGAGCCAACCACCCCAGCATGTCCATCTCCACGCCGCGAAAATCATCCATCCCGACTCCCGTCACACGGACCGACAAAGTCAAAACAACATCCTGGTGCTGCATCTCTTGTTTGTGGTTGATGTTGATCACGACGTCTGGGGCGAGCCATTCACTCCATCATCATTCCCTCTTCCATCAACCACCCCGGAAATCTCCAGTCTACGCGACGTCGCAACCATGGTGCCTGAACTCGAGGGCGACAAGAGTACGGCACCATAACGGCGACAGCCCTACTACACGTCGCACGGTGAGCTATCGCGTCCAACCTTACCCTAGCGTATCCCTTCGAGACGTCCAATTATATACTCGTCGACATGTCAACACTAGACAAGTATAAGGGAGCTCCCAGTTGGCAGTTTTCGCTCAACATGTCAGTGTACTACAAGGTTACAGAAAGTAGCCAGATATTCGCCGGCCCAGATGCAAGACATTAAACGATACTGCTAAAGTAGACAGTGTGCATTTGGAGAACCTGGCCACTACAGGCATTCTGTCAGTGCCTCAGTCGACATGTGCACATGCGTCTCTGTACCGCGCACATCGTGTCCCCTTCGGACGCGTCTTAGTCACGCTAAAAGGCGGGGTTACCTCAGCACAGGTCTTGGCGAAGGAGCCCACTGAAATTCTTTCTGCGCCGCATTCTCTGCCAAACTTTTTCTTCTTGGGAAAACCCTCGATTTTCCCCGGCCAGAGTCCTTTACTGAGAACGACGGTCTGTTTCCTTCAGTGATACCCCTCTTACACTTCTCAAATCCTTGAGAAGTTTCTTTTTCTTATATACCCATCATGCCCATCTCCAACGGTGACGCCATGACCAACACGGCTGAGAACGCTTTGGACTACACCAAGGCTCTTGAGATCCTCAAGAACGAGTACCCTGAGCACGATGGCATTGACATCAAGACGCTCATCGACTCCAAGAAGAACGGCGGTCTCACATACAATGACTTCCTCATGCTTCCTGGCTACATTGGCTTCCCCGCAGCCGAAGTCGCCCTCGACACCCCAATCACGAAGCGCATCTCCCTCAAGACGCCCTTTGTCTCCTCGCCCATGGACACCGTCACTGAGCACAACATGGCGATTCACATTGCGCTCCTTGGAGGTCTCGGTGTGATCCACCACAACTGCTCTCAGGACGACCAGGCCGAGATGGTTCGCAAGGTCAAGCGCTTCGAGAACGGTTTCATCTTGGACCCAGTCGTTATCTCTCCCAACACCACAGTTGGAGAGGCCAAGGCACTGAAGGAGAGGTGGGGCTTCGGTGGTTTCCCCGTCACTGGTAAGTCGGACTCTATTTTTTCTTCTACCCCCATTCGCAATATGATGATCAACCTTTCAATTATAACTTTCGTTCATCCGCAAGGTTCCGCCTACTGTGGAGAAAATAATATCTGAACTACCTCACGAATACTCCGCTTTGTCATTACTGTCAAGCTGCATTCGCTAACAATTTGTTATAGAGAACGGTACCCTTCGCTCCAAGCTCGTCGGTATCATCACACCCCGAGACATCCAGTTCCACGACAAGCTGGACGACCCTGTCACTGCAGTCATGTCGACCGACCTCGTAACCGCCCGCCACGGTGTTGAGCTCAAGGAGGCCAACGACATCCTGAACAAGTCCAAGAAGGGCAAGCTTCCTATCGTTGATGAGAGCTTCAACCTAATTGCGCTCCTGTCTCGCTCCGACTTGATGAAGAACCTCAACTTCCCGCTTGCGTCCAAGCTCCCACACTCGAAGCAGCTGATCGCGGCGGCTGCCATTGGTACCCGACCTGAGGACAAGATTCGTCTGCAGAAGCTCGTAGATGCCGGTCTTGATATCGTCATCCTCGACAGCAGCCAGGGAAACAGCATGTACCAGATCGAGATGATCAAGTACATCAAGGAGAAGTACTCTCAGCTTGACGTGATTGGTGGCAACGTCGTCACTCGCGAGCAAGCTGCTGGGCTCATCGCCGCTGGTGTCGACGGTCTCCGTATCGGCATGGGTAGCGGAAGTGCTTGCATTACACAGGAAGTCATGGCTGTCGGAAGGCCACAAGCTACCTCGGTGTACAATGTCACTTCATTCGCCTCCCGATTTGGCGTGCCTTGCATTGCCGACGGTGGTATCCAGAACGTAGGACACATTGTCAAGGGTCTCGCTATGGGTGCGTCCGCCGTCATGATGGGTGGTCTCCTCGCTGGTACCACTGAGTCTCCTGGAGAGTACTTTGTCAGCCGTGATGGTCAGCTTGTCAAGGCCTACCGTGGTATGGGCAGTATCGCCGCTATGGAGGACAAGAAGGCCGGTGGTGGCGCTGCAGACTCAAAGGCCAGCAACGCTGGTACTGCGCGCTACTTCTCTGAGGGCGACCGTGTCCTGGTTGCCCAGGGTGTCTCTGGATCCGTCCAGGACCGTGGCTCCATCACCAAGTTTGTGCCTTACCTTATGGCTGGTGTTCAGCACTCGCTGCAGGACATTGGTATCAAGAGCCTTGCCGAGCTTCACGAGGGTGTTGCCAACGGCACCGTCAGGTTTGAGTTGCGCACTGCCAGCGCACAGGCTGAGGGTAACGTGCACGGTCTGCACAGCTTCGACAAGAAGCTTTACTCATAGACGAGCAAAGATGATATACGAAATGCATTGGGAGGGCGTTAGTGGGTGGTTGGCTGGATGCTTGGTTCTCTCATTATTAGACATGATACGCGAAGATGATTGATGTCCTTATCACGGAGCTATGGATAGACCAAAAGCAATGATACCACGAACTCTGTTCATTCTTATTGAAGTACAAAGTCTGTCTTCTGCTAAGTGATGCATGCTGCTGCCGGAATTTTGGACGAGTGTCGACTCTTGGACACGATGTCACTGCATGAGCTACTCTCCTAACCTCGGTACCTCCCCGCGCGTCAACCCGTCCCTCACCAACCACATGCCAGCCGTCATGACGCGCCGACCGCCATTGTCGGCTCCTTTTGTGGCCAGATATGCCAAAGCCGAGTTCAATTGCGCTTCTCCTGGCTGAAAGTAGATTGACTGCGCTGCGCTCCTGTCGTTCTGCACGTCCGATCACTGCACGCCCTTTGTTCTTCTCAATCCCAAAGGCTGGGCATATAGCGCGATCACCAGCGTTATTACGAGCAGCCGCATACTCGAAGACCACTAGACAGTCCGCGATTGCCTTTCAGTCGCGCAACATGTCCACTCCAGCAGACCACCAGCCATCCAAGAAGGCACCAAAGACCCCAGCAGTCCCCAGACCCAGCGCAAGGTATGCCTACTATTCCTCAGCATCCATCATGAGCAAACCTCCGTTCGCCAATCTCTATCCCCAACTGCATACTGACAGAACACCCCAGCGTCCTTCTCATCTCACCCACGAACCAAATCCTCCTTTTGCACCGCGTGAAAAAGGCCTCCAGCTTCGCATCCGCGCATGTCTTCCCCGGCGGCGCCCTCTCCAAAACCCACGATGGTGTCATCCCCGATGTAAACGACCCAGCAAGACACCAAGATGGACCGGCATATCGTATGGCGGCCGTTCGTGAGACGTTCGAGGAATGTGGCATCTTGCTTGCCAAGAGCAAGAAGACGGGTAAACTTCTCACGGGGATAAGCGACGAAGAGCGCGAACAAGGTAGACGAGATGTACACGGCGGGAACGTCAGGTTTAGCGATTTACTCGAGAAATGGGGTGCGGTGACTGATACAGAGACTCTTATCCCCTTTACTCGCTGGGTAACACCCGGTAACGTGCCAAAACGTTTCTCGACGCAAATGTACATTTACTTCCTACCTCTTGGTTCTGTATCACCGACGAAACACGCCGCACCAAAGGGCACGCCGCCGTCTTCTGGACTGGAAGAGGAAGATGAAATCGTCATACCGAACCCGACACATGATGGCGGTATTGAACACACGGCTGCCAGGTTCCTGCCACCAAATAAATGGATTGATTTGGCGAGGCAGAATAGGATTATTCTTTTTCCGCCACAGTTCTTCTTGACGGGGCTGTTGGCTGGGTATTTGGCCAAGGGAGTTACGAGTCCTTCCTCGCCAACGCCAAGTCTGTCCGAGTTACAAGCCGAGCGCGAGAAATGCCTCGATTTCCTACAGAAACCACGCACATACGACGGGGAGCCTGAGGTTTCCTTCGCCGAAGCTTGCATATCTCCAATCGTACTAGGAAAAGGCCAGTATGGACAGAGTGGTCAGGATGGGGTTGGTGGTGTGGATAAAGATACCGCGGTGTTGGTCTTGGATCGCGCCGGGAAAGAGGTTGAGGAACAAGGGCAGGGGAGAAGGGGAATTAGAGAGTGGGTTGTTACGACGAGGTTCAAGGGCGAGGGGCCGAGGGATGTGGATGTTAGGCGGAGGGAGGATGTTCTGGGGAAGAATTTGCAGGGGAAGCTGTGAATTACATGAATCCAATGCATTTCTAATGCTAAGTTATCGAGGTTTGAAGCCCACCATCCTACTACTTACTAACACGTATATTGTAAACCCCTCCATCTAACTCCAAAACCACACGCCCCTCCTCAATCGTATATCTCTCCTTCTCAATCGCTTCCCATCATTCACCACCGTCACATTTCCACCCATGCCATCAACCGGAAGTCTCACCACCCCCTTTGTTCCCACCGGTGTCTCAACCACCACCCCATATCCACGCCCGTCTCCTTTCCCTTCCTTTCCCACCTCACCCTAAATGGCCCCAACCCCGTCACGAACCCCGCCTCCGCCCTCTCCAAATCCCCAAACCTAGGCTCAACAACCCACCTCCTCCCCGCGGGCTCCGTTACCTTAATCCCCACCACAAACTCTGTCAGTGCAGACGTAGGCCCCGCACTCCAGCCATGAGCATGAGACACATAACTCGGATCATACCCATAGCCCCTCTCCTGCCTATATCCAAATGTCCCATTCGTCCTATAACCCTCTATAACGGTACTCCCACCCGTGCCGTTGGGATGATTGGCATACCACCCCCAACTTCTCCTAATCAATTCTAGCGCCCGATCTGTTTGGCCCACGGTGAAGTGGCCTTGGATTTCAAAACTGGAGATGAAGGGGGATATGTTGCCGGGGAGTTCGGGCGCTTCGGCGCCAATGGGCGTCCAGTTTTGCGTTAGGGCGGTGGATACGGATTGGGCTATAGCGGAGGAAGGAGGGACCAAAGAGAAGAGGAGGGCCATGCTATTTGCGTCTTGGGGGTGGAGAGAGGTTAGGGTTGCATTGTCGCGGAAGGCGCCGACAGAGGCGTCGAAGGTGTGTGTTAGGATGGCTGTTTGGAGGGCTGTTGCGCGATTTGTGTATGTTTCTGCTAGAGTGTTGGTTGTGGAGTTATTGGCGGTAGCTATAGTTTCGTTTAGCCATATCGCCAACTGAGCGCCAGTTTGCAAAGTATGGTATAAGATAACGTTTGCTTCCGTGTTGTTGAAACCAGTTTGCCAGCGTGCCCAATCCCTCGTACCGGTTTGATTGAACAATCCAGATCCATTGACTTGAACTTTGGCGTATATGTACTCCATGGCTTTCAAATACTTGGCCCAATTCTTCTGCACAAAGGCCTTGTCGTCGGTGTAAAGCATGTAGTTGTACGTCCCAATCATCGTCCACATGTGATATGTATCGCTGTTTTGCTGTAACAGCGGCGGTCCCGCTTCCGGGAACGAACCATCAGGATTCTGGTAATCGAACATGACTTGCAACGCATTCTTCACGCTGTCGAGATCTCCGGTGCTGACAAAAGCCGAGGGAACAGCAATACCCATGTCGCCTGGCCACACGGCGCGGTCTCGCTTTGCGCCGTCAACGATGATGGTATCGCCTGGCCCCAAAGTACCATTGTTGGCCCAGCCGTTCGCAAGCATGGGAACCCATCGTCCAGTGTTTGTGGGTACAGCATTCGTTTGGAGTGTGTACGCGCCTGCATACCAAATCCTATTCAGCAGCTCATCATTGCAGTGAAAATACCCTTGATAAGCCCTTAGGTTCGTCCATGTAGGCTGGAAACTTATCTCCAGCTGCACGTCCGTGATGTTAACGTATGCGCCCCGATCCGTTACAAGAAAGGCAGTCATATAACGAAACCCTCCTCGCATCACCTCATCCGGCATCGTGTACGTCCCGGGACCGGCAGTGCTAATGTTGACATACAACGCGCCGTCACGCCCAGCAAATTTCCCGTTCGATGCATCGGACCACTCCCCTATCCACGTCGATGCTTCGGAGAATGCGAGGCCAATTGCACCAGTTCCATTGCTGGTGTAGGAGAGAGACACGATGCCACCGATTTCGATGCCGAAATCGAAAACAACATTTGTTCCGTTACCACGGAGGACGACGGTGCGCGGATAGCTTGCTGGGTGGCGGTCTCGGATGGTGATGACTGATCTTGGACGAACTGTACGCGATGAAGGGGCGTAGATGTTCTCGTGCCATGGCCCTAATCTGTTAGCGTTGAGAAGAAAGAGTGCGATATCGATGTAAGTACCTTGAAAGGCAGCTTCACTAGGACCACTGCACTTCGTATCCCGCCAACAGGTGGTCGCCGCAAGAGCCTCCAAGCGTAGTGTTGCCAACGAAACAACAGTAGCGAAAAGTCTTGTCCAATGCATATTTTTAACTGACAACAAAAGTCTTGCTCATGCTAGAGAAGCTGTTCCTTCCCGTCACAATATGTTTGGAGATGTCCCGGATACATGTCAATCCACTATAAAGTGCTCGGCATGCGTTATGCCGAGCCGCCCAGGTTGTTTGCCCGGACCGGAGATAGATGAGGTATACGATCTTCTTGATCATCATTGGAATGCGGGGAAATAAGCTATGCGCCAGACGCACCAAGCTTCGCGCGAATAAGCGCATTCGGTTAGGAAAAGATGGAAGCCCAATAGAAAAGACGTGTGAATAGACATGATGGGATCTTGTGCCTTTGTGATAATATAAAAGTAGTGACTGAGTGGTAAACAGCGGGGTCAGGACTTCTTAGAATAAGCATGGGTAAAAGTGTTGCGGGCTTATAGAGCATGTGTTTTTGATGTCGGTCGGAAATGATCATCCTTGCTCCTTCTGTGCCTAGCGAAGCCGAAGTCAAAAAACGACGAGCCCGTCGTGAATACTAAAAGTCAGGGATCCGTTGACATACTCACTCGCACCTGCGCAGGTGCCAAGGCTGTGAACAGTAACAAGTCATCCATATTTTGTTCATGTTTTGTTCGCGGTATAAGTGACCATCTCTTCACCATTTAGCCTTTGTGTAGAGGCACAGTGATGCCTACATTCTTGCAGAGGCTGCTGGGGCGTAGCTGGCAGTCAGAACTTTCGCCTATAACAATTCACTTTCCGTACAGACTGTACAAGTAGCCGACCTGGGGTAGTGAACTACAAGAACACAAAAACAATCGAGTTGCAATTGCCAGTCGAAGATTAAATAGGTGCTTACATGGAAGTTTTGCGTTGTCTCCTGAGCACGTAGCTACGCGACCACTCGCTTTAGTCCTCAGTCTCTTTCTTTTCCAAGGTTCACCCAAAGCCGCTAGATGCTTTCACAAAGCACCAGGCACGTTCCGATACCATCACTACTGGAATTTGGAATCTACCCGAGTCTCGCCACGTCACATCATATCGCAGCTCGTCTCGAGACAGGAGTCAGAACGGATCCGCAGCAATGCAGTATCGAGCTGCCCCGCTTACGTCATTACTGATCGTGTTGTTGATCCTCTTCGACGGGACCCGACCGCTACCCCTCATACAGGTCCAAGCTCTTCCTATTTCCAGAACCCCTGGGGCCATTTCTTCCCTTTGCGGATAGGCAGTCCATGGGCACTCCTAGTACGATAGTTCGTCGCGGTAGTCATAGTCTAGCTGCCGCTCTTCAACAAACCTAGAGGCATTGTGATGGCCGTAGATACGTCGATGCGTATGTGCGTCAACTCTAACTGATAAACCCAGTGAGCCTAGAATGTTATACCCTGATTTCATGTACCATGACACCACTAACACCCGCATTTCCTTGACAAATACCTGCATCAGGATGCACAGCAACCGCTGCTGATACGCTGGCATTTTCCTAACCTGACGAGCAGAACCTGGGCTGAAACTGATCGGGAGGGGGGAGAAGGAACGAGTCAATGCGCAGCGAAGACTGGGTCCAAGGTCGGCTTTATATAAATATCGTACTGCATTCCCCGAATACCTTGTTGTCCAGATTACTATTCTTTGATCTTACTTAACTCGATACGGAAACACTTCAAAGCAAAGACCAATCAGACCAATCATGACGGACTTCAAGGGACACTGCCATTGCAAGCAGACGGAATGGACTGCCACGCTGGAGAAGGATCAGCAGGCTCATGTTCTATGGTGAGTTGCGACATCTGTTTTCTCTTCCCCTGAAAACAGGTCAATTGAGGAGAAGAGCTAACGACCAATTAGCCATTGCAACACTTGCAAAGAACTCTCCGGCTCGACGTACACACTCAATCAGATCATCCCTACAAAAGCCCTCAAGATCACCAAGGGCAATGATCTAGGCAAATACACATACAAGGGTGACTCTGGAAAAGGTGTTCACTGCGTACGTCTTTCCTTGCACAATTTATTTGTACAACCTCAAAAAAGAACATTCACTAATGCTGATATTTGAACAGTTTTACTGCAAGAACTGCACCACACACGTGTACCACCAGCAGGAAGTCCTGGGTGATGATAAGATTATCCTAAGGACAGGGTTATTGGAGAAAGGTATCAAGAACTTCCAGCCTGGCGCGGAGATCTTCGGTAAGGACCGGTTGCCATGGGAGAAGGAGGTTGCGCAGACCTTTGAAGTTATGCCACCTTCGTAGATGTAGCCTGAGTGTATGAACAAACCATTGTGGCTACCGCACTTGTAGTACGTTTCTTGTTGGTCTTTGCGCCATCGATGAGAGTGAGATACGTGTAGCCGTGAGACATGTCATTCTACATTGCAAACATAGCTATCATCATATACACCTCTCCCACCAATCTAATCAGAAAGCGGTGGGAAGCTCCTTAAGAAGTGACTCGGGCACTCATAACCCCCTGGGTTGTTGTCCAAGTACAATTGATGGTACTGTTCCGCATCCCACCATTTCCCCGCTGGCAGAATCTCCGTCGCAACTCCGCCCTTCCACCACTGCTTGTTCACCTTATCCGTTACGTCCCGCGCAATCTTCTCCTGCTCGGCATCGTGGTAAAAGATCGCAGAGCGGTACTGACTACCAACATCCGGACCTTGGCGGTTCGATGTGGTCGGATCGTGCATCCTGTAGAAGAACTCGAGAAGGGAACGGTAGGTAACTTTTTCGGGGTCGTAGATAACTTGCAAGGCTTCTGCGTCTGTTTCACCGATCCAATTAGCCTGTTTCCTTGATACCACGCGACTACCTTGCGTATAATAGAAATGGGGAATACGTACGACCGGTCCGCCCACTACACACAGCTCTGTACCCTGGGTTCTCGGTATCACCACCGATATAGCCTACTCGCGCATCGTACAGGCCCTTCCCCTTGTACTCCTTTCGATACATGTGTTCGACTCCCCAGAAACATCCCGCTGCGACGGTGGCGGTTTGCGCACCTGAAGGCACGTTCATGGGTTGTGCGGGCGCGTTCGACATACTGCTGAAAGGGCGGAAGAATTTGGTCAGAAAGGACATGGAAAGGTAGGATATGACGACCAAAAGGAGGAGCGTGAGGAGCTTCAGATTGGGCGTGATAATGGAGAGGTTTACTTTGGTGTTCAGTTATGTTATTATGTTGGAGTAGGTTTGCCGCTTGGATTAGGGAAAATGGAAATGTACCGCGGCGATGATGCCATCATTTTGGGTGACAAATCGATGGGGGTCTACGCGCGAGCCACACGGGTGGCGGGGTCGTTGCGTCGCGAAGATCGCGACGTCTGACTGGCGCATCTTCTTCATCACCTTCAAACTGTACCTTGCTCATTCCGTAGACTTCAACCTCAACAGTGCACGGCCTCTTCGACGCGTCGAAATTCTGTTGTGTTTGACGAATTTCGCGCACCGTCAACCTTGCCCGCCTCGCTACGTGTCTTTACCCGGATACATATCATGGCGAACAGCTTTACAACCGACTCCTTGAGGCGCCAAATGCCTTTCCAGCGCTTCGTTGCCGACATGTAGCCGAACCCCCAAGGAACATTGCTGAGGTGCTATCTCTTTCTTCCGCTTCCCGCTATACGATTGCAGCGTTATCCACGTTCTGACCACGCGCTCATGGACGTTTTTGACATGTCT
Source organism: Alternaria atra (assembly GCF_907166805.1). Taxonomy (NCBI): domain Eukaryota; kingdom Fungi; phylum Ascomycota; class Dothideomycetes; order Pleosporales; family Pleosporaceae; genus Alternaria; species Alternaria atra. The sequence goes on along the minus strand of NW_025091323.1, from coordinate 5,438,295 downwards.
TCGCAGAGTATTCATCCTAATCATTCTGAAGAAAAGGCTGCGCAGTAGGTCTTGGGTGTATTGGGACGTATAGGTAACAAAGTCAAGGCGCGACACATGCTACACTCAAATTAGTGTCATTGATCAATGTAGTTCGTTCTCTCTTTTCTGTTCTGGAATCCGGGCGGTCTCGCCAGCTTGGAACTGGATGTACACTTTTTACGAGCGTCGTGCATCGAAGCATATACGCTTGGCTTCCTCTCTTCGCGCTCGGCTGAGAGTTTGAAAACTCCCTTCCAAGCTAGGTTTGACTGACCGCCTTGGTCGAGTCCCTCTGGCACAATGCATGCAATCAATTCTCAATCTATTTCACCTGGTAACTTCACGCCGGTTGCATCCCGCGCTGCTGAACCGGCAGTAGTTGAGTCTGGGCTCATACGATGCATCGTCGGTCGTGGCGTGTTTCCGAGTCACCACGTGCATCGAGCAGCTGTCTGCTGCATGCATCGTGACTAACCTTGCTGCAATTATTTTTAGACTCCTTTCCAGACTCCAAATCTGCAAGGGCAGCAAGTCGTATCCGCTAATATTGATTATGTCAGGGTCTCGAGCACCGATGCAACGACAAGCTTTAATATAAGGTTAATCTACACGCCAAGAACTCCTCGCTTCTTCAAATCTACGAAATGAACATATCCACGATATGCTTGCAGTACCAAACTGTCCATCCCAGCCGGGGAAACTATTTTCAGTCTTCGCTTCCGCCCATGTTGGAGGACTGCAGTACATACGGGATCGATAGATGAAGGCCAATATCAGCATGAAGGCGCTCAGTCAGCTTCGTGGACTGTTGGTACCCAGCATCCAGGCCCGGCGTTTCTATTCTGAGTTCGGTACCCCAGGCTAATATGCTCAGCTCATCTCGGCTTCATATACATGTCCACTGTGTTGGCCACGGACTATGCGAACAACGGCTCAAGTGAGTAGCGACTCGCTTGCCAGAGAAGACTTCGGTACACCAGCCGTCATCTGATATGCAATGGCTATGGAATCCCCCGGTAACCGCAAGTCTGCCGTTCGTATCCGTTATCGAGAGACTATCTGCCCACGCGACGAAAGTGCATCTGTATCCACAGCTATACCACCGGTAATCAGTTCTCGGGTAGGCTGCAAACATTGCAGACCTACGATATCGAAACAACCGCCATGACCCAGGATTAAATATCTTTGTGCCCAGAAAGCTCAAAAGAACATGCTCCACCATCGTAAGATAGGTTAGCATGGCAGCTTGAAGCAAAATGCACGGCGGAACGAGGCTATCACATACCCCAGATATTGACACTTAGCCTGGAGGCTGGCTCAGGATGTCTAGGCACGGAATGACACTACAGCTAGTTGGAAAACACGAACTCACCTGAGCAGCTTTTGCAATTTTGGACCTATGAGCACGAGCGGCCCGCCGGTCCAATCGTACTCGATATTGCTACAGGCACTTGGCAGTTGTTATCGTACTCGGATTGTAGCTGCTATCGTCCAAGATGGTGTTGCCGCGGTAATGGTTAAAACACTCAAAGGTAGAGCGCTGGTGCCGGAGGACTGGTATATAACCTGGTCCATATGCCCTTTGATGATCATCATCCAGCTTCTACTCTCGATTCCATCTACTACATCATCAGCTTTGCATCCAGCATTCTCCGAAGATCATCTTCCAATTCATCAACATGAAGTGGCTCCTTGCTCTCCTCCCTCTCGCGGCTGCGGCCCCTGCGCTTCCCAACATCGAGCTTGGTGATGCCCCGCCACCTGGTCAGGTATGAAGACATTCAATGGGTGTTTACGAGGCAACCAGCTCACACAACGCAGGTCAAGATCCGCGGTGTCAGCTATGGAGGAACTGGTTGTCCCCAGGGCACTATGAGCTCCCAGATCAATGCAGACAGAACCATCATGACCCTCATTTTTGACTCGTACATTGCGTCTATCGGCCCCGGTATTCCCGTCACGGAGCAGCGCAAGAACTGCCAGCTGAACGTCGACATCCAATACCCAGGAGGCTTCCAGTATTCCATCCTCTCTGCCGACTACCGTGGCTACTCTGCAATCCAGAAGGGTGTATCTGGTACTCTCAAGTCGACCTACTATTTCTCTGGTCAGACTGAGCAGGTAAGTTCTATCTTAGTCAACACGGTTGGACGAAGATGCTAATGCTTTGAATAAAGACCAGCACTCAATACCAATTCGACGGCCCCACGAACGGCGACTACCTCAAGCACGACGAGGCTGACAGCACCTCAGTCGTTTGGGCGCCATGTGGTACCAACGGCATGCTCAACATCAACTCGCAGGTCCGCTTGACCTCCACCAACACCAGCGCCACTGGTCTCCTCACCACCGACTCAACCGATCTCAAGTTTACCCAAGTTGTGTACGTCCAGTGGCAGAAGTGCACACCGCCAAAGCAGTAGATGGCTGATTGCGGTTGATGTAGGCCAAAACATGGGATCAGTTGGATTAGTGTTATCGGACCGTGGGTGGTCGATGTTGAGCATGTCCAGTGGAGGAGATGCTAGGGATGAGGCTCACGATGTTATGTTGGACCGATGTTTGGAGTTTGCATGATATTCAAATCTTATTACGAGATGCGCATCTCATGTTTTAGTCCCCACTTGCTGTGATGCTCCACTCTTGCCCCTTTGCCCAACTCACGACAAAAAGTATGAGCATGCAAGGCTGGATGAACAATAGGGGTGGTGGTAGTAGCATCCTGGGATCATCCAGTCGACACGGTTGACCTGCAAGGTAGCACGGGGTCGGATCCGCCTGTTGGTAGGACTGAGGAGATGTGGCGGATGGTGTCGCAGCCACGTCGGAAATTGTGGGGATAAGAGGAGGCTCTTGGCGCCAGGGTCGTGGTTGCCGCATTTAGATCCCTGTCTGTTTACCAGTGGCCGTGCGTCCCATAACAGAAGTTCCGAGAGGAACATCGTCATTGTGCACTCCAGCCCGCAACACCAAACCCCTCGCTTGTGGCTCATTTTCCTTAGGCATTAAAAGGAGGCTGCGCAGTGCGATTGCCTTGATTCTTACATTTCTTGGGCGCAACAATGGCCGCTGCGGGCGCGTCTTCCATCTCCGTCACCGTACGAGTCCGCCCTTTTACCATCCGGGAAGCAGCCCAGGTCACGAGGAATGACGACCAAACGCTGTTCCTCGGAGATGGATCGCTGGCGGCCTTGCCAACGCCAAAGGTCCACAAGGGTGCCATCCGGCCGGTCATCAAGGTCATGGACGAGAAGTGCTTGTAGGAGAGGTTTCGTGTCATTTCGAGTCACAGGAGCTAATACTATGCCAGGATATTCGATCCCCCAGAAGATAATGCAGTTCAACGGTTCGGGAGATCAACGATAGGACCCCAGGGCAAGCGATCAAAGGACCAGACATTCGCATTCGACCGCGTCTTCGACGACACTGTCTCCCAAGGCGATGTATACGAAGCTACAACGAAACCCCTGCTGGACAGTGTGCTGGATGGATACAATGCGACCGTCTTCGCATATGGCGCCACAGGTTGCGGAAAGACGCATACTATCACGTATGTTCCTGTACACCGCTAGTTGCTCGGAGGGGGACTAACATGCCACCAGGGGAACGTCACAGCAGCCCGGTATCATCTTCCTAACTATGCAAGAGCTGTTTGAGAAGATTCAGGATATACAGGACGAAAAGGTTACCGAGATCACGCTCTCTTACCTGGAAATCTACAACGAGACAATTCGCGACTTGCTCGTAGAGGGCGGAAGCAAGCAACCCTTGATGCTGCGTGAGGATGCGAACCAGGCTGTATCTGTCGCTGGTCTTTCTAGCCATCGACCACAGAGCGTGAGTGAACAGTCATTCTCGCTCGACAAACGTCTAACAGCCACAGGTCCAAGAAGTCATGGATATCATCGTTCGCGGCAACGAGTACCGAACCATGTCTCCCACCGAAGCGAACGCTACCTCCTCCCGATCGCACGCCGTACTTCAAATCAACGTCTCCTCCAAGGACCGCAACGCTTCGGTCAACGAACCCCACACCATGGCTACCCTTAGCATCATCGATCTGGCAGGTAGTGAGCGAGCGAGCGCTACAAAAAACCGTGGAGAGCGTCTGACCGAAGGCGCCAACATCAACAAATCACTACTTGCTCTGGGAAGCTGCATCAACGCCTTATGCGACCCTAGAAAACGGAACCACATCCCATACCGTAACTCGAAACTTACAAGATTGCTCAAGTTTTCTCTAGGTGGAAACTGTAAAACTGTCATGATAGTCTGTGTTAGTCCGTCGAGCGCTCACTTCGACGAGACGCAGAATACCCTGCGATACGCCAACCGTGCAAAGAATATCCAGACCAAGGTCACCAAGAATGTATACAATGTCAACCGACACGTGAAAGACTACCTTGTCAAGATCGATGAGCAGCGACACCTGATTGAGGAGTTGATGAAGAAGCAGAAGGATTTCGAAGGAAGCGCATTTGTCAAGTTCCAGAAGCAGAGTGAAAAGAAGGACGGCATAGTACGAGACGCAGTTGTACGCTTACGCCAGGCTTATGCCGATTCTGAGCCTGAACGTCGGGAGCGACTGAATATGTCGAAGACTCTAAAGACGGCAGAGAAGCGCATCTCGCTTATTTCGTCGTGGATCGCAGCATTCGACAACGTTAAAGACGTTCGGGAGAACGAGGACATGCCCTCGCAAGTCACGGCCATGAGAGACACTGCAGTCGGAATATCGGCGGAGCTCGAGCAAACTCGGCAGCATTGTCACAGGCGATTGGAGCGTACTGTCTGGACGAGCAAGATGGACACAGCGCTGCATGTTGGATTGAAGGGATTGGCGGAGGTGGATGGAAATGCAGATGGTCATGACGCCGCCAACCTGACAAGAGAGTACGAATTGCTCAAATCGAACGCCGACCGCGAATTACTCACCACTTTGCTGGATCAAGAGAGAGGTGGTGATGCTGCCATTGTGCAGGTGTTGATCCAGGCGCACATCGAGACAGTCACGATCCTAAGCCAGATTACCCAGATGGACGAGGCCCAAGCGGTTGAAGCTGCGCGAAAGCTGCTTACGAAGATTATGAATTCCTGTACAAATGCGACTTCACAGGCTATTCGACCAGACGGTGGTCTGCCAGTCACCGAGTTTTTCGAACCGAGTCATAGAGGAACACCCAAGAGGAGGAAGCCAGTAAACATCCAGGAGCCATCTCAATCGTCTCCCATGCGACCAATAGCGATGCCGAGACTGTCGTTGCCATCACTAGCGGATGCGTCGCATCTTACCTCTTCCCCTATGAAGTCATCGCCACGTCGAAAGTTGATGGGACGAGTGAAGTCGGGCGTTCAGTTCTCACCAATGAAGAAGAAGACACCGTCAAAGACCAAACGCGGGGTGCGCTGGAGGGATGATACCGAGAACGGTACCCTTGCGGAGTTCCAAAAAACACCAGAGCATCTAGCAGGCACACCAACAAACCCTGCCATTGGAAGGTCGCCCCCTGCGTACCCGACGACGTCCATTCCTATAGCAACATACGATGGAAGCGGTGGTTCTTCACCTATTCCCACTCCGCCCAAAGCCTCCGTGGACTTGAAAGGCTCATCGCGTTTCGCAGTCGGCGCGCTCTCTAAGCGTTCGGAAGGATCTCCTACATCTCGAATCAACAACGCCTATGCCTCTGATTCCGACAACGCGTCACCACTCCGCGAAATTGGCGACAACCCACGCACCTCATCATTAAGTACCGTGGAAAACGCCTCATCAGGCCCCACACCAGGAGCAAACAGCGGCGGTGACTCAAGTTCCGAAGGAGAAAAATGGACTGCCTCAGATGCCCGCCGGATCGGCCACGCAATCAAGCGCCGCTCCTCGACCAACGGCGCAGGCTCCGTACCCGTGAATCGCGCGCATCGCCGTCGCAGCCCAACAGCAGCATCAGCTGTCGGTAGTCCGCCCAACGAGAACTCGCTTCTCTCTGCGGGTGCGGCGAGAAGGATGGTTAAATCTAACCACTCAGATGCTGACTGGAAGACTAGCGTACTCGGCCCGCGCGTTACCCCTATCATGAAGGGCGCTGTTAGACGTACGACGGTAGCGAATGTTAATGACGATCGACCACGGGAAGCTTCACCCAGTCTGAATACGAGGGCGCCTGTTAGAATTACCAGTGGGAGTTCGTCTGTTGGCAGAGGTAGCTTGATGCCGAATTCTAAGAGCGTCTGGCGTTGATTGATACCTTTCTTTTTTTTTATGGAGGTTGGGAGAAGATATTGATGGGGGGGTTTGACGACTTTCTTCTTGTTCTCACCTGGCGACTCTTTTACTGGCGCCGGGTAGTTTTCTTTCTTGTGCTTTTTCGTCCGCAATTCTCAAAACCCTGTCTAGAAGCATTAACGATGGTTTAGGATCGGTGTTTTTGGGTATTCGAGATTGCTCTGCCTATGGCAGTTGCTGGGGTGTTACTGAGTTGCGATTGCATTGGGGTGCGACTTGTATTTGTATCGTTGTTCGCGAGTATTGTGTGAGTTTCTTGTTGATAGCATTATTCAATGTTTGAACTCCATCACCTTTCATGCTTCATTGTGCCAGATATACGTAATGATAACAGCAAAAGTTTCTCTCGAAACTTGTCTATAACACCTCTACAAACGTATTCCTTCTTACAACTTCTCCCTCTTCTCATCTCCAATCTTAAAAACGTATTTGACCCCACTTGCCTTGCCATCCCTCAGATTCTCCAGACCCTTCTGCACTCCCCCCAATCCGCCCGGCACAACCTCATGCGGATGCGGCGAGAACCAGCCCTCCGCCAACCCCCTCGCCATATACCTAAACATGATGAAGGCATAATCCGCATCCTCCTTATGCGCCGTCCCCACCATCGTCTGACTCTGCTCTACCGTCTCCGGAATACCCTCGTACGCCTTTCCAGGTAGAACCAACGTGATTTTCCCAGTGGGTTCAAGGACTTTCACGATATTGGTGTAGGAGTTATGTTCCGAGACAGCATCGTACGCATAAAGCAGTTTCTGGCCTTTAAGCGCATCCTTGATGCCTTGAACGACGGCCTCATCACCCTTTCTATAATCAACAATGGTATCGCCCTTGGAGCGATCGATGAGTCCTTCGACAAATTTCTCGCCTTTACCGGCTACAGCGATGATGGGATGGATGTTTGCGCGTTGAGCTAGTTTAATCGCATATGCACCTACTGCGCCTGCGCCACCGTATACAACCAGCGGGATGTTCTCCTTGGCAGGCGTCCATGGATCAGGCAAACCCATGCGTTGGTGCAGACCGATTGCTGCTGTCATGGCGGCGAGAGGCAAAGTAGCGGCTTGTTCAAAGGAGATGGACTGCGGGATGTGGAATGTGGTGTGCGCCCAGCCTACTGCGTACTCGGCGAAGGAACCACCGGGTGTCATCATTTCGTGGAAAGAGGCGACACGGTCGCCGGGCTGGAACTCGTAGACGTTGGGGCCTACGCTGTGGACGTATCCTGCTATGTCGTCACCAGTGTTGAAGTCGGTTTTCATGCCGTAGGCGGGGATTTTCCTAGGTTTATACGTTAGTGATTGTCTTCTGGTGTGCTGTCGTAGTGCATTTATTGGGAAGGTAATTCAAAATTCACATGACAGTACTAGATGGAAAATGACATACCAGTCTTTGGGGTTGCTACCCGAAACGACGACCTTGATGATGACCTGGTTTGCTTGCGGCTCGGGGATAGCGATATCCTTGACCGTGACGGAAAGGTCCTTTGCTACTTGTGCCTCCTTCATTGTGATAGCTCTTTCTGGTATAATTGGCTTTTAACTGTTTGCGATGATATATTGAGTAGTAATAATAAGGTTTTTGATTATCCAAGAAGGAAAATGTAATCTTAAGTTAGGGTGGGTATATGAGACGAAAACGAGGCGGGGACCCTGAACTTCTTTATATCAACAAACATGATCCTGAACCCCCAGTTCCACCGTCTATTGTCCGGACTCTGGAATAGCATGGACACATGGATTAATAATGACGGTATGTGGGGTATGTTAGTTTGGGTGGAGTAGACCAAGCTGCAAGTGCGATGGCGACGTCGATGATGCGACTTTTCGGTATTCGCGTTTGCCATAGCCGAGATTGGCCGATGGCACTGGAAATCGAGCGAAACAGATATATGTACTCTCAATTGCCTTATAGCATTAATTACGCCATCCTACATAAAACTGAGTGATGGCAATGTTTTGTTATGCCCATCTGAAGACGAAAGATAATGGGAATGTGTTCAACTATCGTGCTCAATCAACTTCTAGTAACTGGTATCGACCGCCATGCTTATCTAGTGCGTCTTCCACTCTCTCCATGATAGCGAGTACTTTTTCCTCCTCCAGCCTCCTTCCTACGACTTGTACAGCCACAGGCAGACCAGCCATCTTCTCCACGTCGTAGTGCTTGTACGCGCCCTGTGCGACACCATTCAATTTCCTGACGTTGAAGTCTGGTGGTAATGCATCTTTGGCAGGATCAACGTGTGTCACTGGGATGATTCCAGAAGAGTAGTCGAGCTAGATCTTATCAGTAAAGAAACCCTGGTGTCGGGAAAAGAAGAAGACTTACCAGGTTGAACATGAAAGTATAACCACAGCTACTAACAGCATCATGCATACCACCATGAGGCACGGCAGGCGTCGCGTTGGGTGGAGTGAGCATGACATCCATGTTAGCTTCCTCAGACCACCATTTATAGAAATTTGCTTTGTACGCCTCACGCTTGCCGGCTAGTTGCCAGTACTCGTGTGCGGACTTTGGATGCCAGTCTCGTAGTAGGCCAGCCCAAATGTCATCACCCTTGACGTACTTTACGTACAGGTAGTGCATGTACTTGATGAAGCGAGGTAGGCGCATATAGTAGACCAATTGCGCCGCGCCAAGGTCGTTCCATTCTCCGGTTCGGAAATGACCCATGAATGTGTTGCCACCGTCGCTGAGGAGGAGTTGGGAGGCTAACTGCAAAGCTTCATATGGTGATGGAGGCTCAACATCGAAGACTTCGTGGCCTTCCGCCGCGAGTGCTTTGGCTGTTTGGTCTAGGGCGCGTGCGCATGCCGGTGAAGGGTCTGCGACGTGATCGGTTCGCATAACGCCTATACGTAGCTTCTTCTTCTCCCTGAACTCAGTCTCGATATCCTCTCTCCATTCCAGCGGATGGACAGTATAATCGTATTTCCAGGGCTTCATTTGAATGAAACTGCGCGTGAAGTAGGTCAAGTCGTTCAATGTCCGTGCCATGGGGCTAAAGACGGAAGGTATAGCTTCTTGACCTGCCATGCTTGTATTCATGCCCACCTTCGGCCATCGCCCTGTCGAACATCGTATCGAGTAGCAGCCAGAGAAGTGGGCGGGAGCGCGTACCGAGCCAGCGACATCTGACCCGATGCCAATGCGACTACCACCAAAAGCCAACAATGCCGATTCTCCACCCGTAGAGCCACCTGGCGAGTATTTGTCGTTGTGCGGGTTCTTGCACTGACCCCACACGTCGTTGGTAGATTCGAAGGATAGGAGGGTGGTGGGCAGGTTGGTCTTTACGAAGGGTACAGCACCAGCATCTTTCAATATTTTCACCATGACTCCATCTTCTGTAGCAGGTTTCCCGGTATTCCTGGAATAACCGACCGAGATATCAAAGCCCTTGACTTGTATCGAGTCCTTCAACGACACAGGAATGCCGGCAAGCGGTCCCTTTAGATTGACCTCGTTCTTGGCCCATTCTTCGGCTTCTGGGAAGAGTATCTCCGTCACGCAATTCGTCTTTTCCTGTGCCTTTATCGCGACTTTGCCGTATGTGCGTAGGATATCGACGGGGCTAGTGATTTGCTTGTGGACATCTTGGACGAGCTCCTGGATAGGTTTACCGAGGATGGAGCGTTCTTGCGACGACAACGGGTAGAGGTACGGCGTGGGGATTGTCGCGATCTTGGAGGCGCGTTCCGACTGCTTGCGCTTGCTGGTGGTGGAGAGCTGGTTAGCTCATAGTGTCGGCCAGATTGTGTGGGGTTGGAAGCTTGGGGCAACTCACCAGTCGGCTTTGTGTTGTCTATACTCCGAGAGACCCATCTTGTGATTGCAATTGTGAAGATGAGGTAGACATGGAATATGAAGTCAAAAGAAGACCTTAGCAGGCCCTCGGGAATGGGTAATCAGTCACATGCCTTGTGAGAGCCGCGAGTATGCGTCTGGTTATCTGGGAGCTGTGTCGCGTGGACTTGCCGCATCGGAGCTGGCCCGAGGTGGATTGAGCGGGGAGCTCTTATCACCTCTATGTCAATACACGCCCTACACCAACACCACGCCTTACGACAAAGGACAACCCCCGCTCTTCATCTCTGAACATGAATCCTCACCACATGTTCTAATCGAGATGAACTTCATCGACTTGTACATTTTCAGCAACATCTATCTCTGCATGGACACGGTGGAAGCGCTGTACTATGACAGCCACCAGGACGTCCAGCACAACTCTGCATCATCGGTGCCTCACTTTCCACTCTTGACGCAAAGACCTATCTGAATCATGCGCAAGTATCAACTAACCAATACCTAAGAGATACCGCAAACTCACAGCAAAGCATTGACGCATTTAGCCTCGCTGTCTTCTCATCAGCGCACGCGTCTCTTCAGCAACGCCATCACCAAAGCACAGAACCATTTCTCCAAACATTGTTTCAACATTCCTCGCATCTGATTGAGCCTCAACACTTTCCAAGCATAGCTCCCGCGCGCGAGGTAGGGCGGGAGGTCGATGTGGGACCCGCGGAAGTAGAGCGACAGCCGCAATAGAACCTCTCACCCAGTCGATCTAGACATCAAACTGTGGCTCCACATGCTTCAGGTACCGCTCAGATTCTACACACCTGAATGGCTTCCCCAGACTTGACGTCTTGGACTGTCAATGCTTTAACCGCTGGCGCACTGATGCGCGCCTGCTCGGACACTTTCTGAAGACGCGCTTCTCGGCCCTGATTGGCCGATTCAGCGACTACTCGAGATACCATGAAACCACTGTGGTCCAGACACACGATGAGCAAGAATAGCAGCGTTTGTGACTATTCCCTTTTCGATGTGTTGTTGAGATAGCAATCGAACTCTCAGTTGTATAAGATGTGCTGGACGCAGCATCATAATAACTCATCAAACACATCATCAACAAGCTCATCACAACTCACTTCCCTTTTCGTCCTTTTCTTCCTCTTGTTTCCTTATTTCCTTGTTTCCTATCTGGGTCTCATTCTTCGATTTCTTCTCTTAACGACACACTCCCTTCTGCTGTGCAGACCGCTATCCATTCCTTGCTGCATCAATCACTTCGTTGTCGACTTCAAAAATTATCCGATCCTTAGCCACATCCACTTTACAACAAATAACCTCAATCCGCCAATATGCCTGTCCCAAGCTACAACGCCATGCCTTTGAGCAAGATGTTCCTTGGTGCCCGCGTCCTCCAGGCTATCTGCATGATCTTGGTCATCGGCATTTGTTCCAACTTCATCCAGATGATCGTCACAACCGGTGTTGAACCACCCAAGGAATTCGTTGGTACGCTGAGCGTGGTACGTACAACCCTCCACCACTATTTCACTAAACACTCCTAACATCCTCAGACATGCATAGCCGCCCTCTACATTATGGTTAGCGTAGGCTACTACTGGTCGCAAGCCAACCTCGGCCTCCTCGTCATGACAGGCGTCGACTCCCTTCTCCTCATCGCCTTCATCGTCTGCGCTGTCACCCTCGGCAAGCCAATGTCCTTCCTCAACTGCTATGTCATTGGCAAATCATCTGCGGAAATCGATGCTCAGTACGCCAACGCTTTTGTTACTGCGACAGTTGAGAATCTCAACAAGTCTACCAGCAGCTTGGGCCATTGGGCGGGTGTTACACGCAGCAACTGCTTCCAGGCCAAGACTGTTTGGGGTATGGCTATTGCTCTTTGGTAAGTTTTCATACTATCGATTATGCCTGATCAAGTACTAATACTGTTCAGCGTACTCTTCACCGTTTCTTGCGCTCTTTTGCCCACCCTTTGGTACAAGAACAACATGAAGAAGCCTGCCAAGACTGTCGAGGAGGCTTAAGTGCCAGAATGCCTGGCTTCGATACTACGAGCGAACGCGATGATCCAGCAAAAGAGGAATAGTTTGACAAGAGCGCTGTCTGCCAGTTCTTCCTCCACCATCACCCATCATCACCTTTTTCCTTTATCTGTCAAAATTACAAAAATAGTCTGCATTGCGAGGGAGTTTGGAGTCTTCTATCATCGTTTCTGTCTTCTTCTTCAGACATTGAATGTCGATAATCCTAATGGATAGTTTTGGGCCTAGTTGCCCATATCAAAAAAGAGTTTTATGAGTCTATTTATCGTGCGCTATGCTTGCCTTTTGATTCGCTCTATTCGTTTCCAATCATTCTTCGTGCTTTCGCTTAGGTAGCAGCTTGCTCGTCTACTCAGCCACTACTGTCATCGTGTAACCTGCATTCCTTTGTCCGGATCACGCAATACATGTTTCATTCGTCATTGCTCCCGCCAGCACGCGTCGCTCTTTGGTAGTGCTTGGTTACGAGAACTCGCCTACGATAATGAGGCCTTTGTTCACATGGCTGTACTACATAGTTCTAGCCATTAGGGGCGTGGTGCGTTTTTTTAAGTAAATGGTTGGGAAAAGCGAAGTGCAGGCATGTCGAGATGTTGGTTCGGAAGACTATTGGATGATATTGTGTCTTGGCATGAATACAAGAATTAAGACAAGAAGATTGGTATCGAGAGAGAAAAGTAGTAATTTGGATGACAACACCAGGATATCTGAATCTAGAAGCCTAGCTTATGGCAATTTGGCGCGTTGAAATGGCACGACACTGCGAAGTTTCAACCCCAAAGCCCAACCTCCCAAGATCTCAAGCCGGAAGGTGACAAATCGAAAAACCTGGTGACGTTTGCGACACAGTGAGGTCCATGACCGATCTTGGCTTCTCCAGATAATCAATCATAAGCTGCGAGCAGTGCTTTGTATGCGTCAATGCCCTTACGTGGAGGTCGAGGTACTTCTGATCTTCCTGATAGCCTCGATGCAGCCGCCGCCACATGAGCGCGCAGTGCACCATGTGCTCTCGAATCTCCGTAAAGTAAGTATTGGGTGCAACCACGTCTCCCATCTCATCTTCAGTAAGGAGGCGCTTAGCTTCGCGTGTCTCGTACGCTTGCCATTTGGCAAGACGCTTAAAGTCGTCGAGGTTCTTCTTATCGAGGCATGGATTCGGTACCCAGATATTGGAAAGAACGTCGTAAGTGCAGTTCAACTCTCGGGCAGTAGTGGAATTTGTACCGCAGTGGAGGGTTTTCATGCGTGGCGTTTGTGGAGGGAACGGTCGGATGAGGAAGCCGAGAAGGGTCGTGATTGCTATCGCAAGCAGGAATGTGAGAGCATGTAATGCAAGGCTTCTTCTTGGGGTTCCTTCCTTGAACGGCAAGCGTTTCCAATTTTGCGGTTGTAATAGTAACCTCTCTTCATGCAAGCCGTCCATCTGCTTGTCATCATCGTATGGCTGATTTTGAGACATGTCCTTGAAGAAGATCCTTTTCAGTGATCAGTTGAACCTCGATAGTCTAATAGAAAAGGGGGTAAATTACCTCTTAGGCTCCTGCAACACAAAAGCAGACTGCTAGATGTTTTGATAATGCGCCAAACTCGCGAGGGTGTGTAAGATGGGCGTTTGACACTAGTATGTACTAGAAGTGATGTAATTGAGAAAACATGTAAGCCTCAAAATATGTCGCGCGATGCAGTGCAAGGTCGATCTTAGGTACGCAGTTACCTACCTAGTACATCACTTATTCTAATCCAAAGGCCAAAAGATGGAGAATACAGTCAGCATGAGTAAGCTTTTCGGTTGCGGACCGACACACCCTTCTACTAAGATCCTGTCATGACTAGTGTCTGACTACAGGGCAAATAGAAAAGCATAAACACTGACTCATGTCTGAGCATTGAGTTCGAGGTCGGGCTGCCCTTGGATTGTTGGACCAGCAGCTGTCAGCCCGTTAGTGCCATCCGCGAACATATCGTTCACCTTACAAGGCTCACAATGGGAAACTACGTCCTACAGTCCGAACGCGGCTGAATTCCATGATTGGTTGTTGATAGAAGTGAATTTTTGGCATGAGGTGGAAGATGTCATGCCATTGGTGATAATTGCTTCTCTGCGATACGTATGCCGCCATCACGCCTCATCATGGGGGCATTTCTAATCAGGTTGTGCGAACATGCTGCCGCATACGTCTGGAGGATGATGGAAAAGCCGCATATCGTATAGAGCCTGCACGCCATCAGTCTCAGTGATCGCATTGGTGGGAGCCCATTTTAAGTCGTAGGTAACGTGAAGACCTGGCTTCCAGAGCTATCGGCGGTGGAGCAGTGGTGTGATGGACAGTGCTCCGGCGCTGAAGTTGCCCAGCGCTCGCTTGGGCAGCGGCGCCCCGCCCCGCTCGCCATCTTCTGCACGTACAACAGCTT